>NC_067423.1:42765141-43109863 GCF_009764475.1 Pristis pectinata | reverse complement strand
TAGTACAGGTAAAAACAATAACAGTACAGAGTAAAGTGTCGCAGCTACAGAGAAAGTGCAATACAGGTAGACAATAAGGTGCAAGGTCACAACAAGGTAGATCATGAGGTCAGAGTCCATCTCATTGTAAGGGAACCGTTCAATAGTCTTATCACCGTGGGGTAGAAGCTGTCCTTGAGCCTGGTGGTCTGTGCCCTCAGGGTCCTGTATCTTCTACCCGATGGAAGAGGAGAGAATAGAGAATGTCCCGGGTGGGTGGGGTCTTTGATTATGCTGCTGCTTCACCAAGGCAGCAAGAGGTAAAGACAGAGTCCATGGAGGGGAGGCTGGTGTCCGTGATGGGCTGGGCTGTGTCCACAACTCTCTGCAGTTCCTTGCGGTCCTGGGCAGAGCAGTTGCCGTACCAAGCTGTTTCTGCCTTCCCCTTCCATTTCTGCTGTTCTATTCTAAAAGCTCTGCCCAGTTTCACGTGCCCTGTCAGGCGAGCATAAACCTTCCCCAAAAGCACCAGCAAGCAAGCCCATGGGAACACTGCTCCCAGTCCTGATGATAGAGCCAGAAGCCCCAGTGGGATTAACAGAGGATTAGTGTGATTGGGCGATTGCTAGTTGGCACAGTTTCAGTGGGTCTGTTTGCATGCTGTATCTATGAATCTAATTCTAGATTCAAGTATCAGGGAAATGTCCTCGCTGCATGCACTCTGTCAGTCTCCCAAAGTCCCCCACAGAATCTTAGAGGTCAGGTTTCATTCTTCTGAGCACAGGTCCATTCTCCTCCAACTATTCTCACGTGATGTCAAACTACCGAATGTTCACTGCACTGCCTCCAGATCAAGTATCAGATATTTATTTATTAGTCACACATACATTGAAACACACAGTAAAATGCGTCTTTTTGCGTTGCTAAGAATGTGCTGGGGGGCAGCCCGCAAGTGTCGCCACTCTTCCGGTGCCAACATAGCATGCCCACAACTTCCTAACCCGTACATCTTTGGAATGTGGGAGGAAACCAGAGCACCTGGAGGAAACACTGCATACACTGTACTCCAGGTGAAGATCCACCAATTTCCAGTAGAATTATAGTCATACAGTTTGAAACAAGCTTTTCAGTCTACCATTTTTATTTTAAGAAAGAGGTTTATTAACATAATTACATATTTACATAACTTCGATCTGAATATTTACATAATTGTCCATTAGAACAACAGCGTCCTAGTCCAGGACACAGTCCAGGCCCTGCACCAGCCAATGATCCCGGATAGTCTCCAGAGAGCCAGTGGACATGGCATGCTCCATCTCCAGGGACACTCAGGCACGGCTGCACCCTCGGAAGTGAGGCAGGCAGTCGGCTCGGGGGGATCCTTTAACAGCCTGGGCCCGAGTGTCGAGCAGACTGAGGAGGAGGCCTCCTGGCCGATGAGGAGGTCTCCGGATAGACTTGCTCCCCTCCCTGCGCCTGGAACCCAATGTGTAAGAGCTGACCACTGCAACCATTTATCTTCATCATCCCGATTTTTTTTCTCTCACACCCCATCGACTCCCTCTGCCCTGCGGCTCTCCTGCGCAAGAGGTGAGTCACAGCTGCCAATTGTCCTACAATCCAAGCAGTGGCAAGACTTTCCTACTTTGTACTCAATGCCCTTTACTATAAAGGTCCACATTCCCTTCACTTTCCTAATTACTTGCTGTGCCTGCAGGCGAGCTTTTCATAACTCATTTGTGAAGACACCCAGTTCTTTCTGAAGCAGAGTTTGGCAGGGAGCCACATAGAACATAGAACAATACAACACAATACAGGCCCTTCGGCCCACAATGTTGTGCCAACCTTTAAACCTCACCTATCTAACCCCTTCCTCCCACGTATCCCTCTATTTTAAATTCCTCCATATGCTTATCTAGCAATCTCTTGAATTTGACCAATGTACCTGCCTCCACCACTACCCCAGGCAGTGCATTCTATGCACCCACCACTCTCTGGGTAAAAAAAACCTCCCTCTGACATCTCCCTTGAACTTCCCCCCCATTACCTTAAAGCCATGCCCTCTTGTATTGAGCATTGGTGCCCTGGGAAAGAGACGCTGGCTGTCTACTCTATCTCTTCCTCTTAATATTTTGTACACCTCTATCATGCCTCCCCTCATCCTCCTCCTCCTCTCTAAAGGGTAAAGTCCTAGCTCCCTTAGTCTCTCCTCATAATCCATACTCTCCAAACCAGGCAGCATCCAGACAACATGTGGAGATATTAGAGAAAAGTCTTGGTCAGGGTTGTCAGGAACAATTTGCCTAAAACGGCATAGACTCTGGCGATGCATATTATGGTGTTACAGAGCCATGCAGCACGGAAACAGGCCCTTTGGCCCACCAACTCCATGCCGACCATCAGCCACTCACTTGCACTGATCCTGCATTAATCCTATTTTGTTTTTATTCTCCCCACATACATACTAGGGACAATTTACAGCGGCCAATTAACCTCCAGGTGGAGGGTGAGAGGAAACCCACGCAGTCACAGGGAGAACACGCCAACTCTGTGGTGCGGAGTGCAGTTCGAGTACAGGAGCAGGGAGTCTCGTTGCCGTGGTAAGTACCCCTCGAGAACTTGAGGGAGTGAGAACGGGAAGCAGTTCGGAAAGGTAGACCCCTTGTTCTTGTTGCTGCGGTGAGTTGATGGGCCTGTTGATGAGCTAATTGGATAATTAGGCAGCAGCTAATTAGGTCAAGCGGGGCGGCCATTGTGTGAATGGACAGCGTTAGAGTGGGGAGCTGAGGCTTTGGCTAAAGAGGCTTCGGTGTGAAGAGGCAGAGTAGGCGAGCAGAGGCTTCTGGTAGGTCCTCTTTGATATTTTCTTTGTATAGAGCGGTGGGAATGGCAGTCAGGGCAGAGGGGTCTCCTCCCGTAGGATGTGGGAAGTCAGGCGTCCCTGATGACCACACCTGCAGGAAGTGCGTCCAGCTCCTCAGTGACCGCGTTGGGGAGCTGGAACTGGATGACCTCTGGCGCATTTGGGAAGCTCTGGAGAGGATAGCTAGGAGTTACCAGGAGGCAATTACATCCAGGGTGTGGGATGTAGGTTGTTGGGTGACCGTTAGCAGAGAGTAAAGGAATAGGCAGTTGGTACAGGATACCCCAGTGACTGTTTCCCTCAGTAACAAGTATATCATTTTGGATGCTGTTGGGGGGGATAAATCACCAGTGGAGAGCCATAGTAGCCGGGTCTCTGGTGCCGAGTCTGGCTCTGTGGCTCAGAAAGGAAGGGGGAGGAGAGGAGTACGATAGGGTTAGGGGGACAAACGGGAGATCCTGTTAAGACTACTGAATGGTTCCCTTGTACGATAAGATGGACTCTTGACCTCAATCTATCTCGTTATGACGTTGCACCTCATTGTCTACCTGCACTGCACTTTCTCTGTAGCTGTAACACTTTACTCTGCATTCTATATTGTTTTCCCTTGTACCACCTCAAAGCACTGTGTAACGAATTGATCTGTATGGACGGTATGCAAGACAAGTTTTTCACTGTACCTTGGTACATGTGGCAATAATAAACCAATTCCAATTTCAAGAACATGGATCAAAGCCATCAAAGGTCCATGTAGACAATATGTACCACCCTGTCCTGGTCAACCCTCTCGGTTACCTCTTCAAAAAACCTATTCAAATTCATGAGGCATGATTTGCCATGCACAACACCATGTTGACCATCCCTAATCAGTCCCTGCCTTTCCAAACGCTGGTAGATCCTGTCCCTCAGAATCCCCTCGGTCACTTTCCCACCACTGATGTTTGGCTCACCGGCCTGTAGTTCCCTGGCTGGTCCTTGCACCCTTCTTCAATAAAGGCACAATATTAACCACCCTCCAGTCTTCTGGTACCTCACCCGTGGCTAACGATGCTACAAATATCTCTGCCAGGGATCCAGCTATTTCTTCCCTTGCTTCCCACAATGTCCTAGGACACACTTGGACAGGATCTGGGGATTTATCCACCTTTATGCATTTTAAGATCTTCACCATCTCCTCTTTTGTAATGTGGATATGTTTCAAGACATCACTATTCTCTGGCCTGAATTCCCTGGCTTCCATGACTTTCTCCGTGGTAAACACAGATGAGGCCTATTCATTTAAGACTGCACCCTTCGGCCCACAATGTTGTGCCGACATTTTATCCTGCTCTAAGATCTATCTGACCCTTCCCTCCTACAGAGCCCTCCATTTTTCTATCATTCGTGTGTCTGAGTCTCTTAAATGTCCCTGATGTATCTGCACCCACAACCTCTGCAGACAGTGCGTTCCACACACCCACCACTCTCTGTGTAAAATACTTACCCCTGACATCCCCCTTATACCTTCCTCCAATCACCTTAAAATGATGTCCCCTCATGTTAGCCATTGTCGCCCTGGGAAAAAGTCTCCAACTATCCACTCGATCTATGCCTCTCACCATCTTGTATACCTCTATCAAATCACCTCTCATCCTCCTCCTCTCCAAAGAGAAAAGTCCTAGCTCACTCAACCGATCCTCATAAGACATGCTTTCCAATCCAGGCAGCATCCTGGTAAGTCTCCTCTGCACCCTCTCCAAAGGCTTCCACATCCTTCCTATAATGAGGCGACCAGAACTGAACACAATACTCCAAGTGCGGTCTGACCAGAGTTCTATAGAGCTGCAACATCACCTCACGGCTCTTGAGCTCAGTACCCCAACTAATGAAGGCCAACACACCATACGCCTTCTTAACAACCCTATTGACCTGCACGGCAAGCTTGAGGAATCTTGCAGTTTGTACACGTTTTTCTTGGATCAGCTTATTTGTCAATTGTAGAGACCAGTTCAGTTGTGGGTGAAGAAAATCAAAGGCAGAAAAGTGTGCAAACATCTAGAGGCTTGTAGACGGTATCAAAAGGCACGCCAGACCATCAGCAAGAACAGGCGGGCAAAACTAAACCGAACATGATGCAGAGCTGGTGTGAGACTGCAGTGTTTCGAAGTAAAAGAGGTAGAGTGAAATGGTTCAAAGTTACTTCATCCCCTTCAACAACAGCAACTGATGGTACGGTATGAAGTCATAACCAGTAGGTCAAACAATTCACAGTGGAAGCCAATTGCATGGGAGTTAAAGCAAAATATAACAGGTGTATATATTATTATCTTGGAAGTCTCACAGGAATTTTTTATTTTACCATGGAGTGTGTGGCACATTAGAAGTCTAGTATATTACTTTCAACAAAACACCTCACCCATGGCAGGCACAGTAGTGTAGCAGTTAGCATAACGCTATTACAGTGCTAGCGACCCGGGTTCAATTCCCGCCGCTGTCTGTAAGGAGTTTGTACGTTCTCCCCATGTCTGCGTGGGTTTCCTCCGGGTGCTCCGGTTTCCTCCCACGTTCCAAAGATGTATGCGTTAGGAAGTTGTGGGCATGCTATGTTGGCGCCGGAAGCGTGGCGACACTTGCGGGCTGCCCCCAGAACACTCTACACAAAAGATACATTTCACTGTGTGTTTCCATGTACACGTGACTAATAAAGATACCTTATCTTACCTAGCTGCTATGACTATCTCAGCAACACCTCCCATATGGGAGATCTCCATCAATCAAAAGGCATGAGCATCAAATACTTGGGCACACGACACCAGACTCCCCCCAACACTATGCTGGGTTGGAGATATAATGCTTACTGAGTGGAGTGGCAGGACCAGGAACAGAACAAACATCACTAAGCTCAGAGAGCACCCCTGCATGCCCTTTGCGTACATGCGCCTTTAATTAAAGTGCTCCTGCAAAACTGGTCAAATTTAAATTCCTTCCCCTGCTTCTTTGGCCCTGGAAGCCCCAGCTGTAGAAACACATTCTAAGTCATAGAATCAGAGAGGTACAGCAGAGCAACAGGCCCTTTGGGCCACTGAGTCCATAACATTAATCCTACCCTAACCCATTTTAGTCCCCACAGCTTCCCATCAACTTCGCAACCCCCCCCACCCCCCCGGTTCAATCCCTCACCCACACACCACGGTCAATTAACCTACCGTCTTTGGGAATGTGGGAGGCAAACCAGGCAGCCACAGGGAGAACGTACAGATTCCACATGGAGAACACCCGAGGTCAGGATTGAACTTGGGTCACCAGAGCCGTGAGGCAGCGGCTCTGCCAGCTGTGCCGCTGTGTTGGCCCCAGAAACTTGCGGTATAGAAACGTAGAAAACCTACAGCACGATTCAGGCCTTTCGGCCCACAAAGCTGTGCTGAACATGTCCTTACCTTAGAAATTACTAGGCTTACCCATAGCCCTCTATTTTACTCAGCTCCATGTACCTATCTAAGTCTCTTAAAAGACCCTATCGTATCCGCCTCCACCACCGTTGCCGGCAGCCCATTCCACACACTCACCACTCTCTGAGTAAAAAACTTACCCCTGACATCTCCTCTATACCTACTCCCCAGCACCTTAAACCTGTGTCCTCTTATGGCAACCATTTCAGCCCTGGGGAAAAGCCTCTGACTATCTACCCGATCAATGCCTCTCATCATCTTATACACCTCTATCGGGTCCCCCCTCATCCTCCGTCGCTCCAAGGAGAAAAGGCAGAGTTCCCTCAACCTGCTTTCATAAGGCATGCTCCGCATCCCAGGCAGCATCTTTGTAAATCTCCTCTGCACCCTCTCTATGGCTTCCACATCCCTCCTGTAGTGAGGTGACCAGAACTGACCACAGTACTCCAAGTGGGGTCTGACCAGGGTCCTATATAGCTGCAACAATACCTCCCGGTGTTATTACTTGATTATTACAAAGCACTGATGAGCAAGTGACTCTTGCTAACAGGACTACATTAAGAGTCTGACAGAGAACTCGGCAACACAGTGGAGAAAGCTGAAAGAAAAATGATCCCTTTCTACAGAAGAATGCAAATACTCATCATGTCCTTCTGGCAGTCCCATCAGAACCAGGGGCCTCTGAAACTCACAGAAGCAAACCACTTTTTTAACGTAAACACAAAGTACATCTCAACCCAATTACATTCTGTGATCACTCACATACCCTGAAGATAACATTAACAATCGCTGCTCATTTCTCTCAGACAGAGTGAAATGCAACAGATAAAACCACAAGGAGAGAGCTTATCTGAGACAACTAGACCATGGTGCAGCCCACTGCTTTGAGTTTTTAAAAAGAAAGTCTTCTCTTCATCTGACACATGGCATTTTAATTAAAAAAGATTGATTTCAATGTCAGAGTTGAAAACAAAGGGAAATAAAGGAAATCTATCCCAGTTCATAGATCACAGATACATCATAGAATTGTACAGCACAGAAAGAGGCCCTTTCAACCATGATGCTATCAATAGTAATTCCATTTGCCTGCATTGGGCCCGTATCTCTCTACACCTTTCCTATCCAAATACCTGTCCGAGCACCTTTTAAACCTTGGGGTTGTACCTGCCTCTACCACTGCCTCTGGCAGCTATTCATCACCCTCTGTGTGAAAAATTTACCCCTCAGATCTCCTTCAAAACGTCTCCCCTCTCACCTTAAACCCGTGCCCTCTAGTTCGAGACTCCCCTTACCCTGGGGAGATGGATCTGACAATCTATGCCCCTCATCATTTTATAAACCTCGATAAGGTCACCCCTCAGCGTCCTATATTCCAGTGGGAACAAACCCTGCCTGTCCAACCTCTCCTTATACCTACCGCCCTCCATTGTAGACAACGTCCTGGTGAATCTCTTCAGCACTCTCTCCACATCCTTCCTGCAACCACATCCTTCCTGCAGTGTGGTGACCAGAACTGTCCACAATCCTCCAAGTGCAGCCTGATCAATGTTTTGTACAGCTGCAACATGATGTCCCAACTCTTATACTCAGTACCTTCCTCACTACCCTATCCACCTGCTTTCAGGGAGCTACAGGGACCCCAAGGTCCCTCTGTATCAACGCTCCTAAGGTCCCTGCCATTTACTCCATACCAGAATTTGACTGCCCAAAATGCATTACCTCACACTTCTCTGGATTAAACTCCATCTGCCACTGCTCTGCCCAACTTTCCAGCTGAACTACGTTCCACTGTGCCCTCAGACAATCTTCTTCACTGCCAACGACTCCACCAATTTCTGTGTCATTTTCAAACTTGTCAATCAGACCGCCCACATTCTCATCCAAGTCATATATATGTTGCAAACAACAAAGGTCCCAGCACCGATCCCTGGGAACGCCACTTCCAGTCACAGAAACACCCATCCACCTCCACCCCCGCCTTCTGTCACTGACCCAAGTTTGGATGCCGTTTGGCAAACCCTCTGTGCTTTAACGTTCTGGACTGGTCTACCACGCGGACCCTTGTCGAAAGCCTTGCTCAAGTCCAGGTAAACCATGTCAACCACTTTGCCTTCATCAAGATTCTTAGTTACCTCCTGACAAAAAGCTCAGTGATATTTGTGATACGCGATCTCTCTGGCACAAAACCATGCTGACTCCTCCTAATCAGCCCCTGCCTTTCCAAGTGAACATAAATCCTATCCCTCAGAATCTTCTCCAACAATGTCCCAACCGCTGATGGTATTGGTTTATTATTGTCACTTGTACCGAGGTACAGTGACAAACTTGTCTTGCATACCGATCGTACAGGTCAATTCATTACACAGTGCAGTTACATTGAGTTAGTACAGAGTGCATTGAGGTAGTACAGGTAAAAACAATAACAGTACAGAGTAAAGTGTCACAGCTACAGAGAAAGTGCAGTGCAATAAGTTGCAAGGTCACAACAAGGTAGATCGTGAGGTCAGAGTCTATCTCATCGTATAAGGGAACCATTCAATAGTCTTATCACAGTGGACAACATTAACGATCCTCTAGTCTTCTGGTAGCTCACCCTGGTATAGATCCTGTCAGGCCCTATCTTCTAATGTTTCAAATATATTTTAAAAAAACTTAATTCTTAAAAAATAATTTAAGATTATAATTTATAATAATTACAGTGCCAGCGACCCGGGTTCAATTCCAGCCGCTGTCTGTAAGGAGTTTGTACATTCTCCCTGTGTCTGCGCAGGTTTCCTCCGGGTGCTCCGGTTTCTTCCCACATTCCAAAGACGTACGGGTTAGGAAGTTGTGGGCGTGCTATGTTGGCGCCAGAAGCGTGGCGACACTTGCGGGCTGCCCCCAGAACGCTACACAAAAGATGCATTTCACTGTGTGTTTCAATGTACGTGTGATGAATAAAGATAAAGATATCTTATAACATAAGACCCATTTGTCAGTTCAGCGATGGCGTCTCAATCTTGGACCCCCAGTGTCAGGGTGGAGCTGTTGCAGGAGGTTCCCAGTGGAAGGCCAGGCCAGGGGTGACCAGGGTCCAGCCACTTCATGGACATTCCAATGGCTTTGGCAGCCAGCGAGCTTGGGGGGGTGGGGGGGGCTAGTGGACATGCGTTCCCCGAGGACAAGAGTTGCCTCTGGGCCTCACCAGATCTGGGCATTAGGTGGCTGGTTCAGGGTGCAGCCAAGAGCAGGTGGGCTGGATCTGGCTGTGGCCAGTGAGCTGGGAATCCTTGGTTCAGTGAAGGAAAGGGCATTGAAAAGGTCACAGTCTCGGGCACAGCACAACAATACCGGCAAGCCGTGCTCTCTGTCCTCCTGACGAGAACACCTCAGGCCTTTGGAACGATGTCACCAGCCCTGTCTCTGCAAAGCCCTCCAAACTCACTGGAAGGATTGGTAAACCAATGTCAGCGTCCCCTCCAAGACCACGTCCCCAGTACTGGGGCCCTAATCACACTCACGTTGGACAGGCCAAGTCTCCCACGTGGCCGATGACAGATCCAAAGTGACGCTGGTGTCTCAGCTCGGTCACGGGAAGAGAGCACGCAGTGGACAGGGACGGATCATCCGCACGGACTCCAGGAACCTCTGCTCCGTGGCCACACAGAAGGCAGAGGGAGCGTCGGGGATGGCGCCCGCAACCAGGGGTCCATGCGTTGTGCAGTGGAAGGAGCCGAGCACATCACACGTACACACCCAGCGGCCCTGTCATCCATGCACTGCGAGGGGGTGCACTGCGAGGGGGTGCAGTATATGAGAGGATGCACCGTGAGGGGATGCTGTAACAATTTCCTGACTCTTGAACTCAATCCCTCGACTAACAAAGGCCAGCATGCCTTACGCCTTCTTTGCCACCCTATCAACCTGTGCAGCCATTTTCAGGACCTAGACCCCAAGATCCCTCTGTACATAAACACTGTTAAGGGTCCTGCCATAATAATATTATGGGAGCTCATTTGTACGTAGTGATGTCCACAAGTCAGACGTTTGTAACCCGGGGTGGCTTGCAAACACAGTACTTGAGTTGGGGGCAAATCCATTGGATTTAACGTGGACATTTACTCATGGATAAAGCCACTCTTGGATCCAAGCTCTCCAACTACTGAAACTAAAATCATTGCAACTTAAACCACTCCCTTAAAATGTGAGAACATTTACAATGCTGAAAATCTGATCTAGCAAGGAAGTACACGATCCCCAGGCCCCTGTCAGCTGAAGGCATGGCCGGCAACGAGAGAGAGTGAAGGAAGTCAGGAGCATGGAGGACAGCCGGGTAGGAGGGAGGGCGGATACGTGCCTTGTGGTCTGATCCCGAATCCAGTGTAAGCAGCTTTCACTAAGCATAGAAAATAAAACCAGTCAAATACCACTGGAGGCACAGGCTCAGTGCGCCCACAGGTAGACCACTAATGGGGCAAACTGATAGTCTTGAGACAAAGTTTGTCGGCCTCCTCTACACTGGTGAGACCGGGTGCATCCGTGGCTGTCTGGAGCTCCCGGTGGCCAGCCATTTTAGTTCTCCCCCCCGGCCCCCCCCCCCCCCCCCCCCCCCCCCCCAATTCCCACACCGACATGTCTGTCCTCGGCCTCCTGCACTGCTAGGGTGAGGCCAAATGCAGACGAGGTGAACGTCACCTCACATTCTGCCTGTGTAGTCTACAACTCGGCGGCATGAACATTGAATGGTCCAACTTCCTGTAACCTGCTTCCCCCATCCCTTTCTCTCCCCTCCTGATCCACCTCAGCCCCCGTCACCGTCTCTTTCCCCTCCCCATCTGCCCATCCCCCCCACGCACTCCTCCCAATGGTTCCCCACCCTCCCCACTCCCTCACCTGCCTACCCTATCTCCCCTCTATCTTTCAGTCTGGGCGAAGGGTCTCGACCCGAAACGTTGACTGTCCCATCTCCTTCCACAGATGCTGCCTGACCCGCTGAGATCCTCCAGCATCTTGTGTGTTGCTCCAGATCCCAGCATCTGCCGTCTCTTGTGTCTCCTTGAGACCCACAGTATCAGCCTGAAGTGCATCTTAATGTGGCTTTATCACTACTTGGATCTTGATGCAGTTTCTGTGTATTTCCTGTTCATGTTTCAGCATGAAGTCACCCAACGGGTGACCATCAGGCTGCCTCACACTCCAGTGTGCTGCTCTTCCATTGAATCAAAAAAGAAAGATGGACTTCCAGTTTACTGTTATTGTTCTGACCCAAGGACAGTCATTATCCAATTTACTTGTTGAGCTGAGTGGAACCTGAGTGGATTCAGAATCCTTGGTTTAATGTCCTGTCCTAAGGATGGAACCTCTGACATTGCCACATTGCAAGAACCAGTCTAGATAATGGTTCAGATCTCTGTTGTGGGATTTGAACCCACAACATAAACACAATATAGTCTGAGACTATACCATTTTTTTTAAAAAAAGGATGTCAGCAAAAGGCAGGTAACTGTTAGCTCAACATCTGTAGTCGGGGAAATGCTTGAAGCTATCATTAAGGAAGAAATAGCCAGACATCTGGATAGAAGTGGTTCCATCAGGCAGACACAGCATGGATTCAGTGAGCGCAGGTCCTGTTTGACAAACTTACTGGAGTTCTTTGAGGATATAATGAGCACAGTGGATAGAGGGGAACAGGTGGATGTTGTATACTTGGATTTCCAGAAGGCGTTCGATAAGGTGCCACATAAAAGACTTATCCATAAGATAAGGATGCACGGAGTTGGGGATAATGCATTAGCATGGATAGAGGATTGGTTAACCAATAGAAGGCAGAGAGTTGGGATAAATGGATGTTTCTCTGGTTGGCAATCAGTGGTGAGCGGGGTGCCACAGGGGTCAGTGCTGGGCGCGCAACTGTTCACGATATACATCAATGATTTGGAAGAGGGGGCCGAGTGTAACGTATCCAAGTTTGCTGATGACACTAAACTGACTGGAAAAGCAAATTGTGCCGAGGATGCGGAGAGTCTGCAGAGAGATATAGATAGGTTCAGTGAGTGGGCAAGGGTCTGGCAGATGGAGTACAATGTCAGTAAATGCGAGGTCATTGACCTTGGAAGGAAAAATAGAACAGATTATTTAAATAGTGAAAGATTGCAGCATGCTGTTGTGCAGAGTGACTTGGGAGTGCTTGTGCATGAATCGCAAAAGGTTGGTTTGCAGGTTATCAAGAAGGCAAATGGGATGTTGGCCTTCATTGCTAGAGGGATTGAATTTAAGAGCAGGGAGGTTATGCTGCAACTGTACAGGGTACTGGTGAGGCCACACCTGGAGCACTGCGTGCAGTTCTGGTCTTCTTACTTGAGGAAAGATATACTGGCTTTGGAGGCGGTGCAGAGGAGGTTCACCAGGTTGATTCCGGAGATGAGGGGGTAGCCTATGAGGAAAGATTGAGTTGCCTGGGACTATACTCACTGGAGTTCAGAAGAAAGAGGGGATCTCATAGAAACATAAAATTATGAAAGAAATAGACAAGATAGAGGCAGGAAGGTTGTTTCCACTGGTAGGTGAGACTAGAACTAGGGGACACAGCCTCAAGATTCAGGGGAGTAGATGTAGGAGGGAGATGTGGAGGAACTGCTTTTCCCCCCAGAGAGTAGTGAATCTGTGGAATTCTCTGCCCAGGGAAGCAGTAGTGGCTACCTTAGGAAATATATTTAAGACACAGTCAGATAGATTTTTGCAATAGTAGGGGAATTAAGGGTTATGGGGAAAAGGCAGGCAGGTCGATTTGAGTCCACGGCCAGATCAGCCATGATCTTATTGAATGGCGGAGCAGGCTCAACGGGCCAGATGGCCGACTCCTGCTCCTATTTATTGTGTTCTGATGTTTTTAAATAAGTGTCAACAAATTATTGTCCCATGGATTAGATATCAGCACATTCTTCCAGTGTCTTGGACACTGGGGAGCAATACAATGTCTTCAGCTAACTTTCAGTAAATATTTCATTTAATTGTTAACTGAAGGTAAAAATAGTGTCAGATCTAAACTGAATTTACAAGCCAAGTGTTTGGAGAAGAAACAAAGAAAGATCGGCGCGGTTCAACGAGCAGAGGCTGGCCTTTCATATCGTGGCAGCCTCACACTGCAAGTGGAGTAAGGTCCGTGAAATATTGTCAAACACTGGAAGTAAACTTCAAACTGTGTTGAGAATGCAAATGATTCTCTGAAGAAAATTAAAGAGCCAGCAGATGTCCAGGTTCCCAGAACCCTATTGTTCCAGGAACTGGGATCCATTTCCCAGGACCGACACATCTCCCTCCTCCTCTGGAGTGTGAATGCTCCCGGAATTATAGACCAGTGAGTCTTACGTCAGTGGTGGGCAAGCTATTGGAGAGGATTCTTAGGGACAGGATTTACTAGCATTTGGAGAAGCATAGTCTTATTAAGGACAGTCAGCATGGCTTTGTGAGGGGCAGGTCATGCCTCACGAGCCTGATTGAATTCTTAGAGGATGTGACAAAACACATTGATGAAGGTCGAGCAGTGGATGTGGGGTTCCCCATGGTTTGCTCATCCAGAAAGTCATGAGGCATGGGATCCATGGAGATTTGGCTGCGTGGATTCAGAATTGGCTTGTCCACAGAAAGCAGAGGGTGGTTGTAGATGGAGCGTATTCTCCCTGGAGGTCGGTGACAAGTGGTGTTCCACAGGGATCTGTTCTGGGACACCTGCTCTTTGCGATTTTTATAAATGACTTGGATGAGGATGTGGGAGGGTGGGTTAGTAAGTTTGTAGATGACGCAAAGGTTGGAGGTATTGTGGAAAGTGTAGAAGGTTTCATAAGTTATGATGGGATATAGACAGGATGCAGAGTTGGGTGAAGTGGCAGATGGCGTTCAATCCAGAGAAGTGTGAAGTGATACACTTTGGGAGATCGAACTGGAAGGCAGAGTACATGGTTAATGGCAGAATTCTTAGCAGTTTGGAGGAAAAGAGAGATCCCGGGGCTCAAGTCCATAGATCCCTCAAGGTTACCACGCAGGTCGATAGGGTTGTTAAGGCGTATGGTGTGTTGGCCTCCATTAGTCAGGGTATTGAGTTCAAGAGCCGCGAGGTAATGTTGCGGCTCTATAAAACTCTGGTTAGACCACACGTGGAGTATTGTGTTCAGTTCTGGTCGCCTCATTATAGGAAGGATGTGGAAGCTTTAGAGAGGGTGCAGAGGAGATTTACCAGGATGCTGCCTGGATTAGAGAACATGTCTTATGAGGAAAGGTTGAGTGAGCTAGGGCTTTTCTCTTTGGAGCCACACAGGATGAGAGGCAACTTGACAGAGGTGTATAAGATTATGAGGGGCACAGACAGAGTGGACAGTCAGCACCTTTTCCCCAGGGCAGCAATGGCCAATACCAGAGGATATCAGTTTAAGGTGAGTGGAGGAAAGTTTAGGGGAGATGTCGGAGGTAGGTATTTTTACACAGGGAGTGGTGGGTGCCTGGAATGCACTGCTGGGGTTGGTGGAACATTGTGGGCCCAACGGCATGTCAGCTACCTTTGAATAGGAATATATTAGACTATCCACACAATCAGAGGTGGCGAGAGATATAATTAAATTGGTTTACTTTTGTTACATGTACTGAGGTGCAGTGAAAAACTTAGTTTTGCATGACATCCATGCAGATTATTTCAGTAGAGTCACAGCTACAGAGAAAGTGCATTGCAGGCAGACAATAAAATGCAAGGTCATAAATGAGGTAGGTTGTGAGGTCGAGAATCCATCTCATCATACTAGGGAACCGTTCAATCATCTTATAACAGTGGCTCATAACAGAAGCTGTCCTTGAGCCTGGTGGGACGTGCTTTCGGACTTTTGTATCTTCTGCCTGATGGGAGGGGGGAGAAGAGAGAACGTCCGGGGTGGGTGGGTCAGGTGTTTGATTATGTTGGCTGCTTTACCGAGGCAGCGAGAAGAAACATCTCTTGTAATGACCCATCTTTACCCCATCACAGGGTACTATTCAGGGCCGTGATGGAATTCTTGCCCTTCACCTGGATGGGTGTAGTGCCATTGACAGTCAGGAAGCTCAACACCCTGCAGGACAAAGCCACAGGTTTGAATGGTATCAACTCCTCCATTGTGAGCACTCCCTCCCTCACCTCCATCAGACCAAATGCAGGGATTGTCCAAGTACACAACCGCTTGCAAGGAGGCTTCCAAGTCACAGACATCCCAAGTTGGAAATACCAGCACCTTGGGAGTGCCTTCACCCAGGCACTGCAGAGGTTTAAGAGACACCTCCCAGTACCACTCCATGGGAGTCAAGAATGATGTTAGATGCTGTTGTGCAGTGATGGCCAATCTGTCCTGAGGGGTGGTGCCCGAGACTGAACAAGGTGCCCCAGGGAGATGTTACCAGAGCTCAATAAAGCCACAGTTTGCCTTGGTTCTGTTCAGTACTGGAGTTCTTTACAATCCTCACAGTGAATAGGACAATGCAATGAGAGGCTCACCACTGGCTTTCCCCTCTGAAGTATGCTCACCCTAACCCAAACATCACTGTCACTCTGGCAATAGGAATCACTACTTGTTGTGGAGTCATACAGCATGGAAACAGGCCATTTGGCCCAACATATCCATGCTGACCAGTGGGAACCCAACCATATTAATCCCATCTCTAGACTGAGAATGACTCTGCTTCCACCCCTCTCCAGCAGCATGTTCCAGGTCCTCACCGCTCTCTTGTCCATTTTATTTCCAACAAATGCCGTCTCTCTCAGCTTCACATCAGTGCATTCACTTCTCCTATCGGTTTGGTCTACAGCATCTTTTCTCAGCTTGGGTGTGAGAAACCTCTAAGTAAGTTGTACAGCACAGAAACGTGGCCTTCAGCACAATTCCTCCATCCAACCATGATGCCTGTCTACACAAATCCCATCTGCCTGTATGAGGCCCATTTCCTTCGACACTCTTCCTATCCAAGTACCCGTACAGATGCCTTTTAAATAATGCAGTTGTATCTGCAAGTGACACTAAAATAGACAGTGAAGAAGGTTATCCAAAATTACATCACGATCAGTTAGGTAAGTGGGCAGGGGATGGCAAACGGTGTTCAATTCAGATAATGGAGAGACATTGCACTTTGGGAAGTCAAACCAGGGTAGGATATTCAGTGAATGGTGGGGTTCTGGCAGGTGTTACAGAACAGAGGGAGCTGGGAGTACAAGTACATAGCTCCCTGAAAGCAGCATCACAAGTAGACAGGGTGGTGAAGGCTTTTGACACGCTAGCCTTCATCAGTCAGGGCAGAGTATAGGAGTTGGGATGTTATGTTGCAGTTGTACAAGACATTAGCGAGGCCACATTTAGAGTATTGTGTACAGTTTTTGAACAGCACAGTACAGGCCCTTCGGCCCACAATGTTGTGCTGACGTTTTATCCTGCTCTAAGATCTATCTAACCCTTCCCTCCCACATCGCCCTCTCATGTTTCTATCATTCATGTGTTTATCTAAGTGTCTTAAATGTCCCCAATGAATCTGCCCCCACAACCTCTGCCGGCAGTGCGTTCCACACACCCACCACTCTCTGTGTAAAAAACTTACCCCTGACATCCCCCTTATACCTTCCTCCAATCACCTTAAAATATGTCCCCTCGAGTTAGCCACTATCGCCCCAGGAAAAAAAGTATCTGACTGTCCACTCAATCTATACCTCTTATCATCTTGTACACCTCTCATCCTCCATCTCACCAAAGGGAAGAGCCCTAACTCACTTAACCTTTCCTCATAAGACATGCTCTCCAATCCAGGCAGCATCCTGGTAAATCTCCTCTGCACCCTCTAAAGCTTCCACATCCTATAATGAGGTGACCAGAACTGAACACAATACTCCAAATGTGGTCTGACCAGAGTTCTATAGAGCTGCAACATCACCTGGCAGCTCTTGAACTCAATACCCCAACTAATGAAGGCCAACACTCCTTATGCCTTCTTAACAACCCTATCGACCTGTGTAGCAGCCTTGAGGGATCTATGGATGTAGGCCCCAATATCCCTCTGTTCCTCCACACTGCTAAGAGTCCTGCCATTAACCTTGTATTCTGCCTTCAAATTCGATCTCCCGAAGTGTATCACTTCACACTTATCCAGGTTGAACTCCATCTGCCACTTCTCAGCCCAGCTCTGCATTTTAATCAATATCCTTTGGAATCTACAGCAACCTTCTACACTATCCACAACACCAACCTTTGTATCATCAGCAAACTTACTAACCCACCTTCCACATCCTCATCCAAGTCATTTATTTAAAAAAAAATCACGAAGAGCAGGGGTCCCAGAACAGATCCCTGCAGAACACCACTGGTCACCGACCTCCAGGCAGAATACACTCCATCTACCACCACCCTCTGTCTTCTATGGACGAGCCAATTCTGAATCCACACAGCCAAGTTTCCCTGGATCCCACGTCTCCTGACTTTCTGAATGAGCCTTCCATGAGGAACCTTATCAAATGCCTTACTAAGATCCATGTACACCACATCCACTGCTCTACCTTCATCAAGGTGCTTTGTCACATGCTCAAAGAATTCAATCAGGCTCGTGAGGCACGACCTGCCCCTCTCAAAGCCATGCTGACTGTCCCTAATCAGCCTGTGCTTCTCCAAATGCCCATAAATCCTGTCTCTAAGAATCTTCTCCAGTAATTTGCCCACCACTGAAGTACGACTCACTGGTCTGTAATTCCCAGGGTTATCCCTACTTCCTTTCTTAAACAAAGGAAAAACATCTCTCTCCCTCCCTCATACCGAAGCAAAGTATTCATTAAGGACCAGGCACATGTTTCCTTTTATCCCTGATCAGTCCTACCCTCACTCTAGTCATCCTCCTATTCTTCACATACGTGTAGAACACCTTGCAGTTTTCCTTCATCCTCCTCGCCAAGGCCTTCTCATGCCCCCTTTTAGCTCTCCTAAGTCCATTCTTAAGCTCCCTCCTGTCTACCTTGTAACTTTCTAGAGCCCTGTCTGATCCATGCTTTCTAAACCTTAGATAAGCTTCTTTTTCCCTCTTGATAAGATATTCTACATCTTGTGTCAACAACGATTCTTTCATTCTGCCATCCTTACCCTGCCTCAATGAGACAAACTTATCCAGAACACCATGCAAGTACTCCCTAGACCACCTCCACATTTCCACTGTGCACTTTCCCAAGAACATCTGTTCCCAATTTACGCTCCCAAGTTCCTGCCTAATAGCATCATAATTCCCCCTCCCCCAATTAAATACTTTCCCATATCGTCTGCTCCTATCCTTCTCCAAGGCTATGGTAAAGGTCAAGGAGTTATGGTCACTGTCTCCAAAATGCTCTCCCACCGAGAGATCTGAAACCTGATTGCCTAGTACCAGGTCCAGTATGGCCTCTCCTCTAGTCAGCCTGTCCACATACTGTGTCAGGAATCCTTCCTGGACACTCCCAACAAACTCTGCCTCATCTATCCCCTTTACACTAAGGATGTGCCAATCAATATTAGAGAAGTTGAAATCATCCATGACAACAACCCTGTTATTTTTGCACCTCTCCAAAATCTGCCTCCCGATCTGCGCCTCAGTGTCTCTGCTGCTATTGGGGTGTCTGTAGAATACTCCCAATAGTGTGATCGCTTTCTTTCTGTTTCTGACTTCCACCCACACTGACTCAGTACACGATCCCTCCAGGACGTCCTCGCTTTCTACAGCTGTGACAATGTCCCTGATCAGCAAAGCCACTCCCCACCTCTTTTACCTCCGTCCCTGTCCCTTTTGAAACATCTAAACCCCGGAATATCCAACAGCCATTCCTGCCCTTGTGACAGCCAAGTCTCTGTAATGGCCACTACGTCATAGCTCCATGTACTTACCCACGCGCTCCGAGTTCATTAGCCTTGTTCCTGATACTTCTCGCATTAAAGTAGACACACTTCAGCCCATCCAACTGACTGCAATTTTGCCCTTTCAACTGCCTGTCCTTCCTCAGTCCTTCTACACTCTGCATCTACTTGTACAGTAAATGAACCAAGCTCCGACCTATCACTCTGGTTCCTATCCCCCTACCAAAATAGTTTAAACCCTCCCTAACAGCTCTAGCAAACCTGCCCACAAGAATATTGGTCCCCCTCCGGTTCAGGTGTAACCCATCCCTTTTGTACAGGTCGTACCTTCCCCAGAAGAGATCCCAATGATCAACAAATCTGAAACCCTGCCCCCGCACCTATTTCTCAGCCACGCATTCATCTGCCAAATCATCCTATTCTTACCCTCACTGGTGCATGGCACAGGCAGCAGAGATTACTACCCTTGAGGTCCTGCTTTTCAGATTCCTACCTAACTCCCTATATTCCCTCTTCTCTATTCCTACCTATGTTATTGGTACCAATACGGACCACAACTTCTAGCTGTTCACCGTCCCCCTTCAGAATACTGTGGACCCAATCCGAGACATCCCTGACCCTGGCACCAGGGAGGCAACATACCACCTGGGAGTCTCTTTCACATCCACAGAATCTCCTGTCTGCCCCCCCTTACTATGGAATCCCCTATCACTACCGCCCTCCTCTTCTCCCCCCTTCCCGCACCACATGACCAGGCTCAGTGCCAGAGACCTGGTCACTGCAGCTTTCCTCTGATAGGCCATTCCCCCCCCCAACAGTGTCCAAAGTAGTATACCTGTTATTGAGGGGAACAGCCACAGGGGTACTCTGCACTCGCTGCCTATTCTCCATCCTTCTCCTGACAGTCACTCAGCTACTTGCCTCCTGCAGCTTCAGGAGCGACTGCCTCCCTGTAGCTCTCGTCTAGGTACTCCTCAATCTCCCGTAGGAGCCGAAGGTCATCCAGCTGCACCTCCAGTTCCCTAACACAGTCTGTAAGGAGCTGTAGCTGGATGCACCTCGTGCAGATGTAGTTATCAGGGAGACTGGAGGTCTCCAGAACTCCCACGTCTCACAAGCTGAGCACACCACTGACCCTGGAGCCATTCTCACTACTCTGCACTACGGGGAACACCAAATCAAAGAAAGAAAGAAACTTACCAGAGACCTACCTTCGGATCTTTTCACTGAAGCTTCTGGAACCAAAGCCTCAGCTCCCCGCTCCAACACCGACCACTCCCAAAATGGCCACTCCATTTATACTTGCCTTACCTTTATTTGCTGCTGTTGATAAGCCAATCAGCAGGTAACAATTTGCAAATGTGCCTCGTTTAGACTCTTGCAAGGTGAAACTCACCAGCTCAGGCACAAGAGACGCACCTCTTTTCAAACGCCCCGCTCCAAATCTCCCTGTTATAGGAAAGACGTCACTAAACTGGAAAGAGTGCAAAGAAGATCTACGAGAAACTCGAGGGTTTGAATTATAGGGAGAAGTTCGGCAGGCTAAGACTTTATTCCTTGGAGCGTAGGAGACTGAAGGGTGACCTTATAGAGGTGTATAAAATCATGAGGGGCGTAGATAGGGTGACTGTACTCAGTCATTTTCCCAGTCTTTGTTTAGATCCATTCTCCCACTCTAAGTAAACCGACCCCCCCCCACCCCACCTTTTCTTCCCTTCCCTAGCCTCTCTCTTTTTTTCTCCTCACCATTTTCTCTCTCTCCTTCCCCTCTCGTCCCCTCCCCCCATGGGCCGCCTGCCTCCATACCTGTGACCCATCCCCCGGTGGATCTGCTCTGCCCTCCTCCCCCACACCTGCCCATCACCGTCTCTTACCTGCATCTACCTATCACCACCCTGTGCCCACCCCACCTCCCCTCTTCTGTCCACCTATCACTGCTCTGCTTTTCCCCTCCTATATATATTGGGCTTTTCCTATCTCCAGTCCTGAAGAAGGGTCCTGACCCAAAACATTGACCGCCTGCTTTTCTCCACGGACGCTGCCTGGCCTGCTGAGTTCCTCCAGCATCTTGTTTTTTTTCATCCAGATTCCAGCATCTGCGGTCCTTTGTTTCTCTGGCAGTCTAACTAGAGTTTTACTAGTCTATTAAATCAGAGAGTGTACATTTCTTCCCGAACTGCAGTGTGCTCAAGCGGTTTTAATGTAAGTAACACAGAAAGATGCTCGGAATTTGCAATTGTGTTGGATCTTTGGCCTCATTAATTGATTTTGCCTTCGAGACTTGAACATCTGAGGCTGTTGATAAACTGACAGGTCAACAAGAAAACGTTGGCCATGAATGATGCTGACACGGTTGAACTGCGTGATGTCACTGACTGTCTGTGGCTCCCAGACCAAGATAGTCAAAGGATTACAGTGGTAACCCTCAGATCAACCACAAGACTCCCACAAGTTTTAAAACAGGGTGAGTGTTCAGATTATCTTCTGTGTATGCGGAGCAATAAGTCAGCACGTCCAGGAGGGAGTCAATCAGCTTAACCTTCAGCACATCCCTTCATCTTACGGCATGGGTAAAAAATACACCTCAATGACAGGGTTCAGGACTCGTCTATACCCTGGTGATGTAAAATAATAATTTTTTAAATATTTATAAGCTCACTCCGAAGTTCAGCCATTCAAAGTTTAAATTCCCCAGGCCCGTAAGCCAGGAAGACTGGCTGGAAATGCACCTAGATTGAGTTATTAATATTAATTAGGAGGCTCAAGCACACTCACTGTTGCACTGAAGAGGATTTCCTTTGGACTAGGACACGTTAAATTTCAATGCAAGTGATGAAGCTGTGAAATGGAATCACTATTTCTCTCAAATTACCAGCAAAACATCCTTGTTTAGCCTGCACTAACTACACGCTGTTAGTCTGGTGAGAATCAGCAGTGGGCAATGAGGGCAGAAGAACATTTGTAATCAGGCATCCCAATGCAGGAGGTCCAGCCAGCGATTTATGCCCTGCAGGCTTGCACACGGCGGTTTTCGGGGGCTGGATGTTGGCGGGACATCGAGAACTCCCTTACTGCTCAGTACCAAGGGGGTTTGTTTTTACTTCCAGCTGGTGGGCGTAAAGACAGGGAAGAGCTCTACACCGATCACAGCTACCCACCACACACCCCGCCAACAACATCCCCACACCCCCTGCCCACCATGACCCCCGCCAACAACATCCACCCCTCCACTCACCACAACCCCCACAACATCCCCCCCACCACCCCCACCAACATCCCACCCCTCCACCCACCTCATCCCCCACGACATCCCCCACCCACCACAACCCCCACAACATCCCCCCCACCATCCCCCACCAACAACATCCCATCCCCCACCCACCTCATCCCCCACAACATCCCCTCCCACCCACCACACCCCCCACAACATCCCCCTTCTGCCCCCTTTACCCCCCGCCAAGCCCTTACAGAAGGCCCTCACACCAGACCAAGGTTCTCTTGCCGAACTAATGAGCTGTTAGCTTCATCACTGCTCCTTCCCTCTAATACTCTGCACTCTATTACGCCGTGGTCTCACTGATCACACCACAGTGCCCCAGGCCTTCGCTTTCTACGGTTTGGGTAAAAGTGGGAAGGGAAAATGCACCCGACTGATTCAATCCTTCTGCCACCACATGCAAAGCATTCCAGTGCAGTGAGTGTGTCCAGGGACTCCCCACGTTACCTGACTCACAGTGATAGGTGTGGGTTTAGGGAGAAATCATAACTTACTTATAAAGTAAAATTTTATTGCACAACTTCTCCCACACATTTTTAAAGCATTTTTCAAGCCAGTAATAATATGAATAAAATATCTTGTGGTACTGACTGGGTACAATATATTTCCCATCAGTTTAATTATGGGTAGGGTGAATACTCAACGAAATGACAGAATTATAGCAAGTGTATGTGGAGCCATCTGGGTAACTACAGACAACGGACGTTTCCGACTCACGGAGATGTCAGCTTACGGACAGTTCCCAGGACCTGAACCCTTACGTAACCCGGGACTACCTGTATTCTCTTTCCTCTTCCCCCAAAACGTCCCAAACTGCTGCCCGCCAGCGTTCGTCTGCCTCCTTGTGGTCCCCTGGTGTCTCCTGCAACACAGCAGGTGTGCGACCTGTCCCCGGGAGCTGGGAGTCCAGTTCCCCTTCTTCCCCCCAGCCCTCACCATGTCTGCAGAGCTCACCTCCACACCAGTCTCTCCTGCACAGTCTGCTGGGCAGGCGCTGAGGACGGAGGAGAGGTGGGCATCCTGTTGAGTGAAGAGCCTCGTCAGCTGGTCCTTGGCCGCACGGCATTTCTTGGGATGAAAATCAAAAAAACTGCAGATGCTGGAAATCTAAAACAAAACCGGAAAACATGGCAATCAATTATGCAATGAGTGGTGATAGGCAGCGACATCTCCGGCACGATTATTCCCAACACTGGTGCCCCACAAGGCTGCGTCCTCAGCCCTCTACTCTACTCCCTATATACTCATGACGGCGTGGTCAGATTCTGCTCTAACTCCATCTACAAGTTTGCTGATGACACCACCATATTGGGCCGTATCTCAAATAACGATGAGTTGGAGTACAGGAAGGAGATAGAGCTTAGTGACATGGTGTCATGACAACAACCTTTCCCTCAATGTCAACACAACAAAAGAGCTGGTCATTGACTTCAGGAAAGGGGGTGGTGTACATTCACCTGTCTACATCGATGGTGCTGAGGTCGAGAGGAGTGAACATCACTAATAGCCTGTCCTAGTCTAATCACATAGATGCCACGGCCAAGAAAGCTCACCAGCGCCTCTACTTCCTCAGGAGGCTAAAGAAATTTGATTTGTCCCCTTTGACACCCACCAACTTTTATCGATGCACCATAGAAAGCATCCTATCTGGATGTATCACGGCTTGGTACGGCAACTGCTCTGCCCAGGACCGCAAGAAACTGCAGAGACTTGTGGGCACAGCCCAGCGTGTCACGAAAAACAGCCTTCCCTGCATGGACTCTGTCTTTACCTCTTGCCGCCTTGGTGAAGCAGCCAGCATAATCAAAGACCCCACCCACCCGAGACATTCTCTCTTCTCTCTTCTTCCATCAGGTAGAAGGTACAGGAGCCTGAGGGCACAGACCACCAGACTTAAGGACAGCTTCTATCCCATGGTGATGAACAGTTCCCTTATACAATGAGATGGACTCTTGACCTCATGATCTACCTTGTTGTGACCTTACACCTTACTGCACTGCACTTTCTCTGTAGCTGTGACACTTTACTCTGTACTGTTATTGTTTTTACCTGTACTACCTCAATGCACTCTGTACTAACCCAATGTAACTGCACTGTGTAATCAATTGACCTGTATGATCAGTTTGTAAGACAAGTTTTTCACTGTACCTCAGTACAAATGACAATAATAAACCAATACCAACAGTCAGCGGGTCAGGTTGCATCTCTGGGAAGAGAGACGGAGCTAATTGTTCCATGTTCTGCCCAAGGGTCTCCACCCTGAAACATTGGTCTGTTTCCCTCCCCACGGATGCAGCCTTACCTGCCGAGTGTTTCCAGCATTTTCTGGTTTTGTTTTCTCGTTCCTTGGGTGACTGAAGTGAGGGAGGCAGAAAGGGGAATTGTGAAGAGGCGAGGCGGACAACCCATCCGAACGCAATACTCCAGGAAAGGCTGAAGGACCAGGGAGCAGGGAGCCCGAGACGAGTCACCCATCCTCCCGAGTGACCTCCAGTCACCGTGGACTGGACGGCCACTGCAGGAGGGGCCACCCTCAGGGCCTGGTGTCAGGGTCTCTGGCTCCCCTGCCAGACCAGTGCGTCTGCGTGGAGTGTTGAATACTGAAAGCCGTGGCTGAGCCGTGTTAAGTGTGTGAGCCTGTGATGGAAGATACCAACGCTGGCTTGGACTCCTGACTGTCAGATGCTGACAGCACGGCCATAGGAGGATGTTTTCTCCCCCTCTCTTCCCTAGTTCTGATAAAATATTGACCCTCCTTCTCTCTCAACATGTCAGGCAGCATCTGTGGAACCTTCCCAATATTTCCTGTTTTTTCTATCTCGGACTTCCAGCATCTGCAGGATTTTGGTGTACGAGTGTGTTGTCCCTCACACCGGCCCTCACCTGGGTTGGGAGGTCGCTGCACATCGCTGTGCTCTGTGATCACAGACCAGGGACAACGCTGAGTCCGGCGGCCTCCAAGGCCTCCTCGTATCTGACCTGGAGGGTTTCCTGGGCTCTGGACGTGCAGGTCACACCTCCAATGATCACGCCTTCCACCAGCTGGGGCGCAGACCCTGCACCTATTCTGTCACATCGCACAGTCAGGACGAGGTGTCCTGCACAGGGTGCATTCACTCAGAGCCTCCCCTCGCAGAGCTGTTAGTAGAAGTGACTCCTGGCTGAATCCTCAAACCACCCTCAGTTTATGCAAAGAGGGATCCTGGTAACAAAGTCCTTGCAGGAATGTGTGCCCACATTATTTTATAAACCATCACATCTCCACTTGACCCTCCAATGCTCCGGAGAAAACAATCCAAGTTTGTCCGACCTCTCAATAATATTCTCTAATCCAGACACCATGCAGGTGAACCTCTTCTGCACCTTCTCTAAAGCCTCCACATCCTTTCTGTCGGGGCAACCAGAACTGCACGCAATACACCCAATGCAGCTGAGCCAAAGTTTTATACAGCTGCAACCTGATTCGTACTGATGAAGGCAAGCGTTCTGTACACAATTTGACACAATTCCTTCTTACTGATTCTTGCTTTCTGAACACATTCTTACCACGGTACCAAGGAGATGAAGTTGTCTCCTTGCAGCAGAATAACCAGACCCAAGGCAGGATCTCTAAATGTCACAAAATAAGAAAGAAAATGATAAAAACTGCAAGACAGAGAAAGCTCACAGAAAATAATGTAAACTGTCGGCTGTAACAACACTTAGAGCCAGTTCTACTTTTCAACACAAACCAGGGGAGAGCGCGGACGCAGTCCCCCAGTACCACAAATTTTGCAGTCGAGTATCCCGCATCTGGGGACATCGTAGGCATCAGCACGCCCAGAGTGCAACAGGCTAGCCTCATCCTGGGAGAACCTTTTTTTTTAATTTATTACTCCAAAATAAACTTTTATTCATCATAAAAAACAAACTATATACAACAATTCTTGGGACAGAAGCAGTATTGGACTCATCCTTCACGGGCTCGGATTACATTCCTCCAACTTCAACCCACACTGACTGGGCCAAATGCCAAAACCCTCCGCCCAGTCCCTGGTTAACTGCACGTCAGTGTTTGTTCTTCATCAAGAGACAAACTTCGCGTGGGTTTAACATCTGAACATTTTATTAACCAACAACAGACAGGCTTGCTTTCCCTCACTTTTTTTACAGCCACTTCCTATTCCCTCATGTGACCCCTTGCATTGCCTACCGGGAACTGTAGTTCTGTATTATAACGACATAATAACACAGTCAGCTTCCAGCATCAGTGGTTCCAGCCTTGTCCTGAGTGTTCTTGGGCATTGGCGTTCCTGCAGGTACTGTCCAGGGACTGGGGCATCTGTTGCCAGGGCTGTCGTTCCCAGGGCGAGTGAGGTCCATGTCACCGGCCGTGCCTCCGTGGGAACGGTAGGTGACAGGTGCAGTGATCTGGTCCGAGGGTCCCAGCCCTCGCCGCCTGACTCCACTCCGGGATCCGTGGCGGGGAGCTTCTAGGTCTGGTCTGAAGAGCCAGCTCCACCACAGGGCTTCCTGAGCAAGCAGTGGGGGCGTACTGGTGCTTGGTCCACACCCTGTGGCCCCTGCTGTACCCCCATCCCTCCCCACGGCCAACTGAATGTGTGGATGATTCCTTCATCCATCTGTCTCCTCAGCGCCAGGTCCACGGGTGCTGAGCAGAGGACTTGGTCTCAAACTCCTCATCTTTTCTGCAATGTGTTTATGTTTAAAATCGTTCATGATTAACATTAGCGTTTAATTTTCAAGTGTTGAAGCAGTCACCTGTTGTGAATTAATGAGCCCGGGGGAGACAGTGGCAGGGAGTTCTCCATCAGATTCTGTCAGTTCAAGGCCGATGCCAACACTCAGCCCAACGCTGGCCCCTGGTGGGCACAGGGAGTTATGTCCAAAAACACTCCGTAATTCTCAAGACAAACAAACCGCTGGAAACACTCAGCAGGTCAGGCTGTAGCTGTGGGAAGGCAAACAGAGTCAATGTTTCAGGTCCAAGCCCCTTCTCAAGCACTACTACCGTCATCAGTCGTCCCTTAACGCTGGGTCACTTAGAAGTGAGAGCAGGTACAGACCCTCCCAGGGAACGGACAGGGCTGTTTTCTATATATTCTGTTTCCCCATATATCGGGCTTCCCCTTTTCCTATCTTCAGTCCTGAGGAAGGGTCTTGACCCGAAACGTCGACCACCTGCTTTTCTCCACGGATGCTGCCTGGCCCGCTGAGTTCCTCCAGCGTCGTCGTGTTTTTCATCCGGATTCCGGCATCTGCGGTCCTTTGTTTCTCTGTTTTCACAGACATCCTTAAGTCAATTTTGTCCATTAGTTGGAAATTACACAAAAATCACTCGACATGGTAACCACCCCTCCACAGTACTGTAATGAACGGCACCAAAAAAAAACTAAATTACTAAAAGTGGAGAGAGAAAACTAGTTCTACCAATCGTAGGAACAAACGTCTGTGCGTACGTCTGACCTTTGAATGTAATAATATTACGGGGAGCTCGCTCGTGTGTGGCGGGGCATCCATAAGTTGGCCTGTATTACTTTCCCACACTGAAGGAGTAGGATTAGTGAGCGGCTGGTTGACGGTCGGCACGGACTCAGTGGGCCGAAGGGCCTGTTTCTGTGATGTATGGCTTGATGAGGTGGTGGATATCTGGAACGCTCTGCCAACAAAAGGCGACCGAGTGCCAGTTCAATGCTCCACTCTCAGCGGGGAGGGAAGGGAAAGGTAAACCACACAGGGGTGGGAGTGAAGTACAGATCAGCTGTGACTGGACTGGAAGAACAGGCTGCACGGCGCTCGTTGTCCCATGTTCCACGTGCCTGCTTTTACTCAACACGCTAATTATTTGTGTACCATGCCAACTGCTTTTAGGAAATCCATACACCCAGCGTTCACTGCATTGTTGTTTAAATACCTTTTGTTTCCTCAACAGCCCCCATTCAATTTAGCTTCTTGCAGAGCCACTTTGCCTGCCTGTAATTAATCCACATCCTATAGGTAGGGTAAGTGATTTCACTCCATACGAGCAACTCGCCACTCCGGAGGTCAGGCTGGCCAGCTGTTCCTCTTCGGTGTCACATCAGCAACTCAATCCACTTCTAACTTCAGTGAAGTTTGTCAGGTTGCCTTCCGACCCTTTGCTCTTTGCCTTATAGTTCTCAGCATGTCCTGAGCACTTTGCGTAAATGAAGCGTGAATGGAGTATTCTCTGTTGCAGTGTAGGAAATGCAACAGCCGACTTCAGCATAGCAAGGTTCCACAAACTGTTTTCTGATCATGGCCAGAACATCTATTTCTGGAGATTTGGTTGGTACTGCCACAGAACTGTTCATATACATCAGAGACCAGGTAGACAATACAGCTCTCTCTGCGCTGGACCACACAACTGCATGTTTAATGCAGTAAAATGCTAAAATGTTCAGCAACATAATTAAGACACTAGAATTATTTCCTGATTAACTGCTCCAACCTCTTCCTGTACGTTCTCCCCGTGTGTCTGCGTGGGTTTCCTCCGGGTGCTTCGGTTTCCTTCCACATTCCAAAGACGTGCGGGTTAGGAAGTTGCAGGCGTGCTATGTTGGCGCCGGAAGCGTGGCGACACTTGCGGGCTGCCCCCAGAACACTCTACGCAGAAGATGCATCTCACTGTGTGTTTCGATGTACATGTGACTAATAAAGAAATCTTATCTAATCTAATCTAATTCCTTCTCTGAGGAAACTGCAGGCTGCATCCTACATTCTACATTACAACAGTGACTACGCGTCAAGAGTAATTCATCGACCATGAAGCAATTTGATGTTCTGAGATCCTGACAGAGGCGATAGCGTGTCCAGCTGCAGCTCCTGACTGACCACGTGAAGGAGTTGGAGCTGGACGCACTCAGGATCACCCGAGATGCTGAAAGTGTCCTAGATGGAAGCTTTAGCGTCGTGGTCACACCTAAGGTACAGGCAGGTAGGGTGACCACCAGGTAAGGAAAAGTAGGGTAGAGAGTGCAGGATTCCACTGTGGCCATTCCCCTCGAAAACAAGTGGACCATGTTGGATACTGTTGGACGGGATGACCATTCAGGAGAAGGCGGCAGCAGCAGCCAGGTCTGTGGCACCAGGACTTGCTCTGAGGCTCAGCAGGGACGGGTGAAGGCTGACAGGACTATAGTGATAGGGAACTCCATAGTTAGAGGGGTGGACAGGAGATTCTGTGGCTGCAAAAGGGACTCCGGAATGGTGTGTTGCCTCCCTGGTGCCAGGGTCCAGGAATGTCACAGAGCTGCTACAGAACATTCTCAAGGGGGAGGGGGAGCAGCCAGACGTCATGGTGCACGTTGGCACAAATGACATGGGTAGAGAAAGGGATGAGGTCCTGTGGAGTCAATGTGGGGAGAAGTTAAAGAGCAGGACCTTGAGGGCAAGTGATCTCTGGATTACTTCCAGTGCCAATGTGCGAGTGAGGGTAAGAATGGGAGGGTATGGCAAATGTATGCTTGGCTGAAAAATCAGTGCAGGGGGGCAGGGATTCAGATTCTTGGACCATTGGGATCTCTTCTGGGGCGGAGGTGACCTACACAAGGACAGGTTACACCTGAATTAGAGGGGGACCAATATCCCAGCAGGCAGATTTGCTGGGGCTACTAGGGTGGGTTTAAAGTAGATTGGCAGAGAGGTGGGATCCCAAGCATCAGGGAGGCAAATGAGAGGCTGGAAAGTGGTGCAGAAATCTGTGACAGCAGGTTGAATAGGCATGATAGGCAGGAGAATGGCCAGGAGCAAGGAAATCCTACTGGATTAAATTGCATTTATTTCAATGCAAGATGTCTGACAGGTAAGGCAGATAAACCTGGGGCTTGGATAGCTACATGGGACTAGGATATTATAGTCATTACGGAAACATGGCTAAGGAGGGACAGGACCGGCAGTTTAATGTTCTGGGGTACAGGTGCTTTCAGTGGGATAGAGGCAGAGAGAGGAAAGAGAGGGGGAGCTGCATTTTTGATTATAGGGAATGTCACAGCAGTAGTCAGTGATGAAATTGCTGAAGGATCATCCAGGGAGGCTCCATAGGTGGAGCTGAGAAACAAGGAGATGATCATATTGTTGGGATTGTACTATAGGCCCCCAAACAGTCAAGAGAAACTAGAAGAGAAATACGCAGGGAAACTGTGCAGAGTTGTAATAATATTAGGGTTGTCGTAGAGGATTTTAATTTTCCTAACAGAGACCGGGACTGCCAAACTGTTAAGTGCGTTCAGGCAAGTTTCCTTGGGCAATACATAGAGGGCCCTACTAGGGAGAGGGAAAAGCTTGAACTACTCTTAGGTAATAGGGTGGGGGCACATGACTGAGGTGACAATGGGGAGCACTTTGGGACCAGTGACCATAGTTCTATTAGTTTTAAAATAGTTATGGAAAGGGACAGATCTGGTCCGCAGGTTCAAGTTCTAAATTGGGGCAAGGCAAGTTTTGACAGTATGAGACAGGAGCTTGCAAAGGTTGATCGGAGTAGGTCGCTTGCAGGCAAAGGGACCACAGGCAAGTGGGAGTCTTTTAAAGATGAGATAATGAGAGGTGAAGGTCTGCATGTTCCTGTTAGAGTGAAGGGCAAGGCTGGTAGGAGTAGGGAACCCTGGATGATGAGGGATGTCGAGGCCCTGGCCAGGAAAAAGGAGGCAGCATGGGCCAGGTACGGGCAGCTGGGATTCAGTGAATCCCTGGAGAAGTACAAGGGATGCAGAAGTGTACTCAAGGAAATCAGGAAGGCAAAAAGGGGGCATGAGATAGCTTTGGCGGAGAAGATTAAAGAAAATCCAAAGAGATTTTATGTATATTAAGGGAAAAAGAGTAACTAGAGAGAATAGGGCCCCTCAAAGGCCAAAGGGGACACCTTTGTGTGGAGTCACAGGAGATGGGCAAGGTCCTCAATGAGTGTTTCTCCTCTGTTTTACCGTGGAGACTTCGGATCTAGGAAAAGTAAATGGGGAAGTATTGGGGACAGTCCACATTACAGTAGAGGAGGTGCTGGCTGTCTTAAAAAGGTATGAAGGTAGACAACTCTCCAGGGCCTGACCAGGTTTATCCAAGGACACTGTGGGAGGCTAGAGAAGAAATTGCAGGAGACCTGGCTGAGATATTTGCATCATCGTTAGCCACGGGTGAGGTACTGGTAGACTGGAGGGTAGCGAATGTTGTGCCTTTATTTAAGAAGGGCAGCAAAGAAAAACCTGGGAACTATAAACCAGTAAGTCTAACATCTGTGGTAAGTTAGTTACTGGAGAGGATCCTGAGGGATCAGATATACGTACATCTGGAAAGACAGAGGTCGATTAGGAGTAGTCAGCACGGCTTTGTGCGTGGGAGATCACGTCTTATGAACGATTGAGTTGTTTGATGAAGCGATCAAGAAAGTTGTTGAGGGCAGCGCTGTAGACGTGGTTTATATGTACTTCATTAAGGCCTTTGATAAGGTTTCACATGGTGGACTGCTCCGGAAAGATAGATCGCACGGGATCCAGGGAGAGCTGGTTAATTGGACACACAATTGGCTTGATGGGAGGAGGCAGAGGACGATGGTGGAAGGTTGTTTCTCAGACTGGAGGCCCGTGACTAGTGGTGTTCCCCAGGGCTCGGTGCTGGGTCCATTGTTGTCTGTTATCTATATCAATGATTTGGATAAGAATGTACAGGGCATGGTTAGTAAGTTTGCAGATGACACTAAAATAGGTGGTATAGTGGACAATACAGAATGTTATCAAAAATTACAAGTGGATCTGGATCAGCTGAGTAAGTGGGCCGAGGAATGGCAAATGGAGTTTAATTTGGAGTGTGAGGGGTTGCATTTTGGAAAGTCAAATCCAGGTCAGACTTTCACAGTGAATGGCAGGGCTCTGGGGAGTGTTGTAGAACAGAGGGACCTTGGAGTACAAGTACATGGTTCCCTGAAAGTGGAGTCACAAGTAGACAGGGTGGTGAAGGTGGCTTTTGGCACGCTGGTCTTCGTAAGTCAGGGCAGTGAGCATAAAAGTTGGGAGGTCATGGCGCGGTTGTACAGGACGCTGGTGAGGCCACACTTGGAACAGTGTGTTCAGTTTCGGTCACCCTGCTATAGGAAAGATGTTATTAAACTGGAAAGAGAGCAGAAAAGATCTACAAGGATGTTGCCAGGACTTGACTGAGTTATAGGGAGAGGTTGGACAGACTAGGACTTTATTCCTTGGAGCATAAGAAACTGAGGGGTGAGCTTATAGAGGTGTATAAAATCATGAGGGGCATATATAGAGTCAATGCATTCAGTCTTTTTCTCAGAGTTGGGGAATCAAGAACTAGAGGGCATATGCTTAAGGTGAGAGGGGAAAGATTTAAAAGGAACTTCAGGGACATTTTGTTAAACGCAAAGGGTGATATCTATGTGGAACAAGCTGCCAGAGGAAGTGGTTGAGGCAGGTACAGTAACAACTTTTAAAAGACATTTGAACAGGCACATGGATTGTAAAGGTTTAGAAGGATATGGGCCAAACGCTAGCAAATGGGACTCACCTGGATGGGGCATTTTGGTTGGCATGGACCAGTTGGGCCAAAGGGCCTGTTTCTGTGCTGTACAGCTCTATGACTCTATTCCAAGTTGATTTATTTTTTCAGTTTGTTTCATTGACTCTATTTGCTATAAGAATGTTTAAAGGATAACTTTGGATTTAAATCTCTGGGAAGGGCCAGATTTTGCTAGAATCCCTTTCTGAAAAATGCCCCGTGCATCTATTTCAATTTGCATTAATTACGCACCATTTCATTCACCTCTTTGGGTCAGATCTACTCCATCTCATTAAAATTAACTTTTGTTTTCTCCAAGTACTTGTATCTTTGATTGTTCTCTACCCACTCCATTTCAAGCCTTTTGGTGACCGGCTCCAAGATCCTCCCTGGTTGGCCCACTTTATTTCCGACACGGCAGCAACCCTGCTCTTCTTGTTGGAAATCAGAGGCAGTCCACACGCATTGTACAAGCCTCCGACTTTATTTTCATTACCTTTGGAGAACTAAACTCGGCACTTGGGATATACAGTGTGAAAACACATCACATGGTCCAAGCCAGAGTTCATATTCCACGCATACTAAACTGCCCTTTCCCTACCTGATGCATCAGAGTTCGGGCACTTGCCCTCTGCACTATAAACCACACACTTAGTCTGCAGTGGAAAGCCAAGAAGAGGCAATCTGTCAACCCGAGACCTACTTCTCACAACTTCAAAGTATGTCATGTCACCAAAATACTTCAAAGCCCCCATGTCCAAAGTTATATGTATCCATTGAAAGGTTGCCCCAGCACTGTTTCCTCACTGCTCAACAGGAGAACTTCCCTCCACTTACAGTTGCAGTCAGCTTCTACCTTGGCCTGACTCCACATACATCTCTCACGTGATGCATTATCTGAAAGGAGTTCACTTGGCCCACTGTTCCTGAGCTGGTGTGTATGCGGCCACCCAATTAGTCTTGTTCCCCAGCTCTTTGCCTGTAACTCTGCAAGTTACCACCTGATCAGGCAGCACAATCAAACTGCAACCCCTCACTGCATTAACAAATTAATTCTCTTTTGCCAATAATCTTAAATCCACAATCTGTTGATAGCAACCCTTCTATCACTGGGCACAGCCTTTTCTATTTGCTTTTTTTCCCAATATTACCTTACAACCAGGAGGCCAGTCAGCCCATCAAGTCTATGCCAGCTCTGAGAGTAATCCCATCAACCCACTTATTTCCCTGTAATCTATTCTCTGCCACCCACCCACATACAAGGGGTAACCTTCTGCAGTCAATTAGCCACCCAGCACATCCTTGGGATGTAGGAGGAAACCAGAGCAGTGGGAAACCCATGGGGTCACAGGGAGAATGGACAAACTCCACACAATAGGATAACCCTTCATGGTTTGGAATAACTTGATGAAATGTTCCCATAATCTCTGCTTTGAGGAGACTTTCCCCAATCTTGTCACGTAACAGTTAAGTCCTTCATTCCCAATTAACATCCTGATAACCACCCTCCCATGATCTCCACCACCACATCTTTGCAATATTCCTCCCCACCGTCCTGCAAACTAGTATGTCCTCTCCATTCCTGACTGCTCTGCATGTTTTACTTTTGGTAGGTTCAGTTACCACTTTTCTGAATTCAAATTCACAGCACCAGAGACCCGGGTTCAACCCCGACCTCGGGTGCTGTTGGTGTGAAGTTTGCACATTTTCTGCAACCGCATGGGTTTCCTCCGGATACCCAGCTTTTCTCCCACGTCCCAAAGATGTGGGGATTGGTAAGTTAACTGGCCACTCCGAATTGCCCCTTGTGTGTAGGGTGAATGGCAAAATCTGTTGGGAGTTGGCAGAATGTAGGGAGAATGGGCTTCATGTAGGATTACTGTAAATGGGTGGTTGATGGTTGGCATGGATTCAGTGGGCTGAAGGGCCTGGTTTTGTGCTGTCTCTATGGTCCTACGTAATGCTTTGTCCCTCCTAACACATTTTGTGCCAGTGTCACTTCTCCCACTTTGCCTCGGTACAGCTCATTAATAAACATCAGCTTCGTCCATTTGATACCACCCTTGCCTGAATCAGAAAGGCAGGCTCGAGCACCATTCATGTTCGTAAACCAAGTCAGCACTCCTGGCAACATTGAGTCTGTCAGTGGCATCAGCTACAGTAATAAACAGATGCCCTGTCTGAACTCAGATGTATTGGCACCAAATGAACAGCAAAAGATGCCCCAATATCATTAACTTTAACTGGACTTTATCTAATTCAAGAGATCGTTAGATAAGCATATGGAGGAATTTAAAATAGAGGGATATGTGGGAGGAAGCGGTTAGATAGTCTTAGGCGAGGTTTAATGGTCGGCACAACATTGTGGGCCGAAGGGCCTGTATTGTGCTGTACTGTTCTATGTTCTAAAGCTCGTCATAAAAAAACAATGAAATTGAGTACAGGAATTTATTGTACGCAGTTCTCATTGCCACCTCTAACTACCAGGCTCAATGGATGAGATTTACAGAACAGATAAAGTGGCAGAAATGACATTTTATTAGCCAGCAATGCCCATGTTCCAGAAATAAATATTGGACTGGAACTCAAAAACATCTTTAAGAGGAACCTTACTTCATTCCAACTAATTACCATCACTGAGTATTAAATTCAACTTCTGAACAGCCAGGTTGATACAGATCTCAATGAAACAAAAAACACAGCAATTTATTTGAGAGGACATAGCTCGTACCAAACTTTCCCATCCTGTTCAAAATCTCTCTTTAACCAATGAAGATGATTAAATGCACCGGGTTCTTGCCGTATCACCAGCCTTCCCTTCTAATATCTAAAAAATTTAGTACAAAAAGGATTGGATTTAATTGGACTTCATGGCATTTTAGAGATCTTCAAATCCCATATGACCTACAATACAGTAAATCATGTTGCAAGTTCCTGTTAAATCCAATCATTTTAATTGAAGCATTTGATAATTTAAAAAAATACTATGTTGATTTTCTTTGATGTTTTACTTTTAAGTGCTACCTTATGCACAAAATGCTTACCAATATATTGCAACACGTTTAATATAGTATATTTTCCATCAAAAATATACTGCAATTTAATTGTTAATTCAAAAACAGAATCGATACGAAATTCTTTACAAAATAGTGTAAGTTGATCAATATAAACAATGACAATTCTACACAATTGCTGAATGTCAGGTCAAGCAACGACAGTGTGCATCAGAATTACTGTCTTACTGTTTGTGTCACCTGCTCATTCCATAAATCTGAAAAAGGCACTTTAGACCAATCTTTCAGTAATAATGCAACATGTTAAAATATTTAGATTCACTTATCCAGTATTTTAAATACTGCTTGTACCAGAAACAAACATAGAAAATGCTGCAGTTATTGTTTTTACGTAGCTGATGTAAAATAATTAAAGATACCTGCAACAAGCAATCAACGATTTTAGTATCTGAACAAGTATGGTCATTGTAGGACAAAACCAATAATTTGTACAAAATCATAAGTGGTAGAAAATGCCAATTTATAAAATAATCTTTGCCCGGTGTGCTGGATCTTTCTCTGCGTAATCTTTTCATTTATTGCTAATTTGTTTTGAGTAAATCCTTTGCATTAGAATCTGGACAAATGCATATCTAATCGAATCTTTAATCTGATTCTTATTTTGCAATACACCTTTTTCATACAATTCTATTATGTAAAAGTCCTGATTGTAGCACATTTCCTGGAAGGTTAGTTGTAACATTTATCAGAGTTCAACTGTTTAGCCTCTGAAAAGACCTTTAATACTTTTATTCCATCCATTCAGACAAATGGGTTTGGCTCACTTTATATCAAAAGGGCCAGCTACTCAGATTACTGGTCTGCTTTATGGAATATTTACATATTAAATATTAAGAGGTTGAAGTCAGTCTCGATCTATGCTTGCGTTATGGCAGGAAGTTATTGCTTTTTCTCAGTGCGAAACTTGCTTGCTTTAGCGAGCATTCAGCAATATTCTACTCTTAAAACGTAGTTCGTAGTCTCTTATTTTCTTCTCGTAACCTCTCATTTTCTGCCACCAAAGCTTCATTAATGGAGTATCTTTCAAGTAAACCGTGGATTTCATTCTGAAAGGAGAATGCAATACTTTTGAGGCATTTGACAAATCTGCACAAAGCACTTCTGTAACAGATGTTTCAAACAAATGCAATACAAACTTAAATGAAACAAACTGTCAGTAGCCTTAGGATTCCCATGTACAATAATAGGATTTTATTTCTCCCTAACGTTAATTTTTCCACTTTGTTTTATAAGCCTGTCCCAACCACGGCTGGCGCAGTTTGGTTACTGTTCAAGAGTGAGTGCCAGAATGTTGAGCAACATAGAAATAGTAATGTCATTGAATGTCAGGCTCTGCCTTGGAGACTGTGAATGCCCCACTGTTGTTACTTGCCAGTCACCCAACAACAGGCTGATGTGGCACAAAATAGCTTGATTTGCCTGGTAGGCAGGATTTTCACATCTTGTTGTGTAGATACCAGCGGTGTAGTTATACTGGAACCTTCAGGCAAGACATGATTACCAGGAGCACGGACCTTCAGCAATGGTGGGTGAGGTTTGGAGCAACAGGCTCTGCTGCATCTGGATTTCACACGGAATGGATGGAACTGGCTGAAGACTGGCTTCGTCCTCGACTCTCAGGAGGAGTCTCAGACGGATCATTTGCTCATCTGGATCCATCCGCACATGCTTCAACCTTGTCACCTGTAGTTACGTGGTAGGCTGTGGCATGATTGCGAAGGGGACTATCAGAGCCCCTGCCCCTCTTTAGTTATGTAACTGTTAAGACACCATTCACAGCAGGATGTGGTGGGACTGATCTATGGGTTGTGGAATTTCTTAGCTGTCTGCTCTTCACCATTTCCATTGGCACATAGTATTGTATTACAGATAAGACATCTTCATTAGTCACATGTACATCAAAACACAGTGAAATGCATCGGTTTTGTGTAGTGTTCTGGGGGCAGCCCGCAAGTGTCGCCACGCTTCCGGCACCAACATAGCGTGCCCACAACTTCCTAACCCGTACGTCTTTGGAATGTGGGAGGAAACCGGAGCACCCGGAGGAAACCCACGCAGACACGGGAGAACGTACAAACTCCCTACAGACAGTGGCAGGAATTGAACCCGGGTCACTGGTGCTGTAATAGCATCATGCTAACCACTAAACTACCGTCCTTGATTTCAGATGTGTCCAGCGTAGATCCTCCCATGGGCTTGCACACTTAGCATCGAATCAGAGAAGGAAAAAAAACGAAGGGCAATGATGCAATGTGCCACTGAGTCACTTTTGATAATGTTGGTGCTGTTAAGTCCTGGACCTCCTTACACACCCTTCCAAATACAGATATCCAGGAATTAACAAAAGGTAGGGTCCAGTGCTGTGGCTGCCTTCAAGGAGCCTCCAGTGTTATGCTGTGGAATTGGTTCTCAGTTCCCGAGTTAGATCCTGTGCCACGTTAGAGCTGAGGCCCATTGACTTTATGAGCCTTGTTGGCCTGCACATCAGTAAGCAAGGGACTTGCTTTGTTTTGTGATCTGAATTATTTACCAATATTCTAGTATTAATTCATAGAAAGTTTTAAAACATTTTTAAATATTCAATTTTAGTCATTTTTAAACTGCTTTGAATGCCCGGCAGCTACCTAATTTGGCTTCTCAAAGAACTGTATCAACCTCTCAGAGCCTTTGCCTTAGCACTCATCCAACAGATTTGAACTTCTTGCACCAGTGTGGACAGGAGTGGAGGATGAGGAACTGATCGCACTTGCATGGTACAGGGGGCCATTCAAGATTGGGTGTTGGGGTGTACAGAAATGGAATACAGTAGCCCAAGGGCACAGTAGGGTGATAAATAATACTACAGGGCATGCGTTTAAGGTGAGAGGGGGCAAGTTCAAAGGAGATGTGCGGGGCAAGTTTTTTTTCCCCAAAAGGCAGAGTGGTGGGTGCCTAGAATGCGCTGCTGGGGTGATATTGGAGGCAGATACGATAAAGGCATTTCAGCAGCTCTTAGATCAGCACACGAATGAACATTGTGTCGGCAGAAGGGATTAGTTTAGTTAGGCGTTTAGTTAGTTCAGTAGTGGGCCAGAGGGCTGTTCCTATGCTGTACTGCTCTATGTAGATACTATTCTTTGTAGCAGGGAGCCAGAATGCTGAAAGGTGTGCTGGCTGCCCAGGGTCAAGGTGAAGGCCATCTGCTCTGATCCAGAGAGAAACTCGGAGTGGGAGGGGAAAGATTAGGTTGATAGCTAGGATGAGTGGATTGCCATGAGGAAAGAGTTAGCTGGATGGGTTTTTAAATGAATGAGGTGTCATCTCATTGAAACAAGAATCTGAAGGGCGTGACAAGGTTGTTGCTGAGCAGATGTCAACTGTTGTTTATTGACTGCAGCTCTGCCTTCAATACTATCATTCTAAGCAAACTCATCACCAGACTCCGAGACCTGGGACTCAACACCTCCCTCTGCAACTGGATCCTTGACTTTCTGACCAACAGACCGCAATCAGTGAGGATAGGCAGCAACACCTCCAGCACAATTATCCTCAACACTGGTGCCCCAGAAGGCTGCGTCCTCAGCCCCCTACTCTGCCCCCTATACACTCATGACTGCGTGGCCAGATTCTGCTCTAACTCCATCTAAAAGTTTACAGATGATACCACCGTTTAATTAGTTCAGTAGTGGGCCGGAGGGCTGTTCCTATGCGGTACTGCTCTATGCAGATACCACCTCATAATCTACCTTGTTATGGCCTTGCACCTTATTGCCTGCCTGCACTTTCCCTGTAACTGTAGCACTTTATTCTGCATTCTGTTATTTTAGCTTGTACTACCTCAATTGATCTGTATGAACAGTATGCAAGACATGTTTTTCACTGTACCTCAGTACCAGTGACAATAATAAACCAATTTGCCAATTCATAACTGGAGGAAGTCTTCTGAGGGTCATCAATTCAATTGAACCATTCAAATGGGATCTGGTTCAGTAGTGGAAAGAAGTCACAGGGCTCTGTGGATAAGGTGGGGGAATAGGGCCAGCAGAGTTGCTGTGACAAGAGTCAGTATGGCCCTGACAGGCCCATAATGAAAACAGAAAATGCTAGAAATACTCAAAGTTAGAAATGCTGGGCATGGCTTCCCGCTCTGCATTTCACAACCCCACACTCTTTTGTTTATGTTCTCACTCTAACTGCTCCCATTCACTCATCGACCAGATAACCTGTGGACAGCTCACCCCCACGGTCACCCTGGTTTTATCGCACCCCCTACTCCTCACCCTCCCTGCAGCTTGAGGTTTTGTCGTTTCCTTTCCAGTTCTGACGAAGGGTCTTCGACCTGTTATGGACTCAGTGAAAGTCCCTTTAAGATAGAGTGTGTGTGTATGTGTGTGTGGGGCGTGCTTACGTCAATAGAAGATAAAGGACGTAATGACGTTGTTGAAGAAGTAAGAAGAAGAAGGAGAGAGAGAGAAGGGAGAGAGACACCAGCCTGCTTGTTTTCTCTATCGATAGATGAGAAACAATAACTGTGTTTGCCACTGAAATCCATGTATGGAAGTTGGAAGTAATCCGGTGGAGTTCACTTTGTTGCTGACCTGTAGAAGGAAACAGGTATTTGTGTGTGGACAACCACGGTTCGGATGCTTTTCGGGGTGAGGAAGTCACTACCGAGTAAACACTGAAGTGTCGTTTGGGTTCCATCGTGGAACATTTGGATTTCGTATGTACTCTCTCTATGTTTTTCTACATCTACATCTTGTTGAAGAATCTTGTTGAACAACATCTGGTTGTTGAAGAAGCCCTTGCTCATGTTTCACCTTATGGCTTGCGGAACTGAACTTTAAGAACCATTCCGGAACTGGGAGTTTTGGACTTTGTCACACACACACATGAAGAGTTTAGTTTTGGGGTTAACGTTCGAGGTTTAACATTCTTGAATTCTAACATACTAACATTTTTACTTTTATTTTAAGTATTATCATAAGTAGTGATTAATAAAATAGTTTTTAACACTAAATCATGCTCAGTGTGTTTCTTTTGTTGCTGGTTCGTGACAGACCTGAGACGTTAATTCTGTTTCTCTTCCCACAGATGCGGCCTGACCTGCTGAGTATTTCCAGCATTGTTTTTTTATCTTAAGATTTCCAGCATCTGTAGTTTTTTGATGTCGCCTGACAGACCGAGATTTAATTATGACTGAGATTTTTTTTTGTGTGTAAGGGAATCAAAAGTTTTGGGAAACAGAGAGGAAAGTGTAACCAAGACAAAGATCTTATTGAATGGCAGAACAGCTGAGGTTTAACATGATGTCTATCTTCTATTACGTTCTTATTTTTTTCAGATAACACAAAACAACTGAAGTTTCAAACACTGGAATTTAAGATAGAGTAAACAAGACATTTGCAGGAATACTTTTTGGAAAGTAGTTACTGGTTCAGTTACCCCCAATTATCTCTTGTTGACACTGCAGACACACCAACCCACTCAATCAGCCACAATCCCATACCTAAGGCATTGAGCATTTAAATTACCTGTTGGATTTGGAATTGCTTGATCATCTCCAGCTGCAAGTTCACGATATCTCGATGCCACGCGTCCCTAGGTTAATTAGGGAAAGTTTAGAATTTCAGTATCATAACTTGACAAATGTTTGCAAAGTGTCTAAAACAGTTGCACAGTGAAACAGAAAATGGAGAATACATACAATTAGAACCAGCTCTTTATCAGCTTTTTTGAAGCAGGATGCCAAATCTCAACACAAAAATCCACAGTGAACTTGTTATTGTGTTGCATATTTGAAACAAGGCTTTTCGCTTGTGTTGCATATTTGAAACAAGGCTTGCATTAAATCCTTTATTTAAAAGGAAAATTTTGTTTTAATAATGAATATTCCTTACTTGTAATCCTCCAAGGTTTCATGTATCATGGTCTTAATTAACTGAACTTGAGCGGATGTTAATTGCTGCCCAATCCCTTCACTTCCAAATGCATCCACAAATTTTTCAGAGGCGTTAGGAATTCCTGGAGCAGGAGTTATCTTTGCAGCTGTAAAGTGAGCACATTCATAACCACTGATCTGAGCAGTGCACAAGTCTTAGCACTTGCAGCTGGTAATGAAATATTAGAACTGCAGCGAACAGAACACAATTTAGGTACCACTGGAAGATAGTCCATTAAACTATCAGTGAAAACTTAGTTTGCTTGCTTGGCAATTGGCATTGACCCATCAATACGGCAAACTGGCCAGTTGTCTCTTCATCACAAATATCAAGGCAAATCCAACCTACATAGTCTACTGTCAGCAAGAGCAGCAGACACATGGTAACAAAACCCACCTGCAGCCTCTTCTCTAAGTTACCCACTATCCTGACTTAGAAATTGATTACAGACCCGTCATCACTGCTGAGTCTAAATCCTTACACAGAGTACCAGAGGGGTTGCAGAAGGCTGTGGTTCATTGCTTTCTCAAAAGCAAATAGGTGGGGGATAAATGTTGGCCTGTTAGCAATACCCATGAACCACAAAATGAATACAAAAAAAACCACCCAGATAAACCGCTGCAGCATTGCTGCAAGATGTCATTTCAGCCAAACAATTCAATTAAAAATACAAACATTAAAATTTAAAAATTGAGTTGTATGGTCTTAAAATGAGGACCTTCAACCAGAACCTTGTCATAAGGCGGCATATATTTAAAACCTGTTGTTAATAGTTATGCACAACACCAGTGTGTCTTCAGCATTAGTTCAGCATACCTATATCAATGAACCTGCACAGAAAGGCACTATTTTTGATTTTGTTTATAAATTTTCAACAAGTCTAGTGACAAACTTGTACTAGGCGGTATACGTGTCCCTTTGAGACTGCACAGTTAACCTGGTATTAATGATTCATGTAGAGATCAATGAAGCTAGTAAGTAACCATTGCAGATTTCCAGTTGTAATATTGTTTAAGAGCTTAACACAGTAAATAAAACAGAGTTACAGATATTAATACTACATCTAACATATTTTATTTATAACCCATAGTTCTCAGGTTATGAAAGGAACCATTACGTGTATCTGAATACCAAATACAGTAAAACTCTATATCCATATAACTGTGGACCCAGAGAGTCAGTTGCCAAAACATCAGAAGTTCTAAACAACTGTATAGCAGATCATTGGAGTTTCACTCTGAAGTAATTTAGTGTGAAAACAGCCTGCTTCTTCTGATTGTCACTGAAAGATAAATGATGTATTATTGAACTTGGCACATGTATTTGTTATAAATAGAACTTTCTTCTTCACGAAGCTTCTTTTGCACTGCAACCCAAGTCACAACTGGACTGATCTCACTGCACAAGTTCATTCACCTTTCAATTTCTGCCCTTTGCAACTTATGACAGTGAAGTTTCCTCCCTGAATGGCAATTCCCTCATTTCAGCCACAATTAGATTGGCAGCACTCTTGCCTAAGCTACAAGGCTGAGCTGAAGTTCTGCTCTAGAGACTCAAATACAAAAATCAAGGCCAACTAGCAGCACAGGACCAAAAGTGTTTTGAAACCTCAGCAATTCAGTCTCTAACATGCCCTATTAAACTAAGGTGTTATTCTTTATCAGATAGATATCAAGGATCCCAAGGCAACATTCTGAGTCATCCGCGGATCTGGGTGACCCAGCCAATTCTTTAACCAATGTTATCAGTCAACTTTCTAGTCATTAACACATTGCCACCAGGAGGAGCTCACAGTACATAAATTTGCTGCTGTATTTTCAAAACTGCAATGGCAACTACACATTGCAAATATACAATTTGAGGCAGGGTGCTTTGAAATGTCCAGATGTCATTCACATTCAAGTCTTTTATTTTTCACCTTTGCCTTTGAGAAGGTGATGAACCACAACCTTCTGCTGTCTCTCTGGTACTCAATGTAAGGACTTAGACTCAGCAGCGATGACAGGTCAGTAATAGATTTCCAAAAAGCTCAGAGAACAACTGGCTTCCTTTTGCAGGAATGTCCCTATATCTGCACTTAATACTCTCAAAGAGCAACAAGTAGAGGGAAAAGTGGATGGAACAAGGACCATCTGTTCAGCTTCAGGATCAAGAAAGGAAATGCCTTCAGTAAACTGCTCCTGGTGCTTTCTTACAGCAGGTCAGGCAGCATCCGTGGAGGGCTTTCAGCATTCATTTTACTCTAGATGTTTCTCTGTATTTTCATTTGTCTTTATAATTCAAAATGCCTTTTAGAAGTATCCATGACCCTTACAATCCATCAGGTTTATTGATATACATTTCCATGCAAAAACAAGCAGTCTGCTGATAATAAAACATGCAATGTTTAACAGTCCCCAAACATTTGAGAAAGTGGCACCTAATATGTTTTTGTGAAGCTACAGGAATAATTTTTAATATTTGAAGGTAAATAACTTTTCAAATGATCAGTTCAAGCCAATGCAATTTCTCAAATTATAATGGTGGTGTTCAGTTAATCAAGAAGATTGAAGAGCCTATGATTAAAAATTAAAAATGGTTCTTGTGCAAAATTTTTCCTAAACCTCAAATCCTAAAATAATGTTTTTTTTTGAAGATTGGAAGATTTGAATCCCAGAGTTTGATTTCTATAACTGCTGTTCATTGCACTGAAGGACCAAACCCAGGCAAAATAAAGCTTAATTCTCAAAATTCCCTTTTGTAATTTTAATATTTAAAATTCCCTTCCTGAAACCCTGCTTGTAATACCTACCACAAAATTTCCTCCCAGGACATAATAAAGGAAACAGATGGACTCTCAGGCGAAACAAACAATTATTGTTTGAATACTTTTCTTTGAACAAACTCAAAATGAAATGAGTCACAGAAGAACTTTACGTAAACATCACCTGATTTGTTTTTGCAATAAGGCTACAACACTTCCCAGGATTCTGAGATCCAGAGTGTATTAATTTCTGCTCCTGCTTTGAAGGGTTGCTTGAGCAACCAATTCAGTGCCACAGTTACAGTGTTTGTTTGGTTAGGGTGGGTGTGGAGATGATAGAGATTACTTTGTGTTTAACTCCAGGGATTTTGGAAATGAAGAACCACCCAGCCAAATTCAGGAAATTGAACAGGGCAGTGAGAGGGAGATAAATCACCCAATTATATTTATCCAATTCACTGCTAAATATTCCATAAATTGGATAAAGAAAAAAACCTTGTACTCATTCAGACCATGGAATTGGGCTGGCCACATCTCTCATTCTTTTGCAATGCATTCCAGCTTGCATGGAGAGTAGTATAACTGGTTCGGAGGACATTCTCCTTGGGCTGAGATACGGGTCTAAAATGGTTATCAGGATTCAGAGGGGGATCCCAGCTGGGTAAGTGGGCCGAGGAATGGCAAATGGAGATTAATTCAATTAAGTGTGAGGTGTTGGGAAGACAAATGAGGGTAGGACTTTCACAGTGAACAGTAGGGCCCTGGAGAGTGTTGTAGAACAGAGGGACCTAGGAGTAACAAGTACATGGTTCACTGAAAGTGGCATCGCAGGTAGACCGGGCAGTGAAGGAGGCTTTTAGCACGCTGCCCTTCATCAGTTAGGGCAATGAGTATAGAAGTTGGGATGTACAAGACGTTGGTGAGGCTGCATTTGTAATACTGTATTCAGTTTTGGTCACCTTGCTGCAGGAAAGATGCCATTAAGCTGGAAAGAGTGCAGAGCAGATTTCCGGGGATGTTGCTGGGACTCGAGGGACCGGGTAATGGAGCATCAGGGAATGAGGGGTGATCTTATAGAGGTGCATAAAATTATGAGGGGCATAGATAGGGTAAATGTGCATGGTCTTTTTCCCCAGGGTTGGGGAATCAAGAACTAGAGGGCACAGGTTTAAGAAGAGAGGGGAGAAATTTAATAGCAACTTGAGGGGCGACTTTTTCACCCAGAGGGTGGTCAGTATATGGAATGAGCTGCCAGAGGAAATGGTTGAGGCAGGTACATTAACAATATTTCAAAGGTACTTGGACAGGTACATGGATAGGAAAGGTTTAGAGGGACATGGGCCAAATGTAGGCAGATGGGAATCTTGGTTGGCGTGGATCAGTTGGGCCAGAGAGTCCATTTCCATGCTGTATGACTCAAAGGAGCTACGTTTACCAGCTGCCCCACTCTGGTGAGCAAGTCCTGACTTACTGATATGACGCTCAAAGACCTCAGGACAGATTTCAGCAGGAAACAGGGAGCAGTTGTCACAATGGATGGCTGGAGGCAGCAGTGCAGGAAGCAGAGGCACCCACAATGCGAAGTAGACGTCACGGTCCCATCATTCAATCCCTCAGCCCTGTGGCTCGAGTGCCTCATATTCTCCTACTACGTACTCCAATACCAGGCCAGTCACGTGCTACCATTTCTGACAGAAACCTTGATGCCTGACCTAGAAGGTCCCAATTCATCAACACCAAACACCGCAGTGCACCCTGGCTACCTGTATCCATCAGTGGACACCATTGCCAGAGTCTGAAAAAAGCCTAGTCACAAAAATAATTACTGACCAGAACTTCTCACACCCAGCAAGAGCCAAAACAAGCCCCAGCATAACATTGACAAAGCCACGTCGGCTATTATTTTAAAATGGCATTTATCCCAATTTGATGAGGTGATTACACACACAAATAAAATTGCCCAGGTTTAGTTACAACTGAAAAGCATCAGTGAAAATATTAGTGACTGCTCTGTGGACTAAGTTACAAGTTTGACCGCTTGTGATATAGATCAAAGAAAAACTCAAAAGCAAAGTTTACATAAATAAGAGTTGAACGAGTCACCACAAAATCCATTTTGGTTTTAAGCAAATCAACTGGTTGCATTCTAAAAGAGAAACACAAACAGGCCATATTTAGAAGTATATAGATTTTCAATTTTCTGGTTAAAACATTATTTCTGCTGCTTCTTTTATTTAAAATAAATCTTTACTCCACTTTCTTTAGCATTCCTTTATACCCTGAGCTTGTTGAACTTGGTCCTTTTAGAATGCTGCAACAGCTCAATGTGAGCTATGGAATACTCACCAGGTATGGGAGAACTATGCTCAATGGATTCCTGGGTAAACGGAAATTCTCTTCCTTTTCTTTCCCATAGTTCAGGTGTTTTCACCATGGAAGATGTCAGAGGCGTCTCCAAGATTCCAGACTCAGTTATGGAAGAGTTTAACTTGAGACAAATTGAAGCCATTAACAATAAATTAATAACATGAAATCCCGGAGGGTTGAAGTAGGAATACAAAACAGGAACAGAGCAATGATCCGTTGCATTGTTGGCTTTTATTTTACTGGATTCAAACTGCAGAGGCAACTCTGCAAAGGGTTTAAACAACTCTGGTCTCCACTGTCCAACCAAATTTAGGATGTTTTTTTAATGTGGACCTTTACTGACTGGCTTTTAGAAATCTATGTATACTGCATCCATCCACAGACCTGCCCATCACTTCCTCAAACAATTCAGTTGGACTTGTCAGGTATGTCCTATTCTTTCCAAATTCAAGCCTGTCCTCTCCTACAAGTTCTCTCTTTAAGTGCTCAGACTATACAGATGCCAATAATTGTCATGTTAGACTGACAAAGTCTCTAAATTTCAGGTTTGTCTCTCTCACTTCTCATAAATAATGCCATCAGTTCTGGAAATTTTCAATCTAAAGGGACAGTTCCTGAACTGACTTCACTTTGAATATCTGCAATTTCCCTGTCTATTTTTAAGAACCTACCTAAACTGCAGCATGAACCAAAATATTCCAGATATATCACAGTTTCTGAAAATTAAGTGACCTTTAATTAATAACAGTAACTTGCAACGGTCACTTTGCTGATGTGTTCTGAAGGGAAAACCACAAACTAAGTGAACTATTTTTGTTTTAAATATGCTGTAACTATTTTATGTCTGCAAATCAAAATGTTGCATTGTGGCTCGTGCTGAGAACCAGCTGCTGTCCTTCCCCAGTAGTCAGCCACCACCTGAGCATGGATTGTAGAGTGAACAGGGTGACACATGGCACTGATGGCCTAGGGTGATGGTTACTCACCCCCAGGCTGAGGAAGAAAGCCCCAACACTCAGCCTGAATACATGCATCATAAATCATAATCAGAGATCAGTAACCTATTTTCTTTACCAATTTGTCATCTTTTTCCTCTACAGTTTCAATTAAAAATGGTCTCAAATGTTCTAATCTGGTGGTTGTGTTGCTGGACTAGCAATCCAGGAAATCTGGATTAAGAACCTGAAGAATTTCTGGTACAACTTTATAAGACGTTGGTTAGGTCATAGATGCATACAGTTCTACTTGCCACACTATAGGAAGGAAGTGATTGCACTGGAGAGGGTGCAGAGGAGATTCACCAGGATGACAGCTGAGAAGGACTAGTTATGCGGAGAGATTAGAGAGGCTGGACTCGTTTTCCTTGGAATCGAGGTGGCCAAGGGCGACTTGAGAGAAGTATACAAAATTAAGCACAGATTCAGTAGGCAGTATTTACCCAATAGCTGTTAAAAAATTAGTTGGGCTTAGACTAAAGGATTAGAGGCTTGGAGGAACACCAAGGAAGAACTTTTCACCCAGAGGGTGATTGGAACCTGGAATGTATAGTTTGAGGGAGTGATGGAGGTAATTACTCTCACAACACAAGAAATATTGGAGTATAGCAGTTGAATCGTCCAAGCATAGATGGCCACGGACCAAGTGCTGGTCAATGGGATTAGCATGGATGGGTACTTGATGGTCACCGTGAGCATGGTGAGCTGAAGAGGCAGGTTCTGTGCTGTATGACTATGACTCTAAATCCTTTACAGCAGTTTGAGAATTCAAATGGAAAAGACTTAATAAATCCATCAGACTACAAAAAAAGCTGCCTCACTAACATCCTTTAAATAAATGCCACTCTTTCTACTTGACCTATACGTGAATTCAGTTCCCCATCAATGTGACTGTTAGTGTTGGGTTATTGTTATAGCTCAGTAGGGAGATACAGTTTAGAAACATACTAACCATGAACTCCAGCCTCTGATATTCTTATTCTGTGTTAGTACAATAGTGTGCTACCACAGTGTGTAACATCACTAACTACAAAATTTTCAATTATGTAACCCTGTTTGTGCAACTTAATGTTTAAAAGAGCACTCTGCACAGTGAAAAACAGTGTATCATGACAAACTCTGCTGGGATACGACCAAACTATGAGATTCAGAAAGCCAGTAACAGAGGAGTCATTAGCTCAGTGCTGGCTCTTCAAATAGCACCAGTGAACCCACAATGATTTGGCTCAGGAATGCTAGTAGTTTTATTACACTGAGAAATGGGAGATTCAATTGGAAGAGGATGAGATGGAGGGAAACCATTACTCACAAGCTGTCTAAAATATGGTTGAGCAAACACGGACCTCCTGTCCTAGCCAACATGTAGGGAATTGGGTGCAATATGGAGGGCTAAAGCAGTCATCAAAACACTAGCAATATACATGTATTGTTTGATTACTACATCAATTATTGCCTGTCTCATCTGTACATAAAAATCGGTGTGGTCTGACGATCTGAGAGAATCTCCCTTGCATACCTACATTGGTCAAGTAAAGACATTATATTTCTACCTCTGGTCTCCACTTGGTATTTGTTGCACATTGACTAATTCTGAATTACCCTCTAAAGCATCTTAGTAAATCATGTTGTGCAACACCACTACGAACTGCTGACCTTGCATCTAAAACAGTAGCTCACATAATGTAGCACCTCCCTCAGTACTGCACGGAACTACCATTTTGGAACCTGTTACGAGACCTTTGGCATAAATGCTATTGCTGAACCCTGCTAACGTTTAGTTCACTACTTCCTTGTTAAAATAAAATTACATTTCCTTAACATACATTCAGGCTTTTCAGGCACAATTGCTCAGAATTATTTTTCTTTATTATTAAATAATAAAATTAAAATGCTAAATAAACCCAATATTCCAAAATGTTAACAACATCCTCTTTAATGATAATTAAGTCATTTTTGCTTTTGTAAATTTTACACTCCAGCTTTCGAAAAGCCAAAAAGCAGGGAAAAGAATTGTAAACTGTGTTAAATACATGTTTGAAAATATTCATTAATGCAGACACGGCCCAACCAACACCTACCTGATCCAACCTCTTGCTTTCCATCTGACCATTTTGCTCTATTTTTGATTTCTGGATCGCCACATCAATTCCCTGTACAGAATTCAGGACACATATTGTTGAGGACAAAAATTCCTTGCATAAACACTTCATTACTTTCAATTGTAAGAAAATGATGGTCCAAGAAAGACCAAGAAAAACTTCTCACTTCAAAATATTTGATACGACTGACCGAACCTGAATAGATCTGGTCACAGCAAATTTAGCTCCAGCATAGCACTACATGCTGCGATCAAAGGGATAAAGTAATCTTGAACCTCAATGAATACTTTGGCAGAATGTTTTTTGCCAACAATCCTCCACATGGCATCCCCCCCACCCCCCAACACATATTTTCAATATTGCAGATTTTTCTGCTGGTAATCTCAGATAACTATTTTACTACCACTTACACTCTCTCCAAACCAACCTTTCGCTTTCTACTAATCCTTTAAGAGGAATAGAGTGGACAGCCAGCACCACTCTCCCAGGGCACCAATGCTCAATACAAGAGGGCATGGCTTTAACATAGTGGGTGGGAAGTTCAAGGGAGATATCAAAGCAAGGTTTTTTACCCAGAGAGTGGTTGGGATGTGGAATGCGCTGCCTGGGGTGGTGGTGGAGGCGGGTACATTGGTCAAATTCAAGAGATTACTAGATAAGCATATGGAGGAATTTAAAATAGAGGGATATGTGGGAGGAAGGGGTTAGATAGTCTTAGGCGTGGTTTAAAGGTCGGCACAACATTGTGGGCCGAAGGGCCTGTATTGTGCTGTACTGTTCTATGTTTTGCCACCCTCTTTTATTCTGCACTATCATTCCTTTAGTTATTTAATCACTTCTGCCCTGCACCCAATCACAGACCTTGACCTTCTCCCCTCCCACCCCATCCCTCAAATTGCATCTTAGTTGTTCATCTGCAAATCTTTCCAGTTTTGGCCAAAAGTGATCAACTAAAATATTACTGACATTTCTCTCTCCACAAATAAATGTTGCTGGCATAGATTTTGAAGTACCTGGCCAACTGGCTCTTTCAAGTATTGCCTCCCACTCTGAATTTGGCTGACCATGGAAGTCTTGTCACGACACTGAGTCTGTTCTTTCACAGGGGATGGAGATGTAAAGCCATGCAAGGAGCTCGAGTGCACATCTCCCTTCGTACAGGAGCCCGTTGGATTAGTTCTTGTGGAAAATATGGTGTTCACTTCTGGTGAAACACCTAAACCTGCAAAGAAAAATATATCTGAGCTTTTTATTCTTGCATAGCAGTAATTTAAAACATGCAGCCATAGGGTATATTCTTTAAAGGAGTAAAATTATATCCACACCAGTGATTTCTAATAACGTTTGGTACAAGATTAGCCGTATGAATAAAGAGCAAAAGAAACTGGGACACTTTATTATGCTTAAAATCACTGTACTAACGCTAGTTATAGGATAAATTATATGTATATTGACTACCCTTGTTACACTATTTGTACTTCATATTTCTCCCTCACCCAATGTCTATTTCAATTTCAGTAAAGTACTCAGTCCTGCAAACATTTGTTCCTTCACTCTTTTGTATGGAATAGGAAGACTTTCAAACACAACCACTTTAATAATGTTAAAAAAAAACTTCATCAAATCTTCTTGTTTTTGACTGATGTTTTGTGTTGTATAAATTGCTTTTCATGCATGTTCTAAATTGGGTTTAGATGGAGTAATGTTGTGTTGTGTTAATGAAAAAGTTAATAATCCCCAAGTTCTGAAGAATGGATGTTAATACACAAGATATACTTCCTGTGAGAGTCACTGGTAATGAAGCACAGTATATGCCTTTCAGATCCATTCACAATGCTCCTTTCCACTAAAGTGATTTGTGCTCAAGTTGTGTCTGTGCAAAATTCTGTACAATATGTGGGCTTAGAAGTGACTTCCTACTTGCTTTTTGCTATGTTCTTACACAAACCAAGGAAGTTGGTTGGTTAATACCTAGTTCGAATGCCCAGATTACATCAGCCATTAAGTATATGTACTCTCACCAAATACAGGCTTGAGGCAAAAAAACAGAAAATATTCTAGTACACAGCAGGTCAGACAGCATCCGTGGAAAGAGAAACAATTAACCTTTCAGGTCCAAGACCCTTTGACAGAACTAATGAAGGATTTTTGAACCTGAAGCATTAACTTGGTTTCTCTCTCCAGAGACGCTGCCTGATTTGCTGAGTGTGTCCAACAGTTTCTGTCTTATTTCACACTACTAGCATCTGCAGCTTTTCTGATTTTCACGAGTCTGAGACTATCGCACGAAAGCACATCCTACTGCACAAACATGCTTTACTCCGCAATCCCAGCATGAAGTAACTGAACAGAAATCATTTGCCTTGGTTTATAAACTAGCAGGGGAAGGCTTCTCAACTGGGGGATAATTTGATAGAGACTCAACAAACTAATTCTTGTCAGAGTTGAAGGTGGTGTCAGAAGTTATCAGAAACGAAAACAGCAGTTTTCTGTGGAGAGATAGAAACGGTCAGCTTTTCAGGTCAATGACCTAAGGTTTACTGACATGAAATGCTGACCTTGCTTCTCTCTCCAGGCACAGCCTGAACTGCTGAGTATTTCCAGCAATTTCGGCTTTTGTTTCAGATTTCCAGTGTCTGCAGTTTTGCTTATAGTCAGAATCATACAGCGTGGAAACAGGTCCTTCGGCCCAACTCGCCCATGACGACCAAGATGCCCATCTAAGCTAGTCCCATTTGCCCACGTTTAGAGGGATATGGGCAAACCTTAAGGCTGCGCAGGTGTCCCCAATTATAGGGGCAAAATCCGCCAAAAGGTGTCTGGTGATGCTAAAAGTGACAGAATATTGGCTCTATGATAGTGTAACTGTCTGCTAGGAAACCACTTTCATCTAATGTGAGCTCAATGTAATTTTTCCTGAACCAATTTTAACTCTGCAGTGTTGTTCTATTGAGCAGCACTTTACAATATTAATTCTGTGGTATGAAAAAGCAATGGATGGTTGAACCAGGGCTGTAACCAAAAGCAGGGAGTTTAATGCAGCCCATTCCAAGGTAAGAGGCAACCACTGCACATTAAATATTCATTCTGTCTAGGCTGATGGCGGCTTCAGAACAATTAGAGCAAATTCAGTAAGTCTGAACAGTAATCAATTTATTCACCCAAGAAATAAAGGGAACTGGAACCTGCAACCTGCGACATTCTATACCCACAACAGTATGAAAGTCAGATAAGTTTCTGGGACATGAACCTTGGTGCATTTCTCTTCCTCTTCCAGAAGAAAAGGAAGAAGTTTAACAGACAAGCTCAGAACAGCTAGATTCTACTAAACATCAGGTTGATGTTCTTTGTTTGAAGCATCTAGGTCAGATACCATCTACGCTCCTTTTTCAAATAGTGCCAGGGGATCTTTTTAATCCATCCTAACCAGCAGATGGAGCTCCTGGATTTGTACCTCACAACTGAAACTGCAAAACAGCATTGAATTATCAGTCCAGATTACGTGAGGCCCTAGAATGCAGTTTGAACAGAGGAGCAATCATGCAATCAGTGGAATCAGTCTGAAACAGTACAGAGATAAGAATACTGTCAAACTAAAGCTCACACTTCATGTTGAGCACCTAGTATCAGCAACAGTACTCCAAAATCAGCTACATTTCATCCAGATACAGACTTAATTCTAAATTGGCCATGATATAACCTCGTCCCAAACATAGATGATCATCACCAAAATGCCAGTGGATATCAGTGTGCCAACCTGTTCCACACCAAGTTAATTTCTGGAGCAAAAAAAACTGATACTGTAAGTCCAAAACAAGAAGAGAAAATGTTGGAAGTACTCAACAGATAAGGTAGTATCTGTGGGGAGAGAAACAGTCAATGTTTCAAGTTAAGTACCCTTCATCAGAACTGGAAAAGTGACAAAATAAGCATTTTAACTTAGAGACAGGACAGGAGGCGAGAAGAGGAAATGTCCGTGATAGGATGCAAACCAAAATTACCCAGGTAACAACTGCTTTAAGAAACAAGTTAGAGACAAAAAAAAGGGGGAAAAAAGAAAAACTGAACGAAAGTTAGCCATGTCTGAAGACAAAATATAGGAAAAAGTAACATTGGACATGGCTGTACCTTTCATTTTCAATTTGTTCCTTTATTGGTCTCTAACTGCTGTTTTTTTTTAAAATAATTGTCACTTGATAATTTTTGTCTGCATCCAATCACAGACATTTGTTATCTCCACCCTCTCCTCACTCAAACAGAACACACTTGTTTCTCACCCTTCCAGTCCTGATGAAGGGTCCTTAACCCAGCTTGAAATGTCAACTGTTTCTCTACCCAAGGATGCTGCCTGACCTGCTAAGTTAACTTCCAGCTGCACCCAATACAATTACAACCTTTGCAGCTATGATACCAAACAAAGAAGTTTTCTAATACAGGCTTTCAGCTGCTCATAAAAGAACGGCTATAGCCAGTCCCGGCTACATTCAAAGAATAGTGTGCGACCCTATTGGTCAATTTCCTAATGCAGATCAACTAAGTTAGTTGTTCAACAAAGCACATCATACCATTTCCTCTCGTCACAGAGTCTTCCGTTGCCTTTAATCCTGAAACATCTAGAAAAGCAAACCATAATTCATTATGACTAATTGCCATGTTCATTAACTAATTTGCACGTTTTGATAAGCATACTAATTTAAATCAACTTACCATCTCTTACCGGTGAGAACACATCTCCAAAACTGTTCCTACCCAAACAATCAAGGTTCTTAAAGTTGCCACTGTTATCCGCTCTTTTTGTATTTTCCGTCTCTTTGGATGGAATAACATCTAAACTGGTACTATGTGATAGACCTGGAAACACAGCGTAAGGGTAAAGCAGGCTCTTACAGTCAAGTCAACATTCACTTTTCTTGCATTCGTCAAAAATAAGAGGACATCTGTCCAAAGAACTTTGCCACCATAATCCCAAACAAACTAAAATTCATCCTTGGCTACATGAACTAAATAGTAATATAGCAGTAGTGGTATGTTGATCTTTATTTTGAAATCATTGGGACTGTATTTCAGCTAGAACATATTTCAGAAGCGGGGTACAACATGCAATTTTTGCTAAATGGTGCAACCCCAATGACAATTTCTAACTGTTTGTGCACATGTATTTGAGAGAAGATATTCAGCCAAATGACTGGATTAATTTGCCTTTTCACATCATCATTCAGTTCTATGCTATGATATACCAGTACAGAGATGATAGCGTAGAAGTCAAGAAATTATGGCTGTTTTAAAACAGCAAAATTCCTACTGCCTTTTTTTTAAATTATATTTTGCCACCACTGTCAAACCAGTATATATTAACTATTCTTTGTTGCCCTGACATTAAAAGTGGAAATGAAATCACATCAATATCAAAGTGGATTGACAGTACTCCTCCCTGAAAAAATTAAATGAACTAGCTTCCAGGGAGGTTTTGGGATGCTTGCATTCAAATTGGTAAATGCATTGAATTGTTTTACCACAGCAGAATTTGAGCCCATGACCTGCAGGTCCAACGTCCTATGCTAGAACTCTGCTTTAGTAACCACCCTCCTGACACGACAGGCAACAACAGAAACACTGAAATCACTCAGTTAAAGCACTCCAAACATTTCTCTATGCAACTTATTAACAAATACTAAAAGATTTGGCAAGGTGATAATTACTGTGCATCCCTAGTTGTTCATGGTACATTAAGAGTTAACTATGCTGTGTAGAAGTAGCGTCAACATATGGACAATGGCAGATGCACCACATTTCACCGAAACAAACCAATTTGACAGCTGTCCTGGTTATTTTCTGGTTCTAAACAGTAAATTATTAAACGTATTCTTAATTTCATACATGTACAACTTGCACTAAGGTTGCCAGTCCGATACCATTTCAACAGGACTTTTAGCCGTACATTTATAATTTATTTCGTTCTTATTTAAACAAATAGTCCTACCTTTTCCCTCTAGGGTAGCTTCAGCTCCTTTTTCTTCTGGAATAACAGGAGGTACTTTAACAGCTGGTGCAGCTGTCGTCAGTGCAGCAAAGTCCAGGATCTCTTTTGCACCGCCGCTATTCGAAGCGCTGTTTACCTTAGTAGAAGCCTTCTTTGTGGCTGCAGTTGACAACGAGGATGAAGTCCTGTTTACAAAGCTTTTACTCCCGTTTGACTAGAAGAAAAAACAGCTCATTTAAAATAGTGTAACAACTCTGTGATTTATAACTGGAAGGCTGAAAATGAAATGGCTGTCTTAACTGACCATAGAACACTACAGCACAGAAAACTGGCCATTCGACCCTTCTAGTCTGTGCCTGACACTGTGTGGTACCTCAGAAATATAGTGCATTTTTAGCAGAACACCAGTGATTTCTACAATGAACATAGAACACTACAGCACAGTACAGGCCCTTCGGCCCACGATGTTGTGCCGACATTTTATCCTGCTCTAAGATCTATTTAACCCTTCCCTCCCACGTAGCCCCCCATTTCTCTATCATTCATGTGTCTATCTAAGAGTCTCTTAAATGTCCCTAATGTATCTGCCCCCACCACCTCTGCCAGCAGTGCGTTCCACGCACCCACCACTGTGTAAAAAAAACGTACCCCTGACATACCCTTTATACCTTCCTCCAATCATCTCAAAATTATGTCCCCTCGTGTTAGCCATTGTCGCCCTGGGAAAAAGTCTCTGACTGTCCACTCGATCTGTGCCTCTTATCATCTTGTACACCTCTATCAACTCACCTCTCATCCTCCTCCTCTCCAAAGAGGAAAGCCCCAGCTCACTCAACCTATCCTCATAAGATAAAATTAGTTATTTTTTAAATAACATTAAATGTGAAAAACATTACTTCAAAGTTATTCTGCAGATGTACATTATCCTTCAAGTACATATGGATTGTCCACATAAACTAACACAAACAAAAATCAAGGCACAGGATTTGCAATTGTTCTGACTGCATTCATAAATCACTAGTCTCTGGTTATCCAACGCTCGCCAAAGGAAAATTTCTCCTTAACTGCTCCACCAAAATCGTGAATACATATGTTAGTTATCCTCTTCATATCTGTTCTAAAGAACAATCCCTGGTTTTAAAAATAACCAAAGTTCCACACCCTGAGTGTAATCCTAGTAAACATTTACTGTCCTTGTTCTAAGGGCTTAATATCCTTGTTAATGTGTGATGCCCATAATAGTGCACCAACTGATGCCCATAATAGTGCACCAACTGATGCCCAAACTGAAATTTCGCAGCTTTAATGCGACTTTGTTTATTTAATTCAATGCCCCTACTTTGCCTCACAGTTCCAGGGACACAGGTTTAATCCTGATCTTGGGTGCTACTTATGCAAAACTTGTACATTCTCTGCATGACCGACAGATTTTTTGGGGTGCTCCAGTTTCCTCCCATATCCTAAAGAGATTCTGGTAGGTTCATAGGCTGTTGAAAATTACCCCAAGTGTTGGTTAGTGGCAAAAGGAATAAAAGCGAATTTTTTTGGGCATGTGCGGAGAACAGGATAGTATTGAGTCTAATAGGATTGCACTCAGAGTCACTCAGCATGGAAACAGGCCCTTCGGCCCAACTCGTCCATGCCGACTGCGATGTCTAGCGAGCTGGTCCCATCTGCCCACGTTTGGCCCATAGCCCTCTAAACTTCTCCTATCCATGTACTAATGTGGATGGCTTATAAATGTTGCTAATGTGCCCGCCTCAACCACTATTTCTGGCAGCTTATTCCAAATATGCACCACCCTTTGTGTGAAGAAGCTGCCCCTGATGTCCCTATCAAATCTCTCGCCTCTGAACTTAAACCTACGCCCTCTTGATTTTAGCACCCCCTCCCTGGGAAAAAGACGATGTGCTTTCACCCTGCCTACGCCCCTCACGATCTTGTATACCTCCATCAGGTCACCCCCTCAATCTCCTACATTCCAGGGAATAAAGTCCCAGTCCACACAACCTCTCCTTGTAACTCAGGCCCCCGAGTCCAGGCAACATGCTAGTAAATCTTTTCTGCTCTCTTCCCAGATTAATAGCATCTTTCCTATAACAGGGTGACCAAAACTGCACACAATGCTCCAAGTGTGGCCTCACTGACATCTTATATAACTCTAACATAACTTCCCAATTCCTATGCTCAGTACTCTGACTGATGAAGGCCAGCGTACCAAAAGCCTTCTTCACCACCTTGTCTATCTGTGACACCACTTTCAGCGAACTATGCACTTGCATTCCTAGGTCCCTCTGTTCCATAACACTCGCCAGGGCCCTACCATTCACTGAATAACTCCCAACCTGGTTTGATTTCCTGGGAGCAGTCATGGACCCAATGGCTCCCTCCTGTGTCATTACAAGTTCAAGATTTATCAAACCCACAACCTTCCTTAACAGCCTTGTCAGTTTGCCCTAATTTCTGAACATGCATTTCCAGGTCCCTTTGCTTCCGTATTCCCCTCAAAAAGGAACTATTTGGATTATATTCTTTCTCCATGCCATTTCCCTCAAAGTACATCATTTCATACTTAACTCGCATTAAATTTTATTTGCAAAGTTGCTACCCATTTTACCTGTAACTGACCTCCTGGTCTACCATTATACTGCCCTCTGAGTTTCACACTTTCGCCAAACTTCAAATTCCACCAAAAGACATGAAATATATAAAATGTTGAGACTGTGAATAACAACAGATTAATGTCCCTCGTCTGATGCTTTGCAGATGGTTGGTGGGGAGGTGGGGGTTGGGAGAGGAGTAACACTGGAACACCAGCTGCTGATCTTTAACCATGGTACGATCAGCCTAAAAAAGGCAGAGAAGGAATTCCTAAATAACATGCAGTGGTGTTAGTCAGTTTACTGCAAGCCCAACGAGGCTTGAAATGGGGCTGCATTTCTGCACTGAGTTTAAAGAAAGTTAGAATAAGCAAGGTTTTTGGAAAGAACAAAGATAAAATAGGAGTAAACCGAGTAGGCCAAATTTTACTAGGCCAAGAAGTGACTGAGGAAAAATAGGCTGGAAGTTGCAATGTGAAGGTAAATCTGTCTTAGAGCAATGGAAGGCATTCAAGGGGTTAAGGATAAACATGCCTCACAAAAGATAAACTTGATTGCCAAATCTAGAGTCCCTAGATTAGGGTACGATAATGCAAATAAAAGGGAAGGTTATGTCAGACACCGAGAACTGAACAACACGGAAAGCATGCAAGGTGTTGGGGTGAAATTGAAAGAGAAATTAAGAAAGCAAAATAAGGTCATAAAAAAAAATCAGCAACTAAAACTGAAGAAAATCCAAAGATATTTTAAGTACATGAAGAGAATGGAGGTTAATTTAGGGTAAGGTAACCTATGTGCTGAGGTGGAGGACCTGGTCAAGTTCTTAAACTTCATAGCTGTTGTCACAAAAGGAGACAATGATTAAGCATGGAGTGTGTTGAACTTTATATGGGATAAAGACTGTTATCAAGTATTAAGAAGGTTAGCATCTTTGAAAGTGGGTAAGTTGCTGGATCTGGATGGATTTTATCCCAGGCTGTTAAAAAGGAAACAGCAGAGACTCACCATCTTTCAGTCCTTTTTGGTTACATAAGTGGTGCCAGAGGATTCAAGAACCCCAGGTAACCCTAAAAATCTACATAACTTGAAAGGCCACAGTTTGAGTACCATATACAATTTCCAGTGAGTTTAGAAGAAATATGTAATTCTACTAGAGATAGTGGAGAGATTTAGGACGACGTTGTCAGCACTGGAAAATTTTAGTTCTAAACAAAGGTTGGATCAGCTGGTTTTCTTTGGATAGAGGCAGCTCAGAAGAGATGCAATTGAAAACTTTGCAAGTAGGAAGGAACTTCCTTCTTTAGCATGAAGGTTAAAATCAAGATTTTAGGTAATTGGTTAAAAAAAAGAATTAAGGAGAATATTAAAGAAATAAAAATCACCCAGGTGTTTCTGGAGCTCTCTCATGAAAAGGTGCAGAGGTAGAAGCCCTCAATACTTTTCAGAAGTACTTGAATGTACACGTGAAGAGCCATGACCTTCTGCTGGAAAATGGGATTAGACTGGGCAGCTCTTTTTCAGCCGAAGTGAACAATATGTGCACGAAGTCCTCCTTCTATAAGGTAGTTTTTCTTCGATTCCATGGATGACCAGAAATTTCTTTCGGTTAAACTTTGGGAAGACTGAAGCCATCGTCTTCAGAAGTTGTCCCAAAAATTAGCTCCGTAACCACTGGCCTCATCATCAACCTGGCCACGTTTAGAATTCCTCCTCCTCGATATACCCATTTCCCCCTCAAATGCCTCTGACCTCCTTAGCTTTATCTGCTGCTGAAACCCTTGTCCATACCTTTCTGACCTACAGATTTCACTGTTCCAATGCACTCATCCAATCCCGGACTTTCACTCAAATCCCAGTGTCCGAAATCTCTCCATCCGAACTCTAACCCATACATTGCAAAAATGTACCTATGGTCAAGTTTCTAGTATTCTATTTCAATATATTTTCACACAGCTAGATACTTGTGAGGAGGTGTAGGATTAATAAACTGTAATTATATTCATATCTTAAGATGGATGAGAATTATGGCTGCTTGAAATACTGATTTAAAAAGTGTCCTTTAGGCCAGAACAGCCACAACACTGCTTTCCTGGGCTGGGTGCTGTGTGGTAATTGCTGTGTCTGGAACTGAATTGGATTCCCATTATGTTTGACTATGGAGATGATAGTCAATCTTAACGGGGAATGGGAAGGCTGTCTCAAACAATGAAGGTGATACCTGCCTTTGTCTCATTAGCCGAACCTCGGGTGTGAGGCTGCTCTTTGTCCATCTGCAGTAACCCTTTGTCAGTTTCCTGCTCAACCCAGAACTGTAGAGCCTGGCTAATTAAAATGTGCGTGACAATGTTTGTATAAATAACTGCTTACTCCTTTGTACTTCGGAGAACTCCGCAGCAGGCTCCACGATAGACTAAAGAGATTTCTCCCTAGCAATGTATTGCTAAATAAACGAGTTTGAAGTAAACTGTGGCACTGTGTGATCTTCCAACAGACAGAAGGGGAACTTCAAAATCAGGTTAACACTTGGAGGTCATTTGGGAGCCTGGACAGTGACTGCTGAATTACTGAACTCATTATGTTCTACAAATGTTAAATGAAACCAGATATTATGTGGTAATATGAATGCTTATGTGCCTGCAACATAAAACGGCAATACTCTGCTCCAGCTCAATACACTTGGATTTAAAACTACATTGGTATTACATAAGAACAACTCCATGAATAAACAGTCCACCTACCCTGATTTGTGTGGAACCATTCTGAAACTTTAAGCACCGCACAGATTTCTTATGGGCACTGACAACTTTTAATGGTGAAGTTGTCACTCGCAAATCGTACACATAAATTTTGCCCCTGATGGATCCGACAGCCAAAGTTGCTCCATCAGTCATAAAGCCAATTGCAGTCAAAGGAGCCTCAACAGAAATAGTTCGCAATACCCTGTGCAAAATGAAATTCAGAAAAAACATCAGCACAAAATGTTAGTGTAAATTCTGCTCAGTTCTGCTTTCTGAATGACAAAGTTGATACAATCATATGCCACTTCAAGTTTTTCCATAAGATCCTTCTACTATTCCATGTTACGGACTAGGTGAATATTCCTTTAAGATAGAGGTGTGTGTGTGTGGCGTGCTTACATCTACAGAAGATAAAGGACGTAATGACATTGTTGAAGAAGTCAGTCAGGAGAGCGAGAGAGAGACCAGCCTGCTAGTTTCTCTATCGATGGATGAGAAACAATAACTGTGTCTGTCACTACAATCCACGTATGGAAATTGGGAGTAATCTGGTGGAGTTCACTTTGTTGCTGACCTGTAGACGGAAACAGGTATTTGTGTGGACAGCCACGATTCGGATGCTTTTCGGGGTGAGGAAGTCACTACCGAGTAAACACGGAGGTGTCGTTTGGGTTCCATCATGGAACACTTGGATTTCGTAATTACTCTCTCTGTTCTCTACATCTACGTCTTACATTCAGACAACGGTGGTTGTTGAAGAAGCCTTTGCTCATGTTTCACCTTACAGCTTGTGGAACTGAACTTTAATAACCATTCCTGGACTTGGAGTTTGGGACTTTGCCACACACACACACGACGAGTTTAGTTTTGGGGTTCATGTTCAAGGTTTAACATTTTTACTTCTAACATCCTAACATATTTACTTTTATTTTTCTTATTATAAGTAGTTATTAATAAAGTAGTTTTTAAACACTGAATCATGACTCAGTGTGTTTCTTTTGTTGCTGGTTCGTAACATCTCTAATAAGAAAAACTTTGTTACCACATCCCAGGCGTTGCACAAGTGTGCAGAAATTTCTAAGTCATTCTTGCACCTGTTTTAATAAATGTGAAATTTGATTCAAAGGGTAAACATGCATAATTGAAAGGGCAGGTATTAAACCAAGCAGCAGGTTGCAAGCTGACTGAAGTAAAACCCACTCAAGAAGGTGCCAAGCCAAAATGCTCAAAATGTTTCCTAAAAGTTTGTTGAGCTACCATTTCAGTTCTCCATTGAATACTTAGGCTTGTACAAATTAAAAATAACAAAAACTTGGGTGCTTGGTGGAATTGTATCTTAATAATTTTTTCAGTAATGAAGATTGTGACAGAAACAAGTTCTTGGATATGTTTTTTGCTGAAGAGTTAGGAGGCCATACTTCCCAACACTCACCCATGGACAGAGTTTTAGAGGGGATATCTTGTCTGATCCCTGTAACCCTCACCTTGAATATAATCAGTGAGTCCATCTCCGCAGAACCCTGGGGTGGAGATTCATGACCCTCAGACAAGGAGTGCAGGAGTCAGAGCTTCAACAAATCAAGGGTTGGGGCGGTAGAGTGGTGCATCTAATAGAGCTGCTGCCTCACAGCCCCTTATCTTGAGACATGTCCCTGGTTTTAGACACCCCCTGCTGAAGAAGATAACATCCTTGCATCTACACTGTCAAGGTCTATAAGGATTTTGTGTGTTTCAATGAGATCACTTTCATTCTTCTAAACTCTTGAAGAGTTTAAACGCTTAAACTCTCCCATTTTGCTAGAAATCAATCAAATGAACTTCCTTTACCACAACCATATTGTTTCTTGGATAGTTAAGAGTGGAACTGTACACAATATTCCAGATCTGGCATGGATGGGTACTTGTTGGTTGGCATTAGTAGGCAGAATGGCCCATTTCTGTGTTGTATGATTTCATGACTCCAGAGGTGGTCTTAACAAGTACGTACATAACTGTAACAACCATCTCCAAGACACTGTATGCCTTCCTATTGTTGCTGTATCTGCATTTTAGCCTTCAGTAATTCCTGTACAAGGACACCCAGATCCCTCCATACAACAACACCTTTTAAGTTCTCACAATTTAAACACACTGGATTTCCATTTTCTCCACCAATGAATCACATTTTACCACGTTTTCTGCCGCATCCTCATGCATTCACTCAGCAAGTCAACATTTGAGGCCTCTCTGCATCCTCCTCACCACCCACACTGTCACTCAAGGATTTGCAAGAGACCATAACTAGATGCCTGCTGAAATCTCAGAAGACTGTTCAACTGGAAGCGATTACAAGTATGGGAATGGACAAAGTCATAAAGGGCTATTGACACAAGACTGAGGATACAACTTCGTGTAACTGCATCGGGAGCCTGTAAGTTTCGGCAAATACAGCTAAGGTGACCTAAAAGAACTGGGTAGCAAATTTCAGGGATCACGATTTGGTGCCTCGCACTTTGCGGCAAAACTTCACAGCGTGACATGTCAAAAAATCCTCTCCGACAATCAATGTCATTAAATACAGTTTTCAGGAGTCCCTGACCATCGTACTAAAATTGAAAAATAAACATTTGACCACTCCAACACATCTCACGGGAACGTGAGGATGTGTTCTCAAAAACACTTGTCCATATTTGACAATGATTTTAACTTCCTTGCAAAAGTCTTCTTGGATCCTCAGCAAAGGGCTTCTACATACCACATTTTATTTGTATTTGCTAACTGCAGTTGTCCCGTTGTTCTTTCAAATCATTTCATTTATCAAGTTATGCAATGTATCTCCCATTACATATGTAACTTAACTTACATTTTGCTGGAGGAATCATAGCAGTTGATTTTTTTATCCAAACCAACTGTGGCAAACAACAAATCATTTACTGGTGAAAAGCACAGGCCGGAAGCTGGAGCCTTATGAGCATTTTCAAAGGTATGGTGGACCTGTTGTGTGTTAACATCCCAAAGAGTTACAGTCCCACTGTCGTGGACACTTCCCAGCAAAGCTTTTTTAAAGATGGAATACTTCAGGTCTTGCACTGGCTGAAAGAAAGAAAAAAAAATTAAAAGTTTACTTGTGGAAGAGGAAGGAAATGTGAATTCTTCTGCATCAAAAATGGAAAAAAAAATACTGTTTTCCAAAATTAACCACCGATAGAAACAAGTTAAATTATTGATACACAGGAGACTGCAGATGCTGGGATCTGGAGCAACACATAAAAAGCTGGAGAAACTCAGCGGGTCAGGCAGCACCTGTGGAGGGAAATGGACAGTCGACGTTTCAGGTCGAGACCCTTCATCAGGGCTGAAAGATAGAAGAGAGACAGTCAGTCAGTATAAAAAGGTGGAGGGGAGGGATGGAGCAAGAGCCAGCAGGTGATAGGTGGATCCAGGTGAGAAGGGGTGAGAGGCAGATGGGGGAGGGGAGAGTGGGAACAGCACCAGAAGTGACAAAGGGTTGAAGATGATGGAATCTGATAGATCTGTTGAATTGTTTTGTTGGGACAAAAAATGCTGCTTAGGTAAACCAGAAAAGAAATAGTCTTATGCTAAATGCACAGTCTTACTAATTTAACACACGTTCTACATTATATCATTAAGTAACCAGTCACCATTTGGAGTACAAAGACAAAAGATTGCAATAGTTCCAATTTACTGATAGATTGACAAGCATATTTTGCAGGATCAATACTCAAAACATTTTAATAGAAACAGTTAAGAGGTGAAAGTATCTATTTGAACTTGAATTTATAGCTTTTCTGGTACCTATAAGGGTACAGAGAAGCAGAAAGGTTAATAAAATCCTGTATGCGATTAAATAATGTTTATCTTTCGGACACGAGTAAACTACAACACATAAATAATGATCTCCCAGAATGCAGCTATGTCAGAGATATAGGTTGTATATTAACGTAATGCAGAACGGTAATCAGAAACACCAATGGATGGGGGTAAAGGCGGCATTTAGTTCTACGGTCAGAGAAACATGAAGCAATACACTTTGCAGAAATAGAGAGCTTCAGTACAAACTAAATAGTAGAAAAGGTGTGTATGATGAGTGATAGCTTGACCTATGTGTATAAATCTTTGACATGGCAGGGCTGGTTAAGAAAACTGTCAAAATATATGGAATCCTGGAGTTCCTAAATGGATGCATAGAGCAAAAAAAAAACTTTACATTGAATCTTCAGTACAATTCTAGTAACCACATTTTAGCAAGGATGTGAAGGGCCTCAAAAGGGTACAGAAGATATTGTAGGGATGTTTCGAGAAATGAGGGTTATCAACTTTGCAGCTCGGCAGGAACCTGGGAGCAAAAGCAAAATATGGCAAATGTTGGAATCCTGAAATGAAACTGCTAGAAACGCTCAGGTCAGGTGGTATCTTGTATCATAAAGATGAACTCTTGACCTCACAATCTACCTTGTCATGGCCCTTGCACCTTATTTGTCTACCTGTACCGTACTTCCTCTGTAACACTACTTTCTGCATTCTTTTATTCTTTTCCTTTTTACTACTTTGATATATTTATGTATAGAATGATCTGTCTGGACAGCATGTAAACACAAGCTTTTCACTGTATCTCACCACATGTGACAATCATAAACCAATTACCAATCTATTGGGACAGAAACAGAATTAAATTTCAGGTTTAAGTCAAGTCTTGTTTCTTCTCTCTCCACAGATACTGACCGACCTTCTGAGTATTTCCAGCATTTTCTATTCTTGTACAGGAAACCTCTGGAGCAGACCCCCATTAAAAAGCAAGTTGAAAGATGTATACAAAATCTTGATGAGTCTAAATAGGGTAACAGTGAGGTATGTAGGACTAGGTATCTGAGGTTTATGAAGGAGATATCTGGGACTAGGGACACAGACTTAGTGAGTTATGAAAGGTCCAAGAGTGACACCTTTTTACCCTTTGCATAGCAAGTGATGATGCAATCCACTCCCTGTAAACTCAATTGATGCACATTCAGTTGTGTTTCCATTTAATTGGATAAATGCTTAAAGGTTACAAAAAAATTGCAGAGCGTGGGAAGAGAAAGGAAACAGGCCTCCTGTGCAACGACAATCCAATGATTCCTTATTCCACCACTCCTTATTGGAGTAAATTTTAATACCAGGGTTATAATGTGGATTCCTGCATTGACTCAATTATAAAAATGTGCTAAACAGTTAACTTGATACTGAATGCTGAAATTAGACCTCTTAAGCTAAAAATTTAAAAATCAATTCTAATTCCCAAGTGTTACACAAACAAATTAACATTAATAAACTTAGATTTATAAAATTATAGATACAGCATAATAATCATTTGGATCAATGCACCCAAGTTGGTTCCTTAAAGAAGCAATTAAATAAGACTCCCATGCTTCCTACATAGCCCTGAAAATCTGAGTATGCCTCCAATCATCTGTGAAAGTTATTTCCAAACTTTCCCACAGTTTTAAAAAGTGCAACTAACAAGTAAAGCCAATAAACCCTCTATTTTTCATATCTACTCAAACCAAATATTCAAGCCATAAACTAAAATTGACGATTTCTCAATTTTAATATTCTTAGGTTTTCTAAAGCAAGCAAAGAACACAAAAATGTTAAACATCTCACAGTAGTGGTTAGGAGTACGTACCTGAGTTTTGCCATGGCCAAACGGAGCACTGGAAATATTTGTTGTAATACTGTGTACAATAATATCACCACTGCAGGAACCGGAGGCTACATAGTAGTCGTTCCAATTGAAGCACACACAAGTCACTACTTCCTTGTGATCCTGCAGCACACATATTGTTGATCAGTACAAACCCATACACAGTTTGTATATTCAAAAAAATGGAACATTGAATTAAGAGACAACATTGCGATAAAGTAGAAGTTTGGTATTACTTGGATGTCTCCACGATTAAGAGTACAGAAATATGGGTGCACAGTTTGGAAAATGAATCTGGGAGGATATAAAAAAAATGGTGTTCATCTTAAAGCATTTCCAAAGCAAAGGTTATAGTAGTTAGGAAAATTAGGTGGGTATGAAACAAATACAGTTCTGTTGCACACCTTCTCTAAACTATTAGGAATCTGAACAACAATTGTGGGAGTTAACGCAAACTGTCCAGTATTTCTAGAGTAAAACCAAGAATTCTAATTACAGACCCAACACTTTGCTTCAAAACCAAAATCAAATATTCACATTTCACCATGAAGGCTGTGCAAAGAAATACTTGCAAATAGTTATTCAGCTTTATTTCGAAAGGAAAGAAAGGCATAGCCCGATGTTAAGATCTGCCTCAGTTAAGTTCAATCTGTAACTTATCTTCACATGATCACACAAGTCCTTCCCCAATCCATTGCTTTGAGTTACAAGTACCGGTAACAAAACCACAACTGCGGTCTTGTTCAAAGGTTGCTGCATTCTTTAGCCACGAAATGAAGCTCACTAAACCTGGTCTCAGATCCCCTGGACCTGATATTGTTCCCAGGGCGAAAACATGATCACACAAAATTTACATTTGGTCCATCATGTCTCTTGTAGTTGAAAAAGAGCTGCCCAGCCTAAATCCATCTTTCAGACCCAGAGCCCTGCAGTCAGTTCTTAAAGTAGACATGCAAGTACTTTTTATTTTAAATGCAATGAGTTCCAGACTCCTGACACTATGAGAACAAAATGTTTTGTCATCTCCCCTCATCCTTCCAAGCATTCCTCTAAAACTATACCCCTCAGAGGGAAGTAGATCCTTCTTGTTTATTCTAAGCCCCTCAATTTCACACAACTTTGTTAAGTCTTCCTTAGCCACAGCTCTCCAAAAAAAAACTACCCTAACTTATCCAATCTTTCATATTAGCTAAAATTTTCCAGTACTGGCAACATTCTCATAAATCTCCTCTGCACTCTCTCCAGTGCAACCTGACAAGAACACCACCATTTCTGGAAGAGGTCTCTTGGTCGAGTGATGAAAAGGTATATAAAAATTATTTAACGAGCATGCTTCCTGATTCTCTCACCCACCTGAGAGACGGTAGGTAGCAGTTATGGTGCTCAGACAAAACAGAGAGAAAGTCACATCTTATCTTATAACAGGAGGCCATTCAGCCTATTGGATCCATGCCAACTGCTGGGGAGCAATCACCTCAAGCCCATTTCCCCTTTCCATATTCCCCTATACCCTGCAACTTATTCTCTCTCACGTGATCCCTTTGATTCCCTTTGTCATTAATCTATACCAAGTGCTGATTTACAGTAAGCAGTTAACCTAGGGATGGAGTTATATTACGATGGTGCAAAGTCCCGATTAGGCCATTCCTGAGGCAGTGACAGTAGTTCAAAAAGGAATTGGAATATAGATAGGAGGGAATAGCTATGTCTGCACAACATTGTGGGCCGAAGGGCCTGTTCTGTGCTGTTCTCCATCTATGTTCTATTTACCAGAAGATTAAGAGGTGCTTTGATTTAAGACATTTAAGGGAACAGACAGGTTAGATGGTGTGAAATGCAGTTTTCCAGTTGGGAAATTTCTTTAAAAAAAACAGAACAATTTTTCAGGAGTGAAGTACATTTGCAAAGAGGAAGAAATCTGCAAACTCCCTTCCTCAAATGACAATTAATGCTGCATCACATCAACTTCAAATCTGACATTAATAATATCTTTTATTAACCTCAACTTCCCCAATATCGACTGGGACCTCCTTAAGTGCAAGAGGTTTAGATGGGGCAGAATTTGTTAGGGGCATCCAACAGGGATTCTTAAATCAGTAAGTAGATGGTCCAACTCGAGCAGTGCCCATACCGGACCTGGTGTTGGGAAATGAGCCAGGCCAAGTGACTGACCTTTCAGTGGGGGAGCATTGAGGAAACAGTGATCACAACTCATTAAGTTTTAAGATAGCTATAAATAAGGAGAAATATGGACCTTGCAGGACAGTATTAAATTGGGGCAGGACATACTACGAGGGTATTACAAAGGAACTAGGGAGAGTTCATTGGGAACAGCTGCTTTTGGGCAAGTCTACATCTGACACGTGGAAGGTATTTAAAGACCAACTGCACAGAGTACAGGACAGGTATATTCTAGTAAAGAAGGACAGACAAGGATGGCAGGGTAGGGATCCTAGGATAAGAAAGGTGGTGAATTTAGTCAAGAAGAAAAAGGAAGTGCATGTAAGGCTTAGGAAGTTAAAAAAAAATCAGAGCGCTTGAAGATTGTAAAGAAACCAGAAAATACTAAAGGGAATTAGGAGAATCAGGAGGGGCCATGAAAAGTCCTTGGCAAGCAGTATTAAAGAGAGTCCCAAGGCATTCTACACCTACATTAAGAGCAAGAGGATAACCAGGGAAAGGGGAGGACCACTCATGGATAAAGGAGGGAACACGTGCTTGGAGACAGAGGATGTTGGTGAAGTCCTAAATGACTATTTTGTGTCAGTATTTACCAAGGAGAAGGATGTGAAGGATAGTGAGATCAGTGTGGAGCGTGCTAATATGCTGGAGCATTTTGAGATTAAGAAAGAGGTAGTGTTGGGTCTCTTGAGGAACATTAAAGTGGATGTCCCTGGGCCTGATGGATGTACCCCAGGTTATTGACAGAGGCAAGAGATGAGATTGCTAGGGCCTTGACCAAGATCTTTTGTGTCCTTTCTAGCTACAGGTGAGGTCCCGGAGAACTGGCAAGTAGCTAATGTTCTTCTGTTTTTCAAGAAGGGAAATAGGGATAATCCTGGAAACTATCGACCGGTGAGTCTCGTGTCAGTGGTAGGGAAGCTCTTGGATAGGATTTATGAGCATTTGGAAAACCATGGCCGAATTAGGGACAGTCAGTATGGTTTTGTGCAGGGCAAATGAGGTCTTACTAACTTGATTTGTGCTTTTTTTTGAGGTGACAAAGATGATTGATGAAAGTAGAGTTGTGGATGGCATCTGCAAGGATTTTAGTAAATCATTTGACACGGTCCCACATGGGAGGCTGATCCAGAAGATTGAGCTGCATGGGGTCTACGGTGACTTGGCCATTTGGATTCGGAATTGGCTTGCCCATAGAAGAGAGAGGGTAGTGGTCGACGGGACTTAGTCTGGCTGGATTTCTGTGACTAGTGGTGTTCTGCAGGGATCTGTACTGGGACCTCTGCTGTTTGTGATGTATGTAAATGACTTGGATGAAAACATGGGTGGGTTAGTAAGTTCACAAATGATATTGTGAATATCATTGGTGATGTTGTGGATAGTGCAGAAGGTTGCCAAAGGATACAGCGGGATATAGATCAGCTGCAGATATGGGTGGAAAAATGGCAGATGGAGTTTAATCCGGCCGAGTGTGAGGTGTTGCACATTGAGAGATCAAATGTAAAGGGACAGTATACAGTTAATGGCAGGACCCTTAACAGTGTTGATGTATAGAAGGATCTTGGAGTCCAAGTCCAAGGCTCCCTGAAAGTGGCTGCACAGGTCGACAGGGTGGTAAAGAAGGCATATGACATGCTTGCCTTTATTAGTCGAGGCATTGAGTTCAAGAGTCAGGAAGTTATGTTGCAGCTTTAGAACTCTGGTTACGCCGCATCTGGAGTATTGCATTCAATTCTGCTCGCCCCATTATAGGAACAATGTGGAGGCTTTGGAGGGGGTGCAGTAAAGGTTTACCAGAATGCTGCCTGGATTAGAGGGCATGTGCTGTAAGGACAGGATGGACAAACTTGTGTTGTTTTCTCTGGAGCATAGAGGCTGAGGGGAGGCCTGATAGAACTTTATAAGATCATGAACATAGATAGCCAGCCAGTATTTTTTACCCCCGGGGTCGAAATGTGTAATACTAGAGAGCATGCACTTAAAGTGAGGGGAGTAAGTTCAGAGATGTGAGGGGCAAGTTTTTGTTTTTAAGAACGGTGGTGGGTGCCTGGAACGCACTGCCAGGGGTGGTAGTGGAGGCAAATATGATAGATGCGTTGAAGAAGCTCTAAGATAGGCACATAAATGTGCAGAGAATGGAGGGATATGAACGTGTAGGCAGAAGGGACTATTTAGTAGGCTTTTAATTACTACGGTAGTGTAGTGGTTAGCGCAACACTATGACAGCGCCAATGACCCGGGTTCAATTCCTGCTGCTGTCTGTAAGGAATTTGTATGTTCTCCCCGTGACTGTGTGAGTTTCCTCTGGGTGCTCCGGTTTCCTCCCACATTCCAAAGACATACGGGTTAGGAAGTTGTGGGCATGCTATGTTGGCGCCGGAAGGGGGGTGACACTTGCAGGTTGCTCCCAGAACACTCTACGCAAAAAGATGCATTTCACTGTGTGTTTCCATGCATATGTGACTAATAAAGAAATCTTATCTTAGTTTAATTAGTTCGGCACAACATTGTGGGCCAAAGAGCCCACTATGTACTGTTCTATGCTTTATGTAACCAAAGATGTTAAAGAGACATGGGGATAAAAAGACAAGTCACATCTTACTGACTGGTGGAATAGGCCAGGGGTATTAAATTATTTGTTCCTGTCCCTATATGCAATTGGCACAACAAACTAACATCCATCAGCAATGAACCATTATTGAATAGAATACCTTCAGCGTTCTATGACATCTCCTTGACTTTACATCCCAGATATTAACTGTGTTATCAAGGCCGCCACTTACAAAATACTTGCTAGTGGAACCCAGACTTATACATGTCTGTTTTTTCTGTAGAAAGAAGCAAAACACATCAAAATGGCATCACATTAATGGAAGACATTTAAACAAAACTGATGTTACATTCATATAGAATTTCCCCCAACTTAAGAATTGCAGGTCAACCATAAATCAACACAAGCTCTAGCATTTGAAGAAAAGGTTACCTACCCCATCTGCAAATTCTTTTATAGGAACAGGAGTAGATTTGCAGGATGATAACACGATTTTGTCCCCACTGCTGGATGAACTCAACAGATGCTGATGTGGAAGAATGAAGGAAAATGACTGAAAAAATTGGTTACTTTGCTTCATTAAAAGAACCTAATTATTAACACTCTGGACGACATAAACTTTTGTAAATGAACCAATGATATCTTGAGGCATTCAAAATTAGACAAAACTCATCTGCAAGAAATTTATTAACATAAAACAGTCTTTAAAACCTCAACATCACAAAAATCTTCAATTCTTCCATCAATGCTCTATTTTAGCCAAATTACTTTAAAGCTGGCACTGAACACACGTTAGGTTTTATTGTATTAAGAATTTAAACATTTTACATATTAATATACAAGAGAATTAACTGATCATGGCAGCATTAGCCTTTAGTTAGATCAACAGTGCAGAGACCACATGAAAGCAACAAAACATAGTAAAATAAATGCATATCGAGGGCTTCAAATGAAAAAGTAGGAGGAAAGGCGAGCAAAGGCAAAGAGAGATCAGGAAAACAAATTCCACTGGGAGTAAGAGCAAACTGCATGTGAAAATCAATGTCAATAAAAAAATCACTCCTCCTTGCATACTCAGAAACACTGATTTGCAAACATCAGTGCAAAATGCGTCCCTCAATAAACCAGGGTCCTGCTAAGACATTAAAATCAATTATCACTACATTTTAAGAATGACAACTGATCACATTTTGCAATTAACTCGATTCACATGATTACAGCCGTATTGGCAGCAAGGAGCCTCAAAGGATATTATCGGCAGTCCAGCAAACACAAGTTACTTCACAGGGCTTCTTGTGAGGGTTAAACTGTTCCACCACTGTCATGGAAACCGAATCCCAGATTTTAATGTCATCCCCACAAGAGGCTAATTGGATGCTATCCTGCATGGTACGTCCTGTAAAGTATGAGCCAAAGTAAAGGTTTTGGTTAAAAACAATTAGCTTCATAAAAACTGAATTGATATCTCTATACAAATAAATGGAAAAGACAAAATTCATGCATCCTACACTAGTCAGTTCTTTCAAGTATGCATTTTTTTTATATTCACTCTTTGGATGACCAGCAAGGGCAACAATTAATGCTTCTTCTCCATCAGGCAGCACAAGGTTGTCATGACCCATCTTGAAATACTGGAGTTCATCAGGTGAACGTATTCTCACAGGACTGTTTTCTGAACCCTCCACTATCTGACGCCGTACCTTGCCCACAGGAGGAAAGATGCAGTTGTTGATTAATCATCTCAGCCCTAGAACATCACTGCAGGATTTCCTCCGGACACCGCTCTACGTACTGCCAACTTCAGCTGCTTCATCAATTACTTTCCTACATTACAAGGTCAAAATTCAGGATGCTCATTTCAATTCTTATTCCCCAGTAAACGTTGCAGCCCATGGCTGCGAGACTAGACATTTATGCAACCCAAGCACCAGGCAATGACCACCTCGAAAGAAGCTAAACACCTATCCTTAACATTCAACAGCATTTCTCCACCCCCATCAGCTGCCTGCCATTAATATCTTGAGGGTCACCATCAAGCAGAAACTTGACTGAAACTAAGCAGCAATGTATCCTGTGACAAACAATTCCTATCTTGATTCTACATTACATAAGACAATCAAGAGCACTAATAGCAACATTTATTACAACAGACCTTAATTACTTAACCCAGTTTAATTTCACTAGCTTGGTGGAATTTTGAACCATTTCCAGAACTGTATCCTACTTCCTTGGATTACTGTTCCAGTAACATAACCACAGTGACAGCACACCCATAATACACAACAGTGCTTATACACCTGGTGGGGGTTACCCAGCAATGGTAGTGGTGAAATCTGGGTCACTGGCTGAAGGATATTTTTCTGGTGTGTGGTAGTCATTTACCCAGCTGATCTGTGGAACAGCTATCCCAATTTAGTACATACTCAGACATCTGAAAGGCTGAAGACGGAACAGTGAGAGCTGAATGGAGAATTAAAACGACATGCAATCAGCTCAGGGGTCACTCTTGCGGACTCAATGTACGAGTCCTGCAGAGCAGTCATCCAATCTGCATTTGATTTCCCCAGTGTAGAAGGGACCACAAGGGACCTCAACCTACAAGTGATTCGTTGCTTTACCTGGAAGCAGTGTTTGGATTCCTGGATAGTGGGAAGAGGTAAAATGGTTGGTGCTGCATCTCCTGCATTTGTACATGAAGGTGCAATACGAAGGGGAGTGGGGTTGGAGCAGACACAAACAGTGAGTCTCCTAGGGAACAGTCCCTTCAGAATGCTTAGAGTGGAGGTGAAGGCAACACATTTAAGGTGATGGAACTTATGGAAGAATAGGGAAACTGGTGGGATAGCAGGAGAGGTGAGAATCAACTATGGCAGAAGGAAAACATGGCCAAGGGAAAAGGAAGATGCATCAAGCACTGGTGAAAGACGTTATCAGAAATGACCGGGATGAAAATGGGGATGGGTGTGTTAGTAAGATCGCAGAGGATACAAAGATCACTGGTGTTGTGGATAGTGTAGAAGATTGCCAAAGGATACAGTGGGATATAGATCAGTTGCAGACATGAGCAGAGAAATGGCAGATAGAGTTTAATCCTGCCAAATGTGAGGTGTTGCACTTTGAGATATCAAACGCAAGGGGACCGTACACAGTTAATAGCAAGACCCTTAATAGTGTTGATGTACAGAGGGATCTTGGGGTCCAAGTCGATAGCTCCCTGAAAGTGGCTGCACAAGTTGATAGGGTGACAAAGGCAGTATATGGCATGCTTGCCGTTATTAGTTCAGGCATTGAGCTCAAAAGTCAGGAAGTTATGTTGCAGCTTTATAAAATTCTAGTCAGGCCACATCTGGAGTATTGCATTCAATTCTGGTCACTTTATTATAGGAAGGATGCTCTGGAGAGGGTGCAGGAGAGGTTTACCAGGATGCTGCCTGGATTAGAGGGGATGTGCTATGAGGAGTGGTTGGACAAACTTGGATTGTTTTCTCTGGAGCAACAAAGGCTGAAGGGAGACCTGATAGAAGTTTATCAGATTCTGAGAGGCAAAGATAGAGTAGACAGCCAATATCTTTTTCCCATAGTTGAAATGTCTAATACTAGAGGGCATACATTTAAGAAAGAGGGGGTAAGTTCAAAGAAGATGTGCGGGGCAAGTTGTTTTTGTATTTTTTTTTACACAGAGAGTGGTGGGTGCTTGGAATGTGCTGCCAGGGGTGGTGGTGGTGGAGGCAGATAGGATAGAGGCGTTTTAGATAGGTACACAGATGTGTAGCAAATGAAGGGATATGGACATCATACAGACAGAAAGGATTCATTTATTTAGGCACTTAATTACTAGTTTGGCACAACATCGTGGGCCAAAGTGCCTGTTCCTGTGCTGTAATGTTGTATGTTCTAGAAGAGGTACACAGGAGCCAAAAGAAACTGACAGTACCCTTTTAGGAGGCATTTGTACTCAACTTCCGCCCCACCAGTCCATACATTTTGACCTCGAACACCTTCATACTCTCTTATCAATTCCTCTATCTTTCCCTCACTGACATCCTTCTTCACTCCTACAACATGTGGGAGTACGTGTTTTCTATGCTCTCTTTCACTTCTATTTCTGCTGCTTCATTTTTTGGCCAATTTGTACATGGCTTTGACAATAGACTTTCTTAAGATCCTGCTTTCCAAGCCTAACTCCTAAGACTCTTTCAACAGGATGTCCTCCCTGTTACTATGTACGTGGTTTGTGAGTGTTCCTACATGCACCACAATAACTGCATTTACTCCATTTCTCTTAATTTCCCTTCTACCCACCGTGAGGCCCATCCTACCTGGCACCATATGCAACACACCTTTTGGGATTCTCAGATGTGGTTGCAGAGGACTGATCTCTGTACCACAACTAAAGCCCCATGTCAGAAACACATCACGATTCTGCTCGTCTCCACACTTGAGACAGATGTGGCTGTCCACCCTGCAGTCTCTCTCCTTATCCTCGCAAGAGTGATTAATTCACACTCGTTGGACAGAACTAGCATCTACTGACTCTACCTCACAGTCTCTTGTAAATCCCCAGTTCCTAAGTCACACCAATTCCTTCCTGAACTTGCTTACTTGTAGAATGTAATTCTTTCCCTTCTCTTGTGTGTCAGAGAATCCCCGTATTACATCCCAGCTCAATGAAAGAGCCAAACAGATTCAAATTGGAGACACCTCCTGAAGTGTTTGCTCAGGATACTCTCATCATCCACAAATTCCCACACATCGTGGCCACACAACCTGCTATGTCCCATCCTTGACTAATCTTATTTAGCTAAAGCCTTCATCCAACAATTAGTTGTTTGAATCTAATCACTCCCTGGTCTTAACAAATGTGCTGACAGGTTAACAGGCTGTTGTAAATTACTGCTTCGTGTGGTCAATGGGAAAACCAAAGTGGGCATGCAGAAGACAATAGGTTGGACAGGGAAACAGGGCTGTGTTGGGAGCAGGGGATAAGGCAAGTAAATAAACCCCAGCAGAGACCAGGACCTGCCCAGCCGGCAGTTCATGACCTGAACGCTGTCTGAGTGACCCTGCTCCCTTCCATTCACTGCCAGGTGGGGGTCCGGTGCTCCTGCGGACACTGGGTGAGGTACCCCGCCGACCCCGGTGCCGGGCGGGGGGTGGGGGGCTCCCCCGACCAACGCCCCGTCTCCCTGCCCACTGCCCACACGCAGCCTCTCCCGCTTCCTACCAAGGTAAGAGGAAGCTGCAGCTCCCGCTGGCGTCTCCCTCCCGGAGGCCCGGGCCTCTCGGTGGGGGAAGCGGACGCGCTCTTACCTGCGGGCCTCAGCCGGCTCCCGGGCCTCTCCCTCCGGGGGTCCCGGCCAACCCCAGGCCGCTCGGGACACGGGCTCCGAGGGCCCGAGTGCAGAGAGCGGCCGGTGGGCCGTCGGGGCCTCACTCTCTCCCCAGCTGGGTGCCCGGGAGCCACCGAGCCCCGGGCGAACGACCGCGGTCTCCCGGCTCCGCCCGTCCAGGCCGCTCACCGGCGGCAGCGCAGCCCGAGCTCTGGCGCCAACGGCTGCCGGACACGCGTGCGCACTGCGGCGCCGCGCAGACCCCGCCCCCTGCCCGCGCGCTCCGCCCGCAGACCCCGCCCCCTGCCCACTGACCCCGCCCCCTGCCCGCGCTCTCCACCCGCAGACCCCGCCCCTGCCCACTGACCCCGCCCCTGCCCGCGCTCTCCACCCGCAGACCCCGCCCCTGCCCACTGACCCCGCCCCTGCCCGCGCTCTCCACCCGCAGACCCCGCCCCCTGCCCGCGCGCTCCGCCCGCAGACCCCGCCCCCTGCCCGCGCGCTCCGCCCGCAGACCCCGCCCCCTGCCCACTGACCCCGCCCCTGCCCGCGCTCTCCGCCCGCAGACCCCGCCCCCTGCCCACTGACCCCGCCCCCTGCCCCCACCCCTGCCCACTGACCCCGCCCCCTGCCCGCGCTCTCCACCCGCAGACCCCGCCCCCTGACCCCGCCCCTGCCCGCGCGCTCCGCCCGCAGACCCCGCCCCCTGCCCACTGACCCCGCCCCCTGCCCGCGCGCTCCATATGCAGACCCCGCCCCCTGCCCGCGCGCTCCGCGCCGCAGACCCTGCCCCCTGCCCACTGACCCCGCCCCCTGCCCGCGCGCTCCGCCCGCAGACCCCGCCCCCTGCCCACTGACCCCGCCCCCTGCCCGCGCGCTCCGCCCGCAGACCCCGCCCCCTGCCCACTGACCCCGCCCCCTGCCCGCGCTCTCCGCCCGCAGACCCCGCCCCTGCCCACTGACCCCGCCCCCTGCCCGCGCGCTCCGCCCGCAGACCCCGCCCCCTGCCCACTGACCCCGCCCCCTGCCCGCGCGCTCCGCCCGCAGACCCCGCCCCTGCCCACTGACCCCGCCCCCTGCCCGCGCGTTCCACCCAGACCCCGCGCCCCCAGACCCCGCCCCCTCCTCTGACCCCCGCCCCTTCCCCGCAGACCCCGCCCCGGGCCAGGTGAGCAGGAAGAGCTGCAGATGTCGGTCAAGGTGTCGAGCAGGTGCGGGGAGCCGAAGGTCCGGCTGGGACTGTGGGGTGCAGAGTGGGCGGGGACTGGCCCAGGACAAAGGGGGTAGCTGTTGGACATGAGAGAGCCGACCGATGTCACCGGGACTCGGGCTGTTTCAGTGCAACCTGATGCCTCCACTAGGGATGTGGCCACAAGTTGCTACATAAAGGACAGCTCTGGCCCTGGGGTGAGGGGGGCAACTGAGGCTTTCAGCCTTGCAAAGCAACATTTTATAGTGAATCCTTCCTTGTCGTTGTTGTAGTCATTACAACTGCTGTTGATGCATCCTGTACTACCTAGATCCTCACTTACAGTGAGGGGAAGTATGTACAGATCAAGAAGGAGGTCATGGCCATCATTTTTAGTGTCCATTAATTTCATACATTCCTAATGGTCAGGAATTTCTTTCTGGCCATGGATCACAAACCTCTGCTATCAGCAAATAGGTTGACCACTGCAGCAATGGTAGCTGCACTCTGCAACCTGTGGTCACATCTCACATGCTGCACATAAAAGGGAGAATGTGACAGTGTCCCAAACCAGAAACCATGGCTGAACCAGGAGATCCACTCCCTACTGAAGTCGAGGACTGCTGCACACAAAATCAGGTGATCCTGACCTGTATGAGAAATTGAGATATGACCTTCAGTAAGCTATCAGGAATGCAAAGACACAATACCAACTCAAAATAGAGTCTCTGACCAGCCATCAGTTATGGCAGGGCTTACATGCCACAACAGGCTCCAAGACAAAGTCAGGCTGCATAGTTAACAACAGCGCATCCCTTCCTGATGAACTTAACACATTCTATGCGCATTTTGAACAGAAGGGAAGTGGATTGTCACCACCCACCCTGACAGCCTCCAATGCAATTGAACCTGTGGTCACTGTCAAGGATGTACGATCAGTCTTCCGTAGAGGGAACACAAGGAAAGCACCTGGCCCAGATGGTGTCCCTGGCCGTATGCTCAGATCTTGTGCTGATCTTCTGGCGGGAGTATTTGCAGACATATTTAACCTCTCCCTGCATCAGTCTCATGTTCCCACCTGTTTTAAGAAGATCACTATCTGTCACAGTGTCACACAAGGAGCAAGATTGCGAAGAACCCAAATGCAGAACCTCAGTACGAGACTGGAGTCGGGATGCTTCCTCGGAACCGAACGCAGGCAGCAACCAGAAGGAATCTTACCTCGGGGCTCTGAGACAGAGTCCCAACACAGAAACAGGATTTTCAAGGAGAAATAATGAAACCAGGACTGCTCTAGAGTTGCCAGCTCTAAGCAGCCAGGAAACAAAGGAAACCCTGAGGTAGACCGATACTCTGGCGACCAGTGCTAGTGAAACCAGGGTTCTTATACTCGTCTCCTGACGGGACTCAGGTGTGTGTTATTATGCGATTAGTAGTGCATAGAAACCATGTGCTGCACAACAAGGCCCCATCAAAGACCAGCACTCGGAACCATGGCACTATCATCCCGGTACTGAAGAAAAGCAAGGTAGCATGCCTCAATGACTACCGACCAGTGGTTCTGACATCCACCATCATGAAGTGCTTTGAGACGCTGGTCATGGCATGCATCAACCCCAGCCTCCCAGACAATCTCAGCCCACTGCAATTTGCCTATCGCTGAAACAGGTCTACAGTGGATGTCATCTCCCTGGCTCTACACTCAACTCTGGAGCATCTGGACAGTAAAGACACCTACGTTAGACTATTGTTTATTGACTACAGCTCTGCCTTCAATACTATAAATCCAAGCAAACTCGTCATCGAGACCTGAGACTCAACACCTCCCTCTGTAACTAGATCCTTGACTTCTGACCAACAGACCGCAATCAGTGAGGATAGGCAGCAACACCTCCAGCGCAATTATTCTCAACACTGGTGCCCCACAAGGCTGCATCCTCAGCCCTCTACTCTACTTGCTATACACTCACGACCGTGTGGCCAGATTCTACTCTAACTCCATCTACAAGTTTGCCGATGATACCACCGTAGTAGGACGTATCTCAAATAACAATGAGTTGGAGTACAGGAAGGAGACACAAAAGAGCTGGTAATTGACTTCAGGAAAGGGGGCGGTGTACATGCACCTGTCTACATCGATGGTGCTGAGGTCGAGAGGGTTGAGAGCTTCAAGTTCCTAGGAGTGAACATCACTAATAGCCTGGCCTGGTCAAATCACGTAGATCACGTAGATGCCACGCCCAAGAAAGCTCACCAGTGCCTCTACTTCCTCAGGGGGCTAAAGAAATTCAGTATGTCCCCTTTGACACTCACCAAGTTTTATCAATGCACCATAGAAAGCATCCTATCTGGATGCATCACAGCTTGGTATGGCAACTGCTCTGCCCAGGACCACAATAAACTGCAGAGAGTTGTGGACACAGCCCAGTGCATCACGGAAACCAGCCTCCCCTCCTTGGAGTCTTTACCTCTCGCTGCCTTGGTGAAGCAGCCAACATAATCAAAGACCCCACCCACCCAAGTCATTCTCTCTTCTCTCCTCTCCCATCGGGTAGAAGATACAGGAGCCTGAGGGCACATACCACCAGGCTTAAGGACAGCTTCTATCCCACGGTGACAAGACTATTGAACGGTTCCGTTATATGATGAGATGGACTCTGACCTCACGATCTACCTTGTTGTGACCTTGCACCTTATTGTCTACCTGCACTGCACTTTGTCTGCAGCTGTGACACTTCACTCTATACTGTTATTGTTTTTACCTGTACTACCTCAATGCACTCTGTACTAACTCAATGTAACCGCACTGTGTAATGAATTGACCTGTACAATCGGTATGCAAGACAAGTTTTTCACTGTACCTCAGTACAAGTGACAATAATAAACCAATACCAATACCAAATCTTCCTTGTAAGGAGGCGGTGACTAATTTGGAAGAGAGTGTTTTTCAGTTGCAGGTTGTTGATAACTTTGGTGGCTGCCATTGAGCTTGCCAGAGCCACCCAGACAGATGTTCCTTTTGAGGCAGCTGCTTGAATATATCTTGTTGGTATGGAGTGAATTGGAGCAGGTGAGGAGATCAGACCTGGAGAAGGGGCACATACTGTCAGTTAGTCAAGGTTGCCTGAGGTGGAGCCACAGATGGTGGTTCCATGGGTACTATAAGCATGCACACTGAGAGATGGCCCTTCTGTATATGGGAATGGTATTGGTATTGGTTTATTATTGTCACTTGTACTGAGGTACAGTGAAAAACTTGTCTTGCATACCATTCGTACAGATCAATTCATTACACAGTGCATTGAGGTAGTACAGGGTTAAAACAATAACAGAATATGGAGTAAAGTGTCACAGCTACCTGTACGTAGACAATAAGGTGCAAAGTCAAACAAGTCCTCCAACAATGGTCCTCATGAAGGAAGCAGCCACAGGTTCTGGTTTCTGGTCTGGGATTTATCAGGGCAGTCAAGATTGTGGCCAGTTCATCTGTTGCACTGGGCAGATATTGATGGTGTTCAGTTGGATGTGGTGGATTTGCCCCTGATGGACAGCCACTCAAAGATCGATGAAAGACATAGGTCTTTGAAGGAGAAAAAGAAGCAGAATTAGATCATGACCAGAAGCAGGGAGAAGTAACTGAAGATATCCAAACATCGAAGCTTAGATTAAAGAACAACAAACAATCTGCCAGACAAACTCAGCAATTCAAGCAGCATCTGGTGGGGGGGGGGGGGGATGGAATTGTTGAAACATCGACAATTCCTTCCCCTCCCGCCCCCCCCCCCCCCCCCCCCACAGATGCTGCTCAGCCAGCTGAGTTCTTCCAGCAGATTGTTTGTCACTCTTGCCGTTAGGTTGTGCATCTCTACAGAGCAGACCATAGAGACTCTGAGGCTGTTTTCATACCCATGGCTTACCTGAAGAACTGCTTTCGTTTGATTGTATACAGTTCTGGCTGGCACAATTTGTCAGATGCCTTCACTCCACTGGTATCTAATATGGTTTAACGTACCCAAATCATGCAGTGTCTAATGAGGAGGCTGAAATATCAGTCATCATGGTGAGGGTGCATCAACGTGATGGTGCACATGATTTTACTTTGCTTTTCAGCAAAGCAATGGTTTCTGGATAAGCAGTCCCTGAGTCACTGACTGGTATTGTTTCTTCTTGTGTACAGGACCATCCCCTCACTCCTGGCTGAAACCACAGTGGGCCTCTGGTCGTGGATGTGGCTGAGTTCAATTCAAATTGTCTTGGAAGGACAGGAGAGGTAAAGGAGCCAGGAGGAGCACCACGAGGTTGGGAAAGATGGTTTCAAGTGGGAGACATTGTGAGTGTGTTCAGACTACCGTGGAAAAATTATGGAAATAGTGGGAGCCAGGAACTATGGAGTAAAGGCAGGTGACAGAAGTTGGAATGTCCATGTTCACGCAGCCGTTCCCAGAACACAGCACGAGTGTGAGAGACACAGGTAGTGGTGATCCACCTGAAGTGCAGGTGTTGGGGATGTATACCTCAGAGATGATGAGTGCATCTTGGCAGCTGGAGATATCTCAGGAGTTAAGAAGACCAGTACATTGACTAAAGTGATATTTTGTTGTATTTATCTCTCTCTCTATATATATATAACCTATTATATAACTCAGTATGTGCAATGGTGGGTATGTGTTTGCTTCCATCTTGAAAGAGAGGCAGTGTAGATATGTAACCGTAGGGGTGACTTTTTGAGGTAAGTGTACCACATGGAATGATTTTGACATGCTGCTGTACTCAAGTGTCATTAGTTGAGAGTTATTGCTTTCCACAAAGGATTTTCTGCTCATTTGCTTATGCAAGTAGCAACACAAATGAATCAACATGCACTCAAGTATCAATGAGAGACATTATAATGAGGTAACTGGGCAATAGAGATTTAATGAGAAGAATTAAGAAAAGGGTTTGAGACATTGTTGGGAGTTGATTATATGTCTCTGCTAGCAGTTGTGAAGCATCAGACTGCATAAATCCAGAAATTAGTCAAGCACATTGCAAAGACTGATTTTAATGGGGGATTTTAGCATTCATATTGATTGGGAAAAGCAGACTGACTCATTTCTAAAGGGAATTTCCTGCAGGGTGTAAAGGACAACTTTCTGCATTCACGAACCAACAAAGAGGCAAGCCGCATCAGATTTAGTAATGAGCAAGGAACCAGACCAACATGACAGCATTATGAACATTATGTGAGCATTTTTCTAATAGCAATTACTATGTGATCGTTTGAAAGTTGTATTGAAAAAGAAAGTTAAAACAGCCACCTAGGTTTTAGGTTCCTTGTGACAAGATAGTCCATGATAAACTGGGCAGATCAGATACAGGATAATATGAAAGCAGAGAAATGGAAGATGTTTCAAGAAGAATTTAATCTGAATCTGAACTGTTTTATAGAGCAAAGGAGCAAACCTTTTAGTTAACAAAGAACAAAGCCATGACCAAATAAAGATACAAGGAACAACATAAATTAACTGGGCCAGCACAATGGCACAGCAGGAAAAGCTGTTGCTTTGCAGCTCCAACCACCCCAGTTCGATCCTGACCTCCGCTGCTGTCTTCAGATTCCTCCTGTGACTGAGTGGGTTTCCACCAGGGTGCAGCCCACACCCCAAATACGTGCTTATTCGTATATTAATTGGCCGCAGTAAGTCCTCCTTAGTGTAGGTGGATGGTAGAATCTAGCGGGAGTCGATGGGAATGTAGGGAGAATAACTCGCAGGTAAAATTATTGGAGTATGGCTTTGCTGGCATAGATTCAGTGGGCAGAATGGTCTCCAATGTTGTAAGGAAATAGGAACAATACAAGTCAATACAAACATAAAAGTATACAAAAGGGCAAAAAAACAACAGACAATAGCTAAACATGGTAAGATGTACTAAAAGCAAATGTTCAAGTGATATCAAAAACAACACAATCTATTATTAGTGATAAATGGTGATATTCTGAATGAAAATTAATAGCAGATGTGGATGATTATTTTATAATCAGTATTTACAGTAGAGGAAGAGGACAGAATTCCTCACATCCTGAGATATTGAGCCAGGGATGCGCACTAGCCAAAAATAACATAAGTAAAGCAATGGAAAGGAAGAAAATAATGATACTGAAGGAAGTTCTTCAAATCCTTGGGACCAGAAGGTTTCCATTCCTGGATTCAAGTTGAAAACACTGCAAATCCAGGTATTGTAATTTTACAAAGTTCTAAAGAAAACACATTAACATGAAGTATTGACCCTGTGCTTCTCTCCACACAAGTTGTCTGACTTGATGTTTTCAAGATTTTATGTTTTTATTTCAGATTTTCATCATCCACGGTGCTTGTTTTTATCTCCCCCAAAGTTCCCTCAGTTTGAAGACTGATTCCTTTAGTGTGGGAATTGCACATCACTCAGCTATTTCGGAAAATTTCAAAGGGAAAACCATGGAACAGTAAACCACCTAGTCTAATGTCTGATGTCAGTTAAGTAGTTAAGAAGAGTGGATGAACAACTTGAAAACTTTCAGTTAATCATCATGGATTCGTGAAGGATAGATCATTAAATTCTTTATTAAAGTGGTGAAAAGAAGAGTATCCACGGATAGAGTCATGGAGATATACAACACAGAAACAGGCCCTTCGGCCGAACTCATCCATGCCGACCAAGTTGTCTACCTGAACTAGTCTCATTTGCCCATGTTTGGCTCGTATCCCTCAACCTTTCCTATCCATGTACCTGTCTAAGTATCTTTTAAGCATTGTAGTTGTATCTGCAACATCCTTGTGAATCTTTCCTGCACCCTTTCCAGCTTAATGATGTCCTTCCTATAGCTGGTTGCCAGAGCTGCATACAATACTCCAGTTGCAATATGACATCCCAACTCCTGTACTCACCCTGACTGATGAAGGCCAGTGTGCCAAATGCCTTCTTCACCACTCTGTCTACCTGTGTTGCCACTTCCAGGGAACTATATACCTGTAGCCCTAGGTCTCTCTGTTCTGCAACACTCCCCAGGGCCCTACCATTGACTGTGCAAGTCCTCCCCTGGTTTAACTTCCCAAAATGCATCACTCCGCTCATGTCCCAAGTTAAATTCCATCTGCCATTTCCTGGCCCACTTCATCTAGATCCTGTTGTAATCTTAGATAACCTTCTTCACTGTCCATACCACCAATTCTGGTGTCATCTGCAAACTTACGAACCAAGCCACCAAATATTAGTGTTAATGGACTCCAGATGACACTAATATGTTGCCTCATAAGAGACCTTCAGTCAAGTTGTAACTCAGTTGGAGGCAAATTGGGGGCCAGCTCAGGGAATTGTCTGAGCAACAGGATACAAAGATTGGTGTTGGTTTATTATTGTCACTTGTACCGAGGTACAGTGAAAAAACTTGTGTTACAAACCGATCGTACAGGTCAATTCATTACACCGTGCAAGAAAGTGGGATAAGGAGAAGTTGGAAGGATATAACTACTGGAGTCCTGCATGGAACTGTGTTGGGACCATGTCTACAATAACCAATGTAAACTCTAAACAAAGTAAAACTGATAGCAATAAGTTCCAGCGCATTCAAGGGATGTGCTAGAATGGTGTGAATACAGTTTGATCATTGTCTCTGCACATCTAAATTCACTTGCAAATTACTGTGCTTTGCACATTTTTAGATTTGGAAGTGTGTTGCCCAATACTCTTCTCCTGAGGTCGGGGGATTGGGGGCTCAGTGCACAGCATGGGTGTGGCCGTATTCGCATCAAGAAAGCCAGTGTAGACTGGGGAGGTCAGGATTACGGTTTGGAGAAGTACAGGAGTTCAGCAATGTCAGCATTAAGCTGTAAACTTGAAGGGAGGAGCAGGGGCCACCAGCAAAGGGTGATCTATGGTGCGAGGTAGGTCAGCGAAGGCCACTGATTGACGGGCATCTCGGGGACATTGAGGGCTGCATTTCATAGCAGGGCTGGGATGGTGGACATGGACGTGAGTTAGTTATCAGCAGATCTCCTAGACTGTGTTGTGGGATTAAGACTGCTGTTCTCCTCAGCCTCATGTTTTACTGAACATTGTGGCTTGCAGGCCCCTAAGCAAAATGGTTGTTGGTCTACAGTGAATTGTTGAGTTACATACCTTTCATTAATGCAAGTAGATTATGACATCAGATTTTTTTGAGAATTACCCAGTTGACTTAATGCATAAATGTCAGTTTGCCTCATTTACATCTTGGTGTCATATGGTGAGCTTGAACTTGGTACCTGCAGTGTACCAAGTTCAAGCTCATCTAAGATGACACTGCAGTATAGTTTCAGATAAAATGTTAAACCGAGGATCTTTCCACCAGTTCTTGAGGATGTGAAAGATCCCTGCAGAGAGCCATGCAGATAGGTGGCTTATATTCTGTGAACAAACATCCAGTTGTTATGGATAATGAAAGTCAACGCATCAGAGGTGTGAACCAGCTACTTTAATCAGCAGAAGTTATCAACTTGTATGGTCGTTTGATTATGTTACAGAAAAAATGTGGATTAGAAATGTTTTGGTAGAATGAAACTGAAAGATCACACACTAAAATTATGGAGTAAACTGGAAACCTGCTTAACAAGTTATTCTACAGCTTGAAAACCAAAATAGGTTTAAGACAGCCCCAACGTGCTGGAAGTGATAAAATCCCAGTTGAATGTTCAGTAGTGTGCCTGAGTTAGTTTATGGATGCAATGTCAAAGTATAACTAAAATGTAAGAAGAAAAGCAAATAAATATTCTAAAAGCATTGCAATCAGCGGGAAGCTCCCAATTGTTGGAATTCAGTAGTTCAATCTGATTCGATGAAAGAAGTCAGCCACGTAAACAGACTCCCATGGTTTAATACGTATCCAGATGAGGGATTAAATATTTTTTCCAGTGCTTCAAGGGTCTCGGTGGTAATATCAAAGGGAACCTATTGAGAAAGTAAATGAATTTAAAACAATATCTGACATAATTGGCTCTTGTGGAAAAGGTTCTTTTGGAATTTGATCAAGAATATGAGAAAGGGAACAAAAGATTATAAACTTCCTGCTGATTCTCCATCAAAAGATTAACTGAATCCCAAAGAAGATGGTGCAGAAGCCCTACAAAGAGCCATCAACAACACTTTCCAAAGTTATGACAGACATTGGGAAAACATTCTGTACTGAGCTGATCATTATGTACTTAATTCTATCTAGCACCTTTCCCCAATTTATTTACCAGCCTGAGGAAATAGTCACTATGTGCCTTAAGTAGGGCAACTAAGACCTGTTTTAGGTTCCCTTGGAAATTGTAACGTAATGCCACTTACAATTCTTTAGCAGCAATCATAGCCATCAGCTGCCAACGAATGGCAGATGTTTCAAAGTTTTAAAACCCTCCTGTGTAGGCAGGAGGACAGAGTTCTCCCCCTATTCCCCATTGCATTGATTGGGCACCTTCCCCTGCTGCCTGCTCCAATCACCTTCCTGGAACTGATCGTGGGCCCATCACTAGTGGAGGAGCGGGTTAGACATTCATGCTGCAGTTACGTGTTAGCTTCCTGTGAGGCTTGACAGATGTTGACAGCTCACATGTAAAAGGCTTTACTTTGTGCTGGCTTACAGCCTTGCATCTCTGTTGGGTTGACATTATTAACGATTCATTTTCCTCATTTTAACCGGAACTTCTATTGTTCTATACACCCTTGTTCAAAAAAAAGGTGTGCAGGAATCTGTAGGCAAGCACAGTTTAATCTTGATAGTAGGGAAGGATCCAGAAACAATAATCAGGCACAGATTTAGCGGTCACCTGAACAAGCGTGGATCAACCAGAGTAAGCCAGAATGGATTTGTGATAAGTAAAATCTGATTAACCAATCTGCTAGAGTTTTTGGTGAAGTAACAAAAAGGATCGATGTGGTATATGTAGACTTCCAAAGGCATTTGATCAAAGTGCCATTTAATCAGCTTGTCATTAAGTTTGAAGGCTATGGAATAAAAGGGATACGGATGTCAGTGTGGACAGAAAAGTGGCTCAGTCACAGAAATCAGAAAGTGGTATTAAGGGTTTATTTGGTGGACAGGGAAGCACCCATTGAGGGTCCCCAGGGGCTAAAAGTGCTATTTTTTTTAAATACAGGCAGTCTCCGGGTTACAATAGGGCTTCATTCCCGAGAACTTCATAACCCAAACTGTTCAGAAGTCGGAAATGAACGACGACAGTGTTGTGGGAGAGGGTCACAGAAACAGCGGTGACAGGAGAGTGAGCGGGCGCAGGAAGAGCGGCCACCAGCAGGCCTCACTGACCCGGTGTGTGAGTGGGCAAGTGCTCAGTGCTCCCGGCTCTGCTCGGCTCCACCCAGCCCCCGCTGGTTGTGGCTCGGTGGGGGTGGAGAGAAGGCAGGTGGCAGAAGGTGCCTGCAGCCCCGCATCAGCCGGTCTCCCAAACGTTCGTTCGTGTGTGTGGGTATCCATGAGTGGGGTGTTTGTAACCCAGGGAGGGCCTATAGGTACAGGATTTGGATGTACAGGGCACAAACTTGGCAAAGCAACACACAAAGTGCAGGAGGAACTCAGCGAATCTGGCAGCATCTATGGAGGGAAGTGGACAGTCGACATTTCAGGTCAAGATCCTTCATCAGGACGGGAAAGAAAAAAGGGGAGATTGCCAGTATAAAAAGGCTGGGGGGAGGGGGTGGAGCAAGAGCTGGCAGGTGATAGGTGGATCCAAGTGGGGGGGGGGGGGGGGGACTATAGGCAGGTGGGGGAGGGGGAGAGCGGGAATGATGCAAGAAGCTGGAAGGTGATAGGTGCAAGTGACAAAGGGAGGCAGTGGACCATGAAATAGAGGGGAGGAGGTGAGGGGAACCGGAGGGGGGATTGCCTGGCTAATGGGCAGATGGAGAGGGTGGGGGAGGGGGACTGATGGAGCCAGTGGGATAAGGGAAAACTAAAGGGGGGGGGGGTGGGAACAGAGGGGAGGGATACCTAATTACCTAACTTACAAACTTGCCTAATGAAGTTTATTGGGACAACCGTGCTTAGAGGGAACCATGCGTGACTTCTCTCTCCCCGAGCCTGAGCCCCACTCCGGCCGAGCTCAGGTGACTCAACACAATCTCAGGATGGGACCATGGAACTTTAGAATCTATGTGACTTGGCCTCAAATTGGATTAACTCGTGTGCTATCAGGATAGCTGGCAATTCATTGGGAGAAGATAAATATTGTGAAAGTGACCATGAGGAAGGAAAAATACAAATGCTGATCAGTGACTTTACCTCTGCTTCTGGTTTGATGATTGATCCCGGAAGAAACATTTCTTTTATTTCTCTGCATAAGCTCATAACCATCTCCTGCAAAATGGGTTTGAACATTTGAGAATTGACGGTATAAGATATGTTATATGCCAAGTCACATTAATCTGCTAATAACTCATTTACTGTCAATAATATGCTCATGGAGAAGGATGAATCTTTAAGTTTCTACAGTTAAGTCTATGATAATATTAAAAATTAAAAAAAAGTATATGGTTTTTGAAAAATAGCTCTTTGCTTAATTGTATTAATGATCAATAAAGAATTAAGTGACACTGTGGATACATACTGAATGTATTGATCATCTCTTGATTAGTTATTCTTCTGTTAGGTCTAAATTCCATTGCACCCGTCTCTCATTAACTGAGCTCAATAAAACGGACACAAAAGTGATTTATTTAGGCATGCCACTGGCCACACACATCTTTCTGACTGCTAAATTTGTCTTCAACAGAGACCACAGGCCACAGGGGTGCAGCTTGAGAATAATGACTCATTTCCTCAACTTATGAGTGGAGGTGTCCATTGGCTGGAGCTACTGTATGCCGAGCTGAATTTGCACTGCTAGAAGGGCTTTTCAAAATTTCCAAAGGCCTCTGATGATGGGTCAGTGGAAACAACTAAAAAAATTGTTTAAATGAAATAAAGAAAAAGAAACAATCTGGCAACAAAAATGCTACAACTTGCCTTTTAAAAGAACAGTGACCCCATTCAAACGGACCGGTGTGAGGTGCACCAGCCAGGGCTGCACAAAGCTGGGGCCAGACAGCCCCTTAGCTCGGGAATTAACAGATCGCCTCTGGACTCGACATCAGCCCAGGGGCAGAGCAGAGGGGTGATGCACGTGCAACTAACCTCCAGCACCTTCCCAACTTCCACATTGCAGGACCTTTGGCCAGAGAGCGATGCTTTCCAGCCCACTGCTGGAGCTGAGGTATTCTGTTCAGCATGATTTTAGGGTTGAGATATGACAGGGAGGGAAAGGGACATTAAAGAAGAGCACAGATGTGCAGTTTGCTGGAAGAGCATGGACAAGGAAAGAGTATCATACACTTTAAGGCTGAAGAAACAGATTTCCCAGCTCGACTTAACAGTGCATTAACATAGAACAATTACAGCACAATTCAGGCCCTTCGGCCCACAAAGCTGTGCCAAACATGTCCCTACCCTAGAAATTACTAGGCTTACCCATAGCCCTCATTAAGTGGGAAAAGAAATAAATGGGCTGATTATTATCTAGATGGGGAGAAAATTCAAAGTACAGAAGTACAAAGGGACTTGGGGGTCCTCGTGCAGGATACCCTAAAGGTTAACCACCAGGTCGGATCGGCGTAAAGAAAGCAAATGCTATGTTGGCATTCATTTCGAAAAGTATAGTGTATAAAAGTAAGGAAGTGTTGATGAGGCTTTATGGGGCACTGGTGAGGCCTCATTTGGAATACTGTGTACGGTTTTGGGCCCCTTATCTTAGGAAGGATGTGTTAATGTTGGAGAGGGTTCAGAAGAGATTTACGAGGATGATTCCCGGAATGAAAGGGCTGACATACGAGGAGCGTTTGTCGGCTCTTGGACTGTACTCACTGGAGTACAGAAGAATGAGAGGGGACCTCATGGAAACATTTCGAATGTTGAAAGGACTGGACAGAGTAGATGTGGCTAAGCTGTTTCCCATGGTGGGTGAGTCCAGGACAAGAGGGCACAGTCTTAGAATTAGAGGGTACCGGTTTAAAACAGAAATGAGAAATTTCTTTAGCCAGAGGGTAGTGAAACTATGGAGTTCTTTGCCACATACAGCTGTGGAGGCCCGATCATTGGTGGTGTTTAAGGAGGAGATTTATAGGTATCTAATTAATCAAGGTATCAAGGGATATGGGGATAAGGCCGGAAATTGGGGCTAGATAGGAATAATTTTAGTTTAGCTCATGGAGCGGACTCGATGGGCTGAATGGCCTACTTCTGCTCCTTTATCTTGTGATCTTGTGATTGGTTCATTTATCTTTGCAGTGACTTTGGAGGATTTTGTGTGGGCAGGGTTGCTGGTACTTTGCCAGTACTTTGAGATGCCCACTGTTGGTAGTCCATATCTCAGAAGCATATAGAAGGGCAGGGATCATTATTGCCCTTGGATTATGAGTTTTGTGTCAGGTCTGAGGTCTTCCTATACCCTTGTCCTCACTAAACCAGAAGCTGTGCTGGAGCATTGACGGCAGTTGGGAATTGCATCATCTTTGTCCAACCTTGCCAACACTTTTGGGTATCACATAGAAGGCGGGAATTGGAATAAATGGGTCTTTTCAGGTTGGAAGGGAGTACCTAGTGGAGTACACCACAGGTCTGTTCTTGGCCCTCAATTATTTACGACGGGTTGAAACTCTTTAGTCTGCCACCCTCAACCACTGAACTTACCCCCATCATCTTCCTCTAAGTAAGAGGACTGTTCTTTTTGAATATAGACACTCTTGGGGTCACGCAAGGGTTCCCAGAACTGTCTGCAACCTGGGGTTTACGGAAGTTGGAAACACTGTTGGTTGAGTTTGCTGGAAGATTAATCAGCTACAGATTAATACAGATCTTAATTAATTTTAGATCTTAGTTAGATGCACGTTAGAATTAGTTAATTAGTACAGATCTGTACTACAGATTTGAAAGATGCTGGACTAAGGGAGTCTGGATCACAGAATCACATCATGTATTTATAGTAATAACCTGCAGGAGGAGACAGAATATAAAATGTCCAAATCTGCCAATGACACTAAGATAAGTGAAAGAGCATGTTGTGATGGGGATATTGTGACTCTGCAACAGGGTATAAGACAGGTGGGATGAAAACTTGGTAAGTGGAGTTTAAGGTGGGAAAGTGTGAGGTCATGCACTTCAGTAAGAGGAATCAAAAAGCAGACTATCAGGAGAGAGAATGCCAATGAGAGAAGTAGAGCAGGATCTAGATGTTGTGAATGAAACACTAGAAGTTAGCAGTTATGTAGGCAAACTGCATTTTGGCCCTCAATCCATCAGGTATCCTATTTTCTAGCACTTGGACTGTAGCCGTCTATGTCTTGGCAATTCAAGTGCAAATCTAAACGTGCGAGAGTTCCTGCCTCTACCACACCCCCAGGCAGTTTGTTCCAGATTCCTGAGTAATTTTCACCAGTCGTTGAGAGTGAAAAAAATCCTCATCAGATCTCCTCTAAACCTCTTACCCCTTAACTTATATGCCCTCTCGTTTTACACACCTCCACTGTGGTGAAAAGTATCTTACTATCTATCTTATCTATGATGCCCCTCATAGTTTTGTATACCTTACAGAATCATAGATTTGTACAGCACAGAAATGGGTCCTGTCTGCCCACCTTGTCCATGCCGACCATGATGCCCATCTATGCTAATCCCATTTGCCCACATTAGGCCTTTCCTATCCAAGTAGCTGTCCAAATGCCTTTTAGACATTATAATTGTATCAGCCTCCAACACCTTCTCTGGTAGCTCATTCCAGATGTTCACCACCTTCTGTGTGAAAAACTTACTCTTCAGATCTCTTTTAAATTTCTCCCCTCTCACCTTAAAACGGTGCCCTCTAGGTCCAGAACTACCCTGCCCTGGGAAAAAGACTGATTATCTACCCTATCTATGTCCCTCATAATTTTATAAACCTCAACAAGGTCACCCCTCAGCCTCCTAAATTCCAGTGAGAACAAACCCAGCTCATCCAATCTCTCCTTATGACTAGAGCCCTCCGTTCCAGGCAACATCCTGGTGAATCTCTTCTGCACTCTCTCCATTGCTGCCACATCCTTCCTGTAGTATTGTATCCAGAACTGTTTGCGATACTCCAAGTTCAGTCTAAACCAATGTTTTGTACACCTGCAAGATGAAGTCCCAACTCAATGATACTCAATACCTTGGCCTATGAAGGTAAGTGTACTAAATGCCTTCTTCATTACCCTATCTACCTGTGTCACCACTTTCAGGGAGTTATGGATTTGCACCTCCACCACAGTTGACAGGACTCTCAACCACATCTCTTCTATTTCCCACACTTCTGCTCTCACACCTCTCCCCCCCACCCACAGCAATGATAGAGTCTTTCTTGTTCCCCACCTTCCACTCCACCAGCCTCCACAGTCAACAGGTCATCCTAGGTCATCTTGCTACCTTCAACAAAATATCACTACCAGTCACAACATTCCTTCTCTTCATCAAGTTCCCATCACACTACATAACGCCTCCCTACATCACTACTTGATCTATATTATTTGTGGACTGGCTTTGACAGCTTAAGGGAGGTAAGGAGGGGTATTTTTCAATCTATATTATTACTCACTGAAATAATTGATTGGGGAAAAGGGTACTTGAAGATTAAGACACCAGATATAGCACAAAACACATGGTCTTCTGGGTGGCAGAGACCCCTGCCCTACTGTATGCTTCTGAGTCCTGGACTACCTACAGCAGGTACCTCAAGCCTTGGAGTTGTACAACCAATGATGTCTCCGTAAAAGCCTCGAAATTCGTTGGAGAAATAAGCAAACGTTAGTCTCCTATCCCAGGCCAACATCTCCAGCAATCAGGCTCTAGTTATATTCAGTTGGCTCATCAGGCCAGGTCACATAGTTCCCACGTAGGCATCATGTTCCCAAACCAGACACTCTGTTCTGACCTCTTGTCATGGGAAAAGGTTGCCGGGCAAATAGAGGAAAAGATTCAAGGCTCGAAGTCTCTTTACTGAAATGCAACATCACTACTAATGCCAAAGAACTCCTGGATCATGATGGCTCAAAGTAAAGAAGGAGCATCCAGGATGGTGTGGAGAATTTTGAGACCACACACAAGCCTGGCCTAAGTGGCAGAAGGAGTGCACCATCTCACAAACTACCCATCCACCCACCCCATCAGGCACCCACTGCCCCAGCTGCAGCAGAGTCTGTGGTTCCCACACTAATCACCTCAGAACCCACAGAAGCAGAGTGGAAGGAAGTCATCCTCAGTCCCAAGGCTGTGGGAGGAAGAAGGCATATTCAGGCATGACTGTGAAGGAGACTTTGTGGAACAGCTGATCTTTTCCTGACCTTCCACTTCATATGTTGTATTAATAGCCATCAATAATTGCTTGCCAAATACCTTGACCGAGCTGTATATTTTCTGTGTTGAAAAGGGCTCTTGACAAACTAAATTTTTGGCCCATTCGATGAACTCTTCGAACCAATCTGCAACTATATTTTGCGATGCAGAATCTCGCACTGCTCAATGAGTTCATTTAAGTTTGTGCTATCATTTTCCTGCCCAAACTAAACATTCTGCTGTCGTGCTGTGTCTTGAAACATGTGAGGAAAGAAATACATTGCTTGTATTTGTAGGGCAGGTGATAGATGCATTTGTACCTGCATCCAGTATTACTGAACAGATACATCCAGACATTTTCAATGCAGAGCCCTGTACTTTATTAACGGAGGATACCCCTCAGGGAAGGATAAAATTCAATATCACAAAGAGCACAACAGTTATAATCTCAGAATGGATGAGTATTAACGGCAACAAGTATGTTTCCAAAAAAATGCCCTTTGAAAAATAAAGCTGATACAAATTAAGAATAAGAAATGCTATAATCATCTCTATTTCAACTTACTTCTGTCTGTGTCGGTAGTTTTCTAATGTTCAGTGCAGAGTCTGTTCGAGTGTACCTTTGCCTCAGTCTGTTAATGCTGAGCTGAACTGAGGGAGATTTAAGTTCTGGTTGCAAGTACATCTCAGCCTTTGACCTTAATGCAGAAAGCTTCTTGTGCAGCAAAACTAGTCTGCAGTAATGGAAAAACATTACAAGGTCAGTATCCATAGGAATGCAAACCTATAGAAATTCCTAGCTGTGAAAACCGACGCTGTCTACTCATCCCTACCCCCCATGTCCAGCTCTTACCCTTTCACTACAGGAGCTAGCAAACAAGGTCGGAATGAAGTCGCTAGCAGAGATTCTGCCTCACCATTCAACATTGATTGGCAGTGAAGTTCCAATATTGGCAAAAATTGCAGCAATAATAATTGTTTTAATGAAGCTTCATTGGCCCCTGTACACGATGTATTCATAAAATAAACCTGCCGCTTGGATTTTTGAGGTGATACCAGTGCTCAGGATTCGCTCTACTTTCCAGAGAGAAGTGAAAGTATTTCTCCACCATCTCTGACCCTTATGTCACCCCTAACTCGGCAGACCTAGTCTCTATGGCTAATTCCAACTGTCTGTCACATCCCAGACTTCACTTACTAATTTCAGGAAGCTTCAGACTCTGAGATGGCCAGTGCCGATCTCTGCACCCACATTTTCTCAATTCCATGGTATTTTCTGCTTCCAGGAAGCCTCTGTCTCTGACCTGGCTACACTTGGTCCATGTCTGTCCGTTTACCACTAGCCTCTCCTTGTCAATCCTTCTGGACACTCACTCACATCTGGCCTGGAAGTGAATTTTGGAAAGGAAAATGAAACAAAAACACAAATCCAAGAGGAACTCAGCCGGTCAAGTGGCACCTGCAGAAACAGAAACCCGTTAACATCAGCAACCCTTCCTCAAGTCTGCGGGGAGAGTGGAGGGGTTACATTTTACAAAGCAGAGCTGGGAGGATGATCGCGTTGCAAGACAAAAGACCACATGGAGAGCAGGTAAGACAGATCAAGTGAGAAGCAGCACGAGTAGTGATGGTTCGTAAGGTAATTTGAAGAAAAGGTGTGAGAAAGTGACATCAGCATGACAAAGGGAAACCGTGAGAGAGCGGTTCACCTGAAGCCGGAAAATTCAATGTTCATTCCTGAAGGTTGCAAAGTGCCCAGGTGAAAAATCAGATGTTGTCCTTCTAGTTTACATTGAGCCTCACTAGCAATGGAGGAACTGCAGGCAGGGGGGGTGGGGAGGTGGCTGAGCTTATAAGATATGTCAGTGGATCAGTGGATAGTCTATCTCCTGAGACGGAGACACAGATCCAGAGACAGAAGGGACGTGTCAGAGATGGACCACGTAAATATGAGAGCAGGGTAGAAATTGGTAGCAAAAGTGATGAAATTTCCACCTCCTGTGTCATACACGGCTCAAATGTCATCACTTTTGTGTGCTCCATCTGAAATGTCCTCCTCCTTTCTGAACCGTGGCTGCCCTTCTGACAGAGTGGAAGGAGCTGTCAGCCACATTTCCTCTATCTCTCACACATCTACTCTGCTCCCTCTGTCCCTTGGGACAGAACAATGATAGAGTTTTCCTGGTACTCACTGTCCACCTTATCTGGCTTCGCATTCAACATATCCTGTGCAATTTCCGCCAGCTCCAACAAGATCCCACCACCAGTCACATCCTCCCTTCCCTCCCCTTTCTGCATTTTGCAGGGACTGCTCACTCGGTGACTCCCTGGTCTGCTCTTTGACCCACCAGTCCCCGTCCCACTGCACCTCCCATGCAACTGGAGGAGATGCAACACCTGTGCATTCGCCTCTTCCCTGCCCACCACCTAGGGCTCCAAACAATCATTCCAGGTGAAACAGTGATTCACTTGCACGCTTTCTCCAAGCTGGTATTCACAATGTGGCCTCCTCTAAATTGGAGAAACCAAACACAGATTGGATGACCACCTTGCAGAGCACCTGTGCTCCATCTCCAGGGGCGAACCTGATCTTCCTGTTGCATGCTACTTTAATTCTCAAACCCATTCGACCTGTCCGTCCATGGCCTCCTCCACTGCCAAAGTGAGGCTCAACATAAACTAAAAAAGCAACATCCCGTCTTCTGTCTGGCCACATTGCAACCTTCTGGAATGAGCAATGTATTTTCCAACTTTGGGTAATCTGCTCTCTCATCGTTTCCCATTATCGTGCTGATGGCCCTTTCTCACACCTTTTCTGTAAAATACGTCCCAAATGTCAGTGCTCCTCTGATCTTCTTAACCTCTTTCCATATGGTCTTTTGTCTTACCCCTCAGTCATCTGCCCAGCTTTGAAAACTGTAAACCCTTCACTTTCCACTCTGTTCTGAGGAAGGATCGCTGACCCAAAACACTAACTGATTTCGCTTTCCACAGATGCTACTTGACTGCATTTCTGCTTTTGTTTCAGATTCCAGCATCTGTAGTTTTACTTGTTTTCCAGTTGGAGGGGAGAATGCCGAGCTCCATGCTGAGAGTGGAATGGGGCAGAAGATGGGGTCTGTAATCAGGAATGGAATACAACAGTAATGGAGGAGTTAGTTACACACCACCTGCCCATTTTCCAGACATTTCAATGGCTGTAAGAAGATTGGTGCCTCAAGGAGCACTTCAAGGTGAGAGGCAGAATAAGAGCTAGGAAGGAAAAGGAAACGAAAAGTTTGTGCAAATCATACAGAGTGAATGGGAACCACACAACTGAGGAGAGAGCTTTACGTAAACTGACAAGGGCCACAGACAGAAAGAAATTCAATAACGAAGTATAGAGAGGCAAAAATATGTTATAGCTCCCAATGAGGTGCTCCATCCCTACATGGCCCATCCTCACAGTTGGGCTATTTTTGACCTTTGCTTCTTTTCTGTTAGACCATCAGTTTTTTCTGTGCAAATTCATCACTGACATTCCACATAATCCTTCTAAAGTCATAATTCTTTTGATCATGTTTAAATAAATAATCTTGGTGCAGTCAAGTGGCCATTACTAAAACACGTCTGCATGGCTGGGAACTAAATATTCCAAGCTATAAGGCTGACATGAAAGATGGGGTAAAATACTGGTGATTTTTGTGAATGATGATGATCCAATGAGAGTTAGCAGGCAGCTGAAACTTTATGGGTAGAATTGAGAAACAGAAAAGGACTTACCACACTAGTGGGGGTGGCATTTATCCACCCTTGTAAAAATTGTGAAACAGAATACATCAGTGCAGAAATTAGACATGCTGTAGCCAAGACAGCAACATACAGAACGCTGGAGGAACTCAGCAGGTCCCAGCAAACTCAGCAAATTTTCTAGGATCTGCTGAGTTTGTAAAAGATGTAGATCATGAATATCTGGGACCCAAGTGCCGATCCCTGTGGTCCTCCACTAGTCACGGTCTGCCACACTGAGGAGGAGGACTTCATTTCCACTCCTTCTGTCTGATAACAAATTCCCAACCTATGTCAATATATTACCCCCAATTCCATGCGCTCTGACCTTGTTGACCATTTGTGCAGGACTGTGGGGAAGCCTACTGAAAATCAAAACACGCCATATATTCATCCATTTTGCTTTAAGAATTCTATATTTGGCTTTCAATACATGCATATGGGCTTTGGACCAGTTGCATTTATTCATTGGATGCATTAGTAGCGTTACAATGGTGACTCAGTATATTGTAGTAAATTTCAATGTTAATATAACTTTGAATGTATATAGGCTATTACTAATTATTACTAATTTCAATTTTGTCCCACTCTATAGAGACTTAAAGTTGAAGCATCTTTTGACAATTTATCTTAATCAGAAAAAGCCAACGTAACCGAGCACAAATTTAGAACTGTAAAATCCTTCCTGAACAGAGCCAAAAATAAAAAAAGCAAACATTCAAACAAAACAAAATCAAATGCTTCTGGAACTCTGGGCTTTTTACCCAGGGAAATGGACAACAAGAGGACAAAAGTTATCCAAAAGTTTAATAAAGGCCAGGTTTGACCTCTCTTAGACTACTGTAATTCTCAGCAACTCACCTTAGGAAGGAAATATTGGCTTTGGAGAGAGCAGAGTATAGGTTTATTAGAATGAAGCATGGGACTCTTGGTTAAGTTCTGAGGATGACACACCAATTTAGGTTGTGCCCCCTGAACTTCGAATTTTAAGGTGATTGAAGTTTCTAAGAGTCTAGAAGTCAAAACTGTCTTTCAGGCATAAAGTTCAGACAAGTACTGGCAAATATCACAGAACTGCAGGGTAAATTGGAAATGTTAATGCTGAGAATGAAAGTTTTCATGAAGTAAAGATATGAAGGCACAAGAGGATTAGGCAGGTAGACAGAGATCAACCATGAGCACTTTGAATGGCGGAACAGATTGTAGGGGCTAAATGACCCACTCCTGATCCTATGTTTCCATTGTTCCAAGTTGATCAAATTGAACATGAAGGCAGAGTAAGGCAAGAGAAATTTCTAATGGCCAGTTTTGAAACCCAAAACATTCTGGGATCATGTAGTTGGTTGCGGCTCACATATTCACCTCCGGATTATGCTAATTGTGGAATATAGTGTCATTGATGTCAATGGAACCAAATTTCAGAGGAAGAGTTCAAATAGCTAATTTTATTGCGTTACACATTGAGCACTGGTGGCATTGAATGAATTTCTGGGCAATTCTCGGTTGACACTTTTTTGATCTTAGACCATGTGACAAGGATGAAAAACATTCAGCTAATTCATTCAAAGAACTGTAAATTTTATAAATGGACCATTTTATAAAACTGCAGTTTTATAAAAAGATGAATTCCTCATGTACTGATTCCAATTCTGCTCATAGATCATCTTCTAATAATAAAGTACTTGAGATTCAGTTCAGTTTTTAAAAGTTCGTTTACTGAGGCAAAGAGTGAGCATGGTTTCAATTATTAGGTGACTGTGAGGTAGTTATGTGTAAAAGAGACCAGAAAAATTATAACATTTTCAGTCTGAGTGACTTAGAGTTTTGCTACAAACTAATGCTTTTTAGCAGTATAATTAGCTTTTCCTGCAATAATTATGGGCAGATTTTTACTCATTTTTAACATACTTGCAAAATGTTCTAATTTACCTTATGTGGTTTTTAGTTCCTGGGGTGCATGACCAGGAAAGCACAACTTAAAAAGCTAATCAAATGATCCCTGCTATATTTACTGAATTATAAACATGGTATTAAAACATCAGTCCATCAATCCAGGTGTGATGTCAGTAAATTTACCACACACTGAAGCAACAAAGAAATCTTGAATGCCTTTTTCGTAGAAGAAATCTCACAGATTACAATAGGTAATGAAAGGGGAGCATCAGTGTCTCTGTATTGAAAGTGAGGGAACAGCAATTACTGCAATTCAACATACTGGTGTAAATAGCAAAGTACTAATATGTGAAATTAATAGTTTAAGAAGGAGACTTGCTTAAAATTGTTAAATTGTTAGAATTGTTTAAAATACTACAAGCTTCATTGGCATGGAGCAAGAACACCAAGAATTACATGCAAAATAAAATTGATTGAACATTGCAACTCTTAAGGTAATTATCCTTCTGCTGTGACAGTCAAGAAACAAAGTCACTTATGGAGTTTATAAAGAGTATACACAAAATACATCTTTGATACCTTTTTAAGTAAACCCACTTGTAACCACAGGAAGCATTAGTCAAGCTGCTGGTCTTGATGCTGATCAGTGTAATCGGCTTAACATTGTAGGCGTACAAAAATAAGACCTGTTTGGAGCAAACAAAACACATAATTTTAAGTTAAGCTTTTTTTGTTTCCCACATTCATAAATGGCATTTACAATGTAATAGTAGTCACCCTTTTTTACCCTATTTTGTTCCCTCTGCAAATCTCTATTCCCCAAGCTGTGTCCTCCACTCGGCCAAGCTTTGATAATTTCTCTTAAGATCCATGGCCGTATATAACACTGTATGACCATTTAGTAACAACGTGCCATTCAGGCTGCTGGAGCACTTTGAGGGTTTTATCCATACACTCTGAAAGGGATATTCTTTTAATTTAGATCATCATAATGCCTGACGATAAGATTTCAACTTAACACTTTGGCTCGATGAATTACCTACCTTATTACTGTTGCATATCTTAAATACAGTAAAGACAACACATACTGTATGCTGTCCTCCAATCATCTGTCACCTCTAATGTGGTCAGGAAAGGTTTGAACATTTTTGCCAGGGCCCAGCTGTCTCTTCCCTTTCCAGAGTTGCCCGAGATACAGTCACCTTCCAGCCTGCTGATACATCTAATATCTCCTCCTTTTCTATGGTAATTTATTCTGGAATTCCATCACCCCCTCCTTGAATTCTCCAACTCCAATGTCCTTCTCCATCGTGAATCCAGATGACAAGCATTCATTTAAGACCTCACCTATGCCCCTGACTGCACGCTCAGACTGGCCACTATTGACCCCTACCCTTTTCCCTGTTTAGTTCCCGGCTGTTGTCTGTAAGGAGTTTGTACGTTCTCCCTGTCTCTGCGTGGGTTTCCTCCGGGTGCTCCGGTTTGCTCCCACGTTCCAAAGATGTACGGGTTAGGAAGTTGTGGGCGTGCTAATGTTGGCACCGGAAGCGTGGCGACACTTGCGGGCTGCCCCCCAGAACACTCCACGCAAAAGATGTATTTCACTGTGTGTTTCGATGTACGTGTGACTAATAAAGATATCTTATCGTATCTTGCGCACAATATAAAATGTTTTGAGGTTTTCCTTAATCTTGCCCACCAGTGATATTTCATGCTCCCTCTCTGCCCTTCTAATTTCTGTTGTACGTACCTCTTTATACTTTCTATCTTGCTGAAGGGCCTCTCCTGTTTTCAGTTGTCTATAATCTGACATATGCTACCATTTTGTTCTTTATGCAACCCTCATTATCCCTTGACGCTCTGGGTTCCTTGGATGTGCTGGCCTTGCTCTTCTCCATTACAGGAACAAATTGACCCCGACTCCTCACTATGGTCTCTTTGGATGACTCCCACTTGTCAAATGTAGATTTACCCGCAAGCAGCTGCTCCCAGTCCACACTTGCCAGCTTCTGTCCTGTGATATTGAAATCAGATTTCTCCCAATTCAGAACCCTTGTTTCTAGTCCATCCTTGTCCATCTCCAAAGCAAGCTGAAAACTTACAGATTTATGGTCACTATCTCTGAAAGAGCCTTCCACCAACACTTCCAGCACGTGCACGGCTACATTCCCTAGGATTAGTTCCTGTTCCGTCCCTTCCATTGGTCTATCTGCATATTGCTACAAAAAGCTCTCCAGGATACACTGTAAAATCCACCCCCTCTAATCCTTTCACACAAGAAGCAGATGGTATCACGTCAGACATCAATCACATTAATTGGTGCACAGTGGTTGAAGTGTGGACCATCTACAAAATGCACCGCAGTTACTCACCCAGGCTATTGGTGCTAAATCTGCTACCTTACCACTACAGACAAGGGCATCAGGTGCAGGGGGACACTACCGCCTGTAGGTTTTCATCTGAGTTGCAGACAATTCTTCCAGTCCTTCATCATCACTGGGCTTAAATCGTGGAAGTCCCTCCCCAACAGCACTGCACTGCCAGCCAACCTTCACCAGAACGATTGCAGCAGTTTGAGGAGGAGGAATAAAATGGGTTAGGGTAGGATTGGTGTAAGACTGGGCTTGATGGTCAACATAGCCTCAGGGGGACGAAAGGGCCTGTTTTCACGCTGTGTCTCTCTATAACTCTATAGGGCAGCTCACCTCACCTTCTTGAGGGTAATTAGGGATGGGCAGTCATTGCTGGCCTTGACAGCAATCCCCAGAACCTGAGGACGAACAGACAAAGCTTGCTGTCAACTTTTACCATCCTTTGTGAGAATGCAAAATACTCCACTTAAATAGCTGTTATAATAAATTACCACTTTATAACTTCCAAACCACTTTTCCCGCAGTGCATTGGATGGAATACATCTTTTGGAAGAAATGACTGTGTCCAAAGTCTCTGGTAACAGATTCTCCATTGCTCTTTGCGAAGGAGTTCCCTAGTCTGCACATGTTCATGGTATTAGTGGGAAGACCATAAGATATAGGAAGAGAATTAGGCCATTCAGCCCGGAGTCTGCTCCACCATTCAATCATGGCTGATTGTTTATCAACCCCCTTCTCCCTGTAACATTTACCCCCTTACCAATCAAGAACCTATCAATCTCTGCCTTAAATATAACTATTGAACGGTTCCTTTATACAATGAGATGGACTCTGACCTCACGATCTACCTTGTTGTGACCTTGCACCTTATTGCACTGCAATTTCTCTGTAGCTGTGACACTTTACTCTGTACTGGTATTGTTTTTACCTGTACTACATCAATGCACTCTGTACTAACTCAATGTAACTGCACTGTGTAATGAATTGACCTGTATGATCTGTTTGTAAGACAAGCTTTTCACTGTACCTTGGTACAAGTGACAATAATAAACCAATACCAATACCAATGACTTGGCCTCCACAGGCCTCTGTGGCAATGAATTCCACAGATTCACCACCATCTGGCAGAAGAATTTCCTCCTCATCTCAGTTTTAAGGGGACGTCCCTTTATTCTGAGGCTGTGCCCTCAGATCCTAGGCTCTCCTACTAATGGAGACATCCCCTCCACGTCTACTCTAACCAGACCTTTCAGTCCTGCCATCCACCTCACTTATACCTTTCCTTTTTTTGCTCTTCACGTTATTCATCCAAGAATTTGATTTTCTCTGGAATGAGAGTCAGTACTTCCTGCAAATTTCTTCTTCCACGTGGCACTAGAGATGTGTTTTGAGGGATTCTTCCTCTGCACAGTCAACACTTTACCTCTATTTTGCTTGACTCCATTGTAGGTGCTGTCTCTGTGTGCCCTTGTCCCTTTGCTGGCTTCCTTTCCCACTGCTCCTCCGCGGACCATTCTTGAAAAGTGACACAAAGGCACTCATGCACCATTCAGTTAAGCTATCCGAGAGTAAACCAAATTCTTCAGCTGTGATGGGCTGGAAGGACTGTTTCAGTGCTGTATGACCATGACTCTATTGCCCAGAATTGGCTATTTCCATGCTGCACTCTAGTTTCCATCGCCCCTGCACAATACTCCTGTTATATGTGAAATAACATCAAAATTCCTCTGCACTGGGTATGCAAATGATTTGACCAACAAAAATGTGCAAGCAGCTGTCCAGACCCCTGACAAACAAAACTCACTGTGAAGAATTATAGGGCCATAAACATGAATTGCGTCATCTGGTTGGCCACTTCTATGTTGTTTTGCACAAAGTTAATACCTTCTGAGTTTCACAACTTGTAGAAGAAATTCCCAAAGGCGGCAGGAACCATTGGACACAAAACTCTTTGTCTGTAGACTGTACTGCCATACTCATCTGAGGCGTGATTTTACCGATGTAACTGGTCTCTGGTGTCGTTAACGTATATTCTCCAAAGACACTTGTGTAAATCTGAAATACACAAAATTACAAAATACTAGAGTTGCCACTCCATGAACGAATAAAGAAATAAAATTCAGCTTCTCTGCTCATGTAGATTTTGGCAACAGGAATAAAGCAAAATGGTAATATCAAACATGGTATTAATTGGTCGGCACAGAGATGTTGGGCTGAAGGGCCTGTTCCTGCACTGTACTGGTCCACCTTCTATGTAATTGCTTAGAATGGTTAATGCAACCTTTGAGAAAACTGGAATTTAGTTTTGAAAACTATAGGCTCCTTAGACTATTGAAGTTAAGAATCACAAGACTGATGATCTAAAGTTAATAAAATAAATTAATGTGAGCTATGAAAAGGAGAATATCGGCAGGAATTTCCTTGGACCTCTTGCAGTTCCAAACTGCTGACCATCCAACTTCCTTTTCTAGTTTCTATTCTGCATATTTGTTCTCATTTTTGCAGGATAAACTGTTTTCACTGGACTGCTTGCAATAGTGTAGCGGTTAGCCTAACGCTTTACAGCGCCAGCAACCCGGGTCCAATTCCGGCCGCTGTCTGTTAGGAGTTTGTACGTTCTCCCCGTGTCTGCGTGGGTTTACTCCGGGTGCTCGGGTTTCCTCCCACATTCCAAAGACGTAAAGGTTAGGAAGTTGTGGGCATGGTATGTTGGCGCCGGAAGCGTGGCGACACTTGCGGGCTGCCCCCAGAACACTCTACGCAAAAAGTTGCATTTCACTGTGTGTTTCAATGTACATGTGACTGATAAAGATATCTTACCTTACCGGAGTGGAAGGAACTCTGAAGAAATTTCAAGCTCTGGTCACATAAGAGCCAGAAAAGGCTAGCTATTGTTACCTTTCAATAGAACAGAAGATACACGGGAAAAATCAAGGGCATCTTCAAAGGGAACTGAAATCATCGTGGGAGATTTTAAACAGGCTATTTTAGACTTGGTCATCATTAATGAGGAAGGATTAATAAGAGATCTTGTGGTTGGGGAACCCCTTGGAGGTAGAATCCCTGATATTGTTTGAGGTTTAACACCACAGGACAAAAACCACTTTCTACATCTTAAATAAGGGCCCTGAAGATGGTATGAAGGTGGAGTTGTCTAAGGTGGACTGGGAAAATAAGCCAAGACCCAGGTCAGCAGATGAACAGTGGCAGATGCTCAAACAGCTTGTCCATAACGCTCAGCAGAAATTTATCCCAATTAGAAAGAGGGATTCCATGAGAAAGAGGGGCAATCTGCGGTAAACAAAGATCAAGGATAACGTTAAATTAAAAAGTAGGGCATGCAAGGGCTGGTGGGAAGGTTTTAGAATCCAGAAGGGAGAAAATTGATTTGAGAAAAAACTTGCATGTACTATCAAAACAAATAGTAAGAGTTTCTACGGAAATATAAATAGGGAAAAGGTGGCTAAAGTGAGTAATGAGAACAAGGGTGGTGAATTAACAGCACGAAACAAAAAAATGGCAGATATGGTAAATCAGTCTTCACTATGGAGGACACTGCAGGTATCCCTAGGATAACTGACCAGCTAATTTCAAATAGCATGGAGGAACTTGTAAAAAAAATGCCAATCACAAGGAACAAGGTATGAGAAATATCACAGGGGTAATGGTGGACAAAATGCTGGGACGCAATGGGATATCAATAGAGAGGGTGCAGAAGAGATTCACCAGGATGTTGCCTGGAATGCAGGGCTGTAGTTATAAGGAGAGATTGGATAGGGTGGGTTTATTCTCACTGGAAAGTAGGAGGCTGAGAGGTGACCTTACAGAGGTTTATAAAATTATAAGGGACATAAATAGGATGGATAGTCAGAATCCAATGTGGAAAGTGGAATTAGCATATGCTGGCATGAAGGAGATGGACTGAAAGGGCCTGTTTCTGTGCTGTACATTTCTATGATTCTATAAGGGGCCAATCTCCAGACTCCCCGTCCCCGAGAGTGGTGAGGCTGGATCATTTGGTATATTTAAGGTGGAGAAAGATAAATATTTGAAGGATCGAGGAACTGAGGCTCAGGGAAACTGGCACAGAAGAGGAGACAAGACCAGCATAGATCAGCAATGATGTCGTTGATGGTGGGGCAGGTTTGAGGAGCCGAATGACCTGCTCCTAATTTCTTGCCTGCTTGTGTACTTTGGCAGTACCAGTTATCAGCTTCCTAAATAATTTTTAATTACTGGTCTGGGTGATTGGGGAAGGGAAAAGGTGTACAATCCGTAGTGAGAAGGAAACTAATGAAGCCAGCTGTTGCCAATAAATGTACAAGGCAGGAACATTCCCAGATTTGATCTCTGGTCTATACCGAGTCTGCTCATTGCTGTGGCAGAGTGTAGAAAGACACTATATTGCCTCAGTACCCAGGAGGAAAATAGTAGTTCCCACCTTGATTACTGCCCAGTGACCAGTAGTAGGATTTCACTTGGGCATCAGAGAAAAACAGGAAGAGATTTCCTGTGTTTCGCAGCAGTTGAAGACAGTGTTAGTATCCAGGCTAGGGCCCCTGACAGCTACAATACTCTACCTCAGTGAGAAATAAGAATTTCAGGGAAAATGAAGTTGAAATCCAAAGGAGGAGGAATTTGGGGCAAAAGAGGAATAAAGCAGCGTGTGGGCAAAGTCCTAATTAGTAACAGCAAAAAATAAAAGCAACTGCAAATCTTAAATAAAAACAGAAAATGCTGGAAATACTCAGCAGGTCAGGCAGCGTCCAGGAGGAAAGGAACAGTTAAATGTTTCAGGTCAATGACCTTTCAGCAGAACTGAGAACATTCAGAAAACAGGTCTGTTTTAAATTGTGGAGAAGTGGTAGGGTGGAGACCAACACAAAATGGAAGATCCAGACTGGTGTCTAGTTAAGTAACAGAGCACTACAGCACAGAAACAGGCCCTTCAGCCCATCTAGTCCATGCCAGCCTGGTAACATAATGAACTGCATAACGCTCTGTAAAATCTGAGTTCATTGCTCCTTAACCATCTTTATATCCCCATCCTGAAGTGCTTCTTGAAGCTAGAGAAGGACAAGAACAAGGAGGAATTTGAACAGGATCAGAATTTTAAACTGGAAGCAATATGAGAATGTGGGCATATGCGGACAAGAGAGCACAAGGGTGATGGTTGAGTAGGATTTGTTGAAGGTCAGGATGCGAGCAGCACAGTTGCAAATGGCCTGCAATCTATAGAAAGTTGAGGATGGACAAATTGGACTAGGCAGGTCTGGAGGTGACACAAGCGTGACAACAGGTTTTGGGAGAAACTGGCCGAAGGAAAAGATCAGAATAATAAATTTTGCATTTATTTAGTGCCTTTCATGAATTTCGGTTCATAGAATCATAGAACAGTACAGCACAATACAGGCCCTTCGGCCCACAATGTTATGCTAACCTTTAAAGCTCGCCTAAGACTATCTAACCCCTTCCTCCCACATATCCCCCTATTTTAAATTCCTCCATACGCTTATCTAGTAATCTGCCCGAAGGAGAGGTAAACGGAGAGCCAACAGAGAAGAAAGAAACAACAGGAAAAACATGCTGAAACTGTGAGATGCAGAACACGGCAGTGAACGCCGCAGAATTGTGGGAAAGCCCAGCAAATCAGGCAGCGTCTGCAGCAAAAGAAACAGAGCCAATGTTCCTGATTCCCCACCCACACCAGCAATGAAAGTCATTGGATAGGGAAGACTTAGAGGAATATGGGGTCAAATGCAGGCAAATGGGACTAGCTTAAGATGGGCACCTTGGTCAGCATGGACGAGTTGGGCCGAAGGGCCTGTTTCCGTATTGTATGACCCTTTGACCCAAAATGCCACTATAGGCCCTCATCCCAATTCCCCATTCTGACACTAATCGGAAAGGCTGGTTATCTGACATTGTTGAATTCAATGTCAAGCCCCGAGAGCCTCAACATGCCAAGACTAAAGTTGAAGTGCTGTTCCTCAAGCTTACACTGTGTCTGGCATGGCCCAGTGTGGGAGACCATAGGCAGAGAGGTCAAAGTAAGATTGGGATGGAGGTTTAAAGTGCAGACTGGGCAACTGCTTTGCAGAACATCTCCTGCAAAGGCGTCCCAGAGCTTCCTGTCGCATTAATCTGCGAAGATGGGCTGTAAGTTCCCTTCCTTTCTCTTCAGATGCTGCCTGGAATGCTCTGTTTGTTCAGTGTTCTGCTTCTACTACAAATTTCCAGTTCCTGCAGCTAGTTTAATATTTTTCAGTCCCTGGCCAGTTCTGAGGTAAATTTCTCCACTGATGCTGCCTGACCTGCTGGGCCTTGCCTTAATTTCCCTTTATTTTAGATTTCTAGCAGCTGCTGTGTTCTGCGTCTCACAGTTCTGGCATGTTTTTTGTTGTTTCTCTCTCCTCCTATTTACACCTCCTTCAGGGAAATTGACACCAATCCGGATCATCCAATCTCTCTTGGTCCCCCATCCCATCACAGACATTCCCTCTGCTCTCTCCAGCCCTCTCCTTCTCTGCAGCTTGAGACATGCCTGTTTTCTACATTTTCCAATTTCTGACAAAAAGTCATCAACCTGAAATGTTAGCTCTCTCCACAAAGGTTGCCTGACCTGCTGAGTGTTTCCATGACAGATTATATCAGACAATTTCAATAACAAAATTGATATTCCAAAAGCAAAATTCTGCAGATGCTAGAAATCTAAAGTGAAAGCAGATGCTGGAAATCCTCAACGGGCTAGTTGGATTCTGTGGAAAAAAAGTCCAAGTTTCATAATGGTGACTTTTCATCAGAACTGTTTCTCTGTCATGGCTACTGCCCACCTTCTGGGCTTCTCAAAACTAAGCTCACCAGGCAGTGTTTTTGCATCACCATATCTCAGCAGCTGAGTGTACATCATCAACTAGATTACATGCTAGTGGAGGAACTAATTCAATGGGCTGCATTAATTTTCTTAACTTGTGCTGTCCAACATCTTTAAGCGTGGCTGTACAGAAAAAGAAGTTATAATAAAATCCCTAAGCTTTACTAAATTACATAACAGTAAGGGCTAATGAGCTGCTACTATTTTTTTTTGATTGTGTAGTGAAAAATGATACTGCCCACGTATGATAATCAAGTACCTCAGTTTGGGAAGACAGGATAAAACTTGGAAAATATTGTAAGTGTAAACGTCACCTCAGGTTGGAACTCTGGGGATCTAAAACTCCTGTCAAAGAGTTCATACAGAATATTAGGAATACTCTCGACGCAGCAGTAAGTATTATATGCTGGTAGGTGATGGATTAAAAATAGATGCATTCGTTCCAGACGTTGCAAAATCCCAGTGTTCAAAACTGGTGTATGAACTCCTTCTCTGGCACTATTCATGGCATACTTCCAGAAATCTGTAACCAGTTGAAAGAAAAATATTTTAGGACTCATTTTAAAAACACACATTTAAAATATCTCCTTTACTTTTAACTATCAACCCTTTGATACAAAACAATGTCCTTATCCCCATTCAAAACGTTACGACTTCTCACCCTGACTACTCCACCTGGCACAGACCCACATCTTGGTTCCCAAAGGTCGACAGCACACAGACTTGAATACATACCAGTCATTCCCACATTTGGCTGAGCCACATGAAATCCAACAGATCTTGCTCTTATTTGCTAAAGAGTCTGTTGTGAGAAAGGTTCTTTTGGTATCTTAAAGATAAAGGTCTGGACACACAGCCTTTGTAATTTAAAAATGGTTTATTAACGAAGACAAACGCAGGACAGAATGAATGGGAACAGATGCATACTCACACACTCTCAAGCAGGAGATCATGAATGTGGAGGGAAATCGCGACAGAGGGTGAGGTTCACACACACACACACACACACACACACACACACACACTCACTCAATAACTGGGTACAAATGATCAAGGAATAAACTATGCAATGTTTGGACACCCTGATTCTGGACAAACATTGGCTCTTTGGTCTCGGGTGTCCTTAACTGACTGCCCTGAAGTAGTGCACAGCTTACCTCAACATCCTCGGACACAGAAAAAGAGGAAGAGAAACCAAACATGCAGCACTTTTATGCTGCTGGGGGGCTGGGTGGCCCAGCAAGGACAAAGGTGTTTTAAACAGGCCAATAGTAGATGTGGCCGGGAACAAAGGTGCTCGCACAGACCAGTCCGAGTGGTCCAGCAAGACAAAGGTGTTTACCTAATGGGGCGGAGCTGGACCCCTGATTGACAGTGGTATAGCTTCCGACCTGATAGGCAATGCTATCATCCGACCATGGGGGTCAGTAGTGTTGTCACTGTCATCTGACCCCTGGCCTTTCATACTACAGAGTCACTTTTCCAGGATACTCCTGAATGCAAACATAACCCCAGGCTTCCTTTCTCTACTACAACTGGTGTCCTGAAGTCCTCCTCCTGCATCATAAAACTTTAGAACAACACAGAAGAGGCCACTCCGCCCCCTGAATCCACTGTATCTCATCACACTGCTTGTTCTCATCAGTTTCTTGCAACCATCCACCACAGAAATTTCCACCATTTAATGTCTGGGAAGTTTGAAGCCATTCTTCTCAGAAGTACTCAAGCCTCAGACTTCATCTGTCTCCCTGGCTACTGTCTGTAATTGAAACAGACACTTTGCAATCTTGGTGACTTGGAGCTATGGCTACATGGTTGTATCATCAGTGAAACATACTACTTGAACCTTCATGAAATTGCTCTATCCTACCCCACTTCAGCTCATCTGCTCTGTTAACCTTCATCCTTGCCTTTCATATCTTTGAACTTCCTATTCCAAAGTACCACTGGATGGTTTTCCTCATTTACTGCCCTGAAGACTTGATATTACTCAGAGCTCTACTGCCTGTCTACTGAAATCAGGTCCCCTTCAAGAATCACCTTGTGCTTGACGGCCTGCATTGCCTCCATGTTGAACAATGCCGTGATTTGAAAATTCATGTCTTTTGTTGTTAAACCTACCACGGTCTTGCCCTGTCCCATGTCTAAAATATCCAGTGTTATATCTTACTGAAAATTCTGCAATTCTGGCCTCGTAATCATCCCAGGCCGATGATACAAAAATTGTCACAGATTAATAGTGTTATACAGCACAGAAATGGGCTCAACAGCCCACCATGCCCACGCCAATCTTTTTGCCCACCTATACTAACCTCATTTGTCCACATTAGGACTGTATCCTTCTACGTCTTTCCTATTTAAGTGCTTGTCTACACTGGTGGGTGAGCAGGTTGTGGGAAGGACACAAATAGTCTGCAAGTGAGTGGACAGGGAGTTGGCAGATGGAGTAGAATGTGAGAAAAATGTGAGGTTATCCTCTTTGAAAGGAAGGATGAGAAAACGGTTTGTTACTTAAATGGAACGTTGCAATTCTAAGGTTCTGGGGGGTCCCAGCACATGACCCATAACAGAATAACATGCAGGTACAGCAAGTCATTAAGAAGACTAATGGAGCGTTGGCCAATTTTACAAAGTGGATGGATAACAATAGGGCTATTTTGATTCAACTTAACTTGGCCGTTTAGATTCAGAATTGGCCAGCTCATAGAAGACAAGAGGGTAGCAGTTGATGGGTCTTACTCTGGTGTGCTGCAGGGATCCGTACTGGGACCTCTTCTGTTTATGATGTAAGTAATTGGTCAGGATGAAAACTTGGATGGGTGGGTTAGGAAATTTGCAGGTTGATGGCAGTGTGGATTGTGTAGAAGATTGCCAAAGGGTACAGTGGGATATAGATCAATTGCAGATATGGGTGGAGAAATGGCAGATGGAGTTTAAAGTGTGAGGTGTTGCTCTTTGAGGAGATCAAATGCAAAGGGAAAGTACACCGTTAATGGCAGGACCCTTAACAGGACCGTTGATGTACAGAGGGATCTTGAGGTCCAGGTCCACACCTCTCTGAAAGTGGCCGCACAAGTCGATAGGGTGGTAAAGGTGGTGTATGGAATGCTTGCTTTTGTTAGTCAAGGCATTGAGTTCAAGAGTCAGGAAGTTAAGTTGCAGCTTTATAAAACTCTGGTTAGGCTACATCTGGAGTATTTTATTCAATTCTGGTTGCCCCATTACAGGAAGGATGTGGAGGCTTTGGAGAGGGTGCAGAAGAGGTTCACCAGGATGCTGCCTGGATTAGAGGGTATGTGCTATGAGGAGAGGTTGGACAAACTAGGGTTGTATTCTCTGGAGTGGTGGAGGCTGAGGGGAGATCTGATAGAAGTTTATAAAATTATGAGAGGCATAGATAGAGTAGACAGCTGGTATCTTTTTTCCAGGGTTGAAATGTCTAATACTAGAGGGTATGCATTTAAGATGAGGGGGGAAAGTTCAAAGGAGATGTGCGGGGCAATTTTTTTTTAAACACAGAGAGCAGTGGGTGTCTGGAATACGCTGCCCAGGGTGGTGGTGGTGGAAGCAGATATGATAGAGGCATTTAAGGGGCTCTTGGACAGGCACATGAATATGTAGAGAAAGGAGGGATATGGACATGTAGGTTGAAGGGATTAGGTTTTTAACTACTAGTTTAATTAGTTTGGCACAACACTGTGGGGGGCTGAAAGGCCTGTTCCTGTGCTGTACTGTTCTATGCTCTATGTTAACAGCGTGCTGGTGAGACTGCACAAGTAGAATTACATACAGTGTTGGTGTCCATATTTGCTTTGAAGACAGTGCTGTAAAGGTTCACTGAGTTGATTCCTAGGATAATGCAGTCGATGTATGATGAAGATTGAGCAGGTTGGGCCTGTGCTCGTTGAAGTGTGGAACAAAGAGAAGTGATCTTAATGAAATATTCTGGTTCTGAGAGGGATTGACAGCCAGTTGCTGAGAGGATGTTTCCCCTGTTGACGGTATCTGGAACTAGGTCACCCATTTCAGACTGAGACAAAGAAGAGTTTCTTCTCTCAGAGAGTCAGGAATCTTTGGCATTCTCTATCCCAGAGAACTGTGGAGGTGAATTCATCAGAGCTATTCAAGGTGGAGATGAACAGACATTTAAACTACAAGGGAATCGAGGGGTATGGGGAAAATGTGGGAAAGTGGTGTTGAGGCCAAAACTGGATCGGTCATGATCTTACGGAACAGTGGAGGATTCAGGAAGGCCTGACAGCCTATTCCTGGTCCCGGTTCTTATGTTTGCTCCCTAAGGGAGCACTACATAGGAATTAACCTCATTCCAAGCACTCCTGACGTGGAAATTACGTCAGGAAGGCAAGCATGACTGGGACTTGGAAATGCTTGTTTGAATTTCCACACTGATGTGAAATGACACAGAAATGGTCACCAACACGTCCCACTGTAGCAGGAAAACAATTTGCATTGCTTCACATTGGAGAAAAACAGACTATTATTTCTTGTCATTCTATTCCCACATTAGATTGTGCTCCATCCAACATCTTCCCACCAACTTATTTGGCCAGTGAATACCCCTTTGTAATTTCTCTTTTCCTCCTCACAATCTATTCTCCCTGCTTGCTTTGTACCATCGACAAGCTTGTACCATCGAAAATCAGTTTCTTCAATAAAGTTATTTACACTGGTTGTGCAGAGCTGAGGCCCAAGCACTGTTTCTCGAGGTATCCCACAGGTTACAGGCTGCCAAAATGAAAGTTACTTTATTGTTTTGATCTTTTCTGTTCATTTACTAAAACTAGTTTTTACTAGTTCATTTACTAGTTCATTTTCTATCCATGTTGATACCCCAGAAGCCCTTATCTTGAGTATCAACATAACCACCTTTTAAATTATGATTTATCAAATATCTTTTAAACATACCACATCACTAGATCTGCTTTATCCACTCTTCTTACTGTCCTCAGAAAACTCTAATACATTTGTCAAACTTTTCCCTCTCACGAGCTTTTCTATGGAGGATGATGTTTAAGGGGAAGTGGGGGGGTGGGCAGAAAGTTCAGAGGAGATAAGATGGTAGCTGAAATCACCAAGAATGTAAGGTTTCTTATTGCTGAGCAACTGGGAGGAATCAGAACAGCTAAGTAAGAAACAGCGTGATGTCTATGAGTCCATCAAATGAAGATTTGAGGAGAAAGAAGAAACAAGGCAAGGTGTTGAAAGGACAACCTATCTGGCAGTTTAGATGAAGAAGGTGCCATAAAGTATAACCAGGTGAGAAGGATTAGTTAACGGTACGGTATGTTCCATGTTGTTATGATAACCCTTTGTAAAGAAGCCGTGGATGGCAAAGATCTTGTCCTTGATTGAAAGCGATTTCTGGAGGTGTTATGTTTGGGCAACAGAAAACCAAAAGGAAAGGTTATGGAAGGAATAAAAGGAAAAATATATTTCTATTTCCCACCTGAACCAACCTGATTACAAAAATTGTTGTATTCATTATTAATTCTGTATTATGAAAACTGGGAGTTAAGAATTCATGCCTAATAATAGAATTGAAATTATTTTAATAAATAACTTTGTGCATTTAAGTGTTAACAGAAAAGTTTAATTTTATCATTCTGACTTTGAATTCTATTACTGTCCATCTTAGTCTGAGGACTGGTCAGGTAGACAAGTCATAGAGTTATACAAAATAGAAACAGGCCCTTTGGCCCAACTGGTCCATGCCGACCAAGATGCCCCATCCAAGCTAGTCCCATTTGCCAGCATTTGGCCCATAAGCTTCTCAACTTTTCCTATCCATGTACCTGTCCAACTGTCTTTTAAAAGTTGTTATTGTACCGGCCTCAACCACTTCCTCTGGCAGCTCGTTCCATATTGATACCACCCTTTGTGTTAAAAAATTTGCCCTTCAAATTGCTATTAAACCTTTCCCCCTCACCTTAAACCTGTGCCCTCTAGTTCTTGATTCCCCAATTCTGAGAAAATGACTGAGTGCATTCACCCTATCTATGCCCCTCAAGAATTTATACACAGAGAAAGTACTGCGTTAGGTAACTTTTAGCTCTGCTTTAGAAAAGTGAAAACTTTGTAAAACAGATCATGCAATCTCTCAGTGGATTCACAATTGAACCATCTCATTTTACCTTCGTGCATTTGTGGTTCAGTGGACTGAGTCTTGCAGCCAAGAGGTACAGCATTTTCATTTTCACTTTGCACTAAAAAGATGCAAATATACTACATTATTTATCAAATTGTTAACTTTATTATTGATAAGGTAAAATATTTACTGTTGGATAGAGAATTGGCTGGATGATTGAGGCTGGAGCATGCTGGGTAAATAATCAAGGAGGGGTTTGTGTAAATGAGTAGATGTGGCTAAGCTGTTTCCCTTGGTGGGTGAGTCCAGGACAAGAGGGCACAGTCTTAGAATTAGAGGGTACCCACTTAGAACAGATGAGGAGAAATTTCTTTAGCCAGAGGGTTGTGGATTTATGGAATTCGTTGCCACATACAGCTGTGGAGGCCTGATCATTGGGGGTGTTTAAGGCGGAGATTGATAAGTATCTAATTAGTCAGGGTATCAAAGGATATGGGGAAAAGGCTGGGAATTGGGGCTAGATGGGAGAATAGTTTAGCTCATGGTGAAGTGGCGGAGCAGACTGGATGGGCTGAATGGCCTACTTCTGCTCCTTTGTCTTTTGATCTTGTGATGATCCGTGGGATGGAAGTGGGACGGAGATGAGTAGATGTTTGGGAGCAGAACCAGCACATGACCAGGGAGGTCGGGCGGGGATGGACAAATAATCAGGAAAAGTCATGCTGATGGTGAGGGGGCTGCATGGATGACTTGGGGGGTGGGATCAGCCAGGGGGTTGGGGTGGCTGTTTCAGCAGCTAATCTGGAGGGGCCTGGAGAACTGAATGGAGGGGATTAGGTGTTTGACACTGGGGTTGGACAGATGAAGGTGAAGGCTCTCAAGCACATCTCAGGAGGACACACGTGATCTGGAGGGTTGGTTAAATGATAAAAGAGAGCAGGTCAAACAGATAATAAAACTGGAATGCTGATGAGGGTACATGAGCAGCCGGTAAATCTGGATGAGATAAAGTTTGGGAACTTCTGCTGTAGGTGGCAATATCCCCCTTGCATGCTTAATAGTGGTATATGTACTGGAGCAATGTGCACCCTGTTGACATTCATACCACTACCCAAAATTCAGAACGGCTAATGAGAAGCTTCAGATAAACTGGCAGACGCCCAGATGATCTGGCAATTCAAAAAAAAAGCACAACTGAACAATGATTCATACATTATTGCTGTGCCCTTAGCAATCTCAGTGCCAGGAATTCCTGACAAACTATCCGAGTTTCATGGGGGAGAACTCCTCAAAATTGCCTATTGTTAACTTCTGTGGAGGAGTCACAAAAACAGCAGAAAATTGTCATGAAAGAGACTGCAGAGAGATCATTCACTTAGGTCTATTGTTGTCATCTGTTCAACTATGTTTTTCAATCCAAAGCAAATATGGCTAGCCACAGTGCATCACATCTTGCAATAGGCAGAGCGTGGCGACACATTGCAAGCTGCTCTCTACAGATCTACTCATTACCTTTACTATAATAGTTCTACCTCTCGCTGTCTTGGTGAAGCAGCCAGCATAATCAAAGACCCCACCCACCCGGGACATTCTCTCTTCTCGCCTCTTCTATCAAGTAGAAGATACAAGATCCTGAGGGCAAGTACCACCAGACTTAAGGACAGCTTCTATCCTACTGTGATAAGACTATTAAACGGTTCCCTTATATAATGAGATGGACTCTGACCTCATGATCTACGTTGTTGTGACCTTTCACCCTATTGCACTGCACTTTCTCTGTAGCTGTGACACTTTACTCTGTACTGTTATTGTTTTTACCTGTACTACCTCAATGCACTCTGTACTAACTCAATGTAACTGCACTGTGTAATGAATTGACCTGTACGATCAGTATGCAAGACAAGTTTTTCACTGTACCTCGGTACAAGTGACAATAATAAACCAATACTAATACATGATTATGACTTTTTGCCCGGCTATTGGTGAATGTTGGAACTACTATAGTGAATTTGCTGCTTTTAATGGATTGAATGAATTGGATTGAATTGATTGAAAGAGTGTATTGTACATCCATGGTGATCTGGGATACGTTATCAAGTTCTCAGCACAGGATTTCATCTTGTAACACATACCCCAATTTGTTTTGTCTGCCTTATTTGCTGTTAATATAACCCATGTGGGGAGCCTAGCTGTCATTGATGAGAAAGCTATCCATCTCAAGGAAGCAAAGGGAGAAACACGTCTTTGGTCAGTAATGTTCAACAGGTACTGAGTACTGGAGGCTGGCTTCTCCACCCTCACATAGTTTCACTTAATTTGTTACAACTGAGCACCAGCAGCTGAAAACTACTGCACAGGTCGAGATACTTGCACGTGATTATCACTGGTGAATACAAATAATTTTGTCCTTCATAGATTTTGTATCTTTTCTATGAACAAAACTCCCCTGCTTCTTCGAGAAGGTCTGAGATTTTAGCAATGCTGTGAAACTGTGCCACTTTCCTGAAGATATTTAGAACATGAAGTACCACATGGCTTTCATATACACATACCCTTGTCTCCTTAGTCTGTCAGTCTCACTAACAAAAATGCCTGAGACGTCACCTGGGAGCAGACTGATGTTGTATAGTCTCCGGAGCTGGTCATTGTAACGCAGGAGATGCACTGAGGTCAATTTTTTTGCAGCAATTTTTCTATATGGTGCCATTATATCTGGATCTTCAACCGTTTCTGATGCCTCTTTCTTCTCTTCTTCCACTTCCTCTCCTTGAATGGTACTTAAGCTCGGCAACAATTCATCATTTTCTACAGTAAGATCATGTCCAACCAAACAATGAATTTTATTAAAAGATGGCTACCTGAGAACTTTGCATTCTTTCAATAATTTTAAATAACTGATTGCATTTTCAAATGTTGTATTTGAAATAAAGTTGGAACAATATTTCCTGAAAAGAAAATAATTTTAAGTGCTTTCTATAAAGTAATTTTGGGCTGACTCTGGGAAGCCGCTGGGTAGATTGCGAAAAGTAAGGAACCTTTGGGGCGATGGATCGGGGAACGAGTGTCAGTGGCTCAGCAGAGGCAGAGCGGAGTTACTGTGAGAATTCAGTCAACCTGTGGCGCAGGCTGCTGCTCATCATTTCCACCAGGGTCAACGGAAATGAAGATTGTGAGGAACCTATAACAGACAGCTGATATATTTTGACTTCTCTTTGCTGCCGGTCCTGATTTGCCCCCCGCCCCACCTCCACCCCCCAACAAGAATGTGCTGACCATACAGTAATAGAGAGGTCATAGGCTACTTAGCCTCCACCACCACCACCCCACCTTCAATATCCTTCTGCCCAGTCCCCAGGCAAGCCAATGGCCACCAATCCACCCCCATTCCAAGCAAGCTGTCAAAACAACCCTGCCAATAAATCTGCTGAGCCGCACAACTTCTGATCCCTCCTAACCCCGACCCAAAATTACTCCAATGACAATCCCCGACACTACCACTACCCCTACCAAGCCACAGGTTCAATTGGGCCTGTACCTGATTTACTCAATGGAATTTATTCTAAACAAATGTGAGGTAATGAGTTTTTGCTCATCAAATACTGGCTGGACATATACAGTAAATGGCAGGGATCTTATAAGCATCAATGTACGGAGGGACCTACGCAAGTCCAGAGCTCCCTGAAAATGGCAACATAGGTCGATAGGGTAGTGAAGAAGGCGTTTAGCTTGCTTGCCTTCATCGGCAGGGATACTGAGTATAAGAGTCGGGACATCATGTTGTAGCTGTACTAGACGATGCTGACACAACACTTGGAATATTGCGTGCATTTCTGGTCAGCAGACCATAGAAAGGATGTGGCAGCATGAGAGAGTGCAGAAGAGATTCACCAGGACGTTGCCTGGAACGGAGGACTTTGGTTATCAGGTGAGATTGGACAGGCTGGGATAAGTTCTCAATGGATCACAGGAGGCTGAGAGGTGACCTTATAAAGCTTTATGAAATTATGAGGGGCATAGACAGGGTACAGAGAGTCTTTTTCCAAGGGAGGGGAATCTAAAATTAGAGCACATAGGTTCAAGATGAGAAGGGAAATATTTAAAAGAGACTAAGGGGCAAGTTTTTCCACACAGAGGGTGGTGGGTATATGGAACAAGCTGCCAGAGGAGGTGGTAGAGGCAGGTACAGTCACAGCATTTAAAAAGCATTCTGACAGGTACATGGTTAGGAAAGGTTTAGAGGGATATGAACCAAATGCAGGAAAATGGGATGAGTGTAGATGAGCACCTCGGTCAGCATGGTCCAGTCGGGCCGAAGGGCCTGTTTCTGTGCTGTACAGTTCTATGACAAGCTCCCAGGCCCAGCCTCAGGAAGCACTAGTTTAGTCCTGGAGTCACAGAGCACAGAAACAGGCTCTTCGGCCCATCACATCCATGCTGACCATCAATTACATATCTACACTAATCCCATTTTCTAGCACTTGATCCGTAGCCTTCAACGTCTTGGCAATTCAAGTGCTCATCTAGACATGTGACGTTAGCTTCTGGCTCCACCACCCCCTCACGCACTGTTTTCCAGATTCCAACTACCCTCTGGGCGTAAAGGTTTGTCCTCAGATTCCCTCTGAGCCTCTTGCTGTGTACATGTCCTCCAGTTTTAGATCCCTCTGCTATGGAGAAAAGTTTCCTACATCTACCCTCTTTATGCCCTTCATAATTTTGTGTACCTCAATCAGATCACCCTTCAGCCTCCTCTGCTTCAAGGAAAACAAACTCATTTCTTTACGAGTGATTCACTCCATCCCATTCTCTACCTAAAACATAGTGGACTCCAGGTAACTGTTGTCAGTGGTATTGCTGCTGTCGCTGATCACGTGTGATCTAACTTATTTGCTCTGTGTTATTAGACCAATGGTTTTGATGTACAAGGTGACGGTGCAGCAGCTAAAATCCCAGAACCAGTGACTTGGAGGCTTAAATTAACAATCTGGAGGCTTCAATTCCAATACCATCATAGCAGTTATGCAATGTAAATTTAGTTAATAATTTGGTTCGAAAATAAAACTACTTGCTGGTAATGCTGATGAACACAAAACTACTAGACTGTTGTTAAAGGTTAGTAGTTTTTGTGGTCATCATCATGACCAGCAAGCCATTCACGTATGTCCTTCAGGGGAGGAAATCTGTCGTCCTTATTCAGTCCGGTCTATTTGGGACTCCTCCCCAGTCAATGCAGTTAATGCTCAAACGCCCTCTGAAATGGTGAACCAGGTCACTCAGTTCAAAGGCAGTTAGGGCTAAGCAATAAAGATGGCCTTGCAAGCAATGCCCAGATTGTGAAGCATGAATAAATAAATAAAAAGTTCACAACATTTATTTTATATCGATGACTGTGAGCACAACAAATTGAGTTGCCAAGTTAGAGCTGACTGGCATGGAAATCGAATAGATTTGAGGAAACACGGTGGACAAAGAAAGGAAATTCTTTTGGAACCACCTGCTTTCACACGGTTCCTGGGATTCTCCACGCAAGGTGACAGGAAACACGTGTGAGCTAATGCGTTCAAACAGCTTACGTACTTTCAGGAGCACTGTACTTATCCGACTTCGTCAAAGAAAGAGAATGGAATTCGGGGGAATGCATCCAGATCTGAGATCTGATCATCTGCAACAGTTCTAAAGATGAATTATCCCTTTGGGAAAAGGTAATGCCTTTCCTGTTATGCCAAGCATCATGGTAAATGATACACAGCAAATCAGATCAAACTGAATATGTGCAGTATGATTACGTCCAGACAAAGAGTGTAGATGAAAATTCTCACCAGTTTGGTAATCTTCATGTGATGCTAAAATGTCCAGAAGTATATATTCATGCAATTCATTTTGGACCATATTTGCCACATGTTTTTCGCTAATTGACTTGTCCCTTGTTAGTTTCTGGGAACTGTGCAGGATACAGTTCGCCTATACAAGAAATGATATTTGTGGAGAAGTACAGAAGTTATTAATTTACAGATTGATGGAACATTTCTAAATTAAAACACTGCTCACCCTATCCTTTTGAGAATTAAATTGCTGTGTTACTTCTAAATAACTTATTTTATCTTCAGCAAACTAAATATAAAAGAATACAGATGCTGGAATCTAGAGAAACAACCAATCTGCTGGCGGGACTCAATGGGTCGAGCAGCATCTGAGGGAGGCAAAGGAATTGTCGACATTTCAGGTTGAAACCCTGCATCAGGACTAAGAGTGGACAGGGGAGATGGCCGGTATAAAGAGAGGGGGAGGGGGTGAGACGGGGCCAATAGGTGATTGGTGGACTGAGGCGGGGTGAAGGATGATGGACAGATGGATCCAGGTAGGGGAGGGGGAGAAGTGGAGTTGGGAGACAGAAGCGAGTAGATGATAGAGAGAGAGAGGCGAAAAAGAAAGGAAGATGGAGCCAAGGTAAGGGGTGGGGGGACTGAAGGTTGAGACAGCTTGGAGGGTGATAAGCGAGGATTTTCTGGCAAATAGGCACAGTTTTGAATGGAAACAACAGAGGAAATTGAAGGTTTGATCAGAAATATAAAGGAAGCATATGTCAGGTACAGGCGTTTGGTATCAAGTGAGTCCTTTGTGGTTTGTAGGGGATGTAGGAGAGAACAAGAAAGAAATTTGGAGGGCAAAAAGAGGTCATGAAATGGCCTTGGTAAGCAGGATCAAGGAGAATCCCCAAACCTTTCATAAATATATTAGAAGCAAGAGGACAGCTCTGGAAAGAGTAGGTCCCTTCATGAACAAAATGGGAATGTATGTGTGGAGCCAGTGAACAGGATCCTAAATGAATATCTCCCATCGCTATTCACCAGAGAGAAGGATGTGGAGGATGGAGAGTTGGGTGGGTGGGTGGGTGGGGTGATGCTGATATTGTGTGCCAGGAAGGAGGAAGTTTAGAGATATTGGCACACACTTACATGGATAAATCCCCAGGGCCTGACGCTTTGAGAAGCCAATTTCTGATGGGACACATAGAGTATATGGCAGAGACCTTAGGAGTGTTGATGTACAGGGAGATCTTGGGTGCAAGTCCACAGCTTCCTGAAAGTTGAGATGCAGGCAGACAGGCTAAAAGAAGAAGGCATGCTTGCCTTCATGGGCTGAGGCATTGAGTGTAAGAGTTCGGATGTCATGTTGCAGCTGTACAAAACATTGGTCAGACTACACTTTTGTGTACTGTGTACCATTCTGGTAACCACACCACAGGTAGTAATAGAGAGAGTGCAGCTTTCTTGGCCGTGGCATCTACGTGACTTGACCAGACAGGAAAGGAAAAGGGGGATACAGGCCTAATGCAGACAAATGGGATCAGTGCAGATAGGCACAGTTGGCATGGATGAGTTGGGTTGAAGAGCCATTTCTGTATTGTACAACTCTATGACTCTATAACAGCGAGTCTGGAAGTTCAGGCATGCTTAGTCAAACGTGCAAGTCAAAGCATACGCACCTCAAGGATGCGTGCTTAGCCCACTGCTCTACTCTCTCTATACTCATGACTGTGAGGCTGGGCACCACTCAAATGCCATCTATAAATTCGTCAATGACACCACTGTTGTTGGGAGAATCTCAGATGGCGACGAGGAGGTGTACAGGAGTGAGATAGATCAGTGGTTGAGTGGTGTTACAACAACAACCTCACACACTCAACGTCAGCAAGACCAAGGAATTGATTGTGGACTTCAGGAAGGGGAAGTCGGGAGAACACACACCAGTCCTCGTTGAGGGGTCAGCGGTGGAAAGGGTGATCAGCTTCAAGTTCCTGGGTGGCAACATCTCAGAGGACTTATTCTGGGCCCAACACAGTGATGCAATGACGAAGGAGGCACGCCAGTGGCTCTACTTCGTTAGGGGTTTGAGGAGATTTGGTATGTCATCAAAGACTCTTGCAAATTTCTACAGATGTACGGTGGAGAGCATTCTGACTGGTTGCATCACCGCCTGGTATGGAGGCTCCAATGTGTAGGATCAAAAGAGGCTGCAGAGGGTTGCAGACTCAGCCAGCTCCATCACACGCACAACCCTCCCTGCCATTGAGGACGTCTTCAAGAGGTGGTGCCTGAAGGCGGGGGTATCTATCAATAAGGACCCTCACCATCCGGGACATGCCCTCTTCTTGTTACTACCATCAGGGAGGAGGTACAGGAGCCTGAAGACCCACAAACAGCTTTTTAGGAACAGCTTCTTCCCCTCTGCTGTCAGATTTCTGAACGGTCCGTGAACACTACCTCATTATTCCTCTTTTGCACTATTTTATATATTTTTTGGAAACTTATAGTAATTTTTATCTTTTGCACTGTACTGCTACCACAAAACAACACATTTCATGACAAATGTCAGTGGTAATAAATCTGATTCTGAAGTTCCAAATGCAATATGAAGTATCATATATGTCAGAGACCCCCAGCTGCTGAATTCCTCAATAGCAGTGGAATTCCATTCTGTGGACAATCCCTTATTCCTATTTTCTTAGTCTTCCTTGATGACTAGATCATTTTTTAAAAATACATTCATTTTTCACGACCTGTAAATCACTAGCAATGCCAGCATTTACCTTGTCCTCACGATCTGCCTTGTTCTGACTTTGCACCTTATTGCACTGCACTTTCTCTGTAGCTGTGACACTTTACTCTGTACTGTTATTGTTTTTACCTGTACTACCTCAATGCACCCTGTACTAACTCAATGTAACTGCACTGTGTAATGAATTGACCTGTACGATCGGTATGCAAGACAAGTTTTTCACTGTACTTTGGTACAAGTGACAATAATAAACCACTACCAATTTACTGTCCATCCCCAACTGCCCTGGAGAAGGTGATGCTGAGCTGTCTTACTGAATTACTTCAGTCCATTTCAGTTCAAACATAGTGGTAATAGGCAAATTGGGATTCAACCACATGGGGTTGGTTTGGAATCACATTCAGGCCAGACAAGGTAAGCACTAAGTTTCCCCCCACCCCCACCCCCCAACCTTCCCCAAAGGGCATGAGTAAGACAGATGGCTGTTACACAACAAACTGTGGTTTTAGTGGTCACCATTATTTTAGAATATTGTATAAATTCCAGATTATTAATCTTAATTTAAACAGCGATGATGGAATTTGGATTACTAATCTGCCACCATAGCAGCACTGCAGATATGCAGACCTTGGCTAACTATTGTTTTTAGTAACAATGTGTTCAAGATCAAGTTTACAGGTCTGTATTACCTGAGGTTACTGCAAATAGACTTCAGAATCACCCCTTGTAGAATTCCTGATGTGTACATTGTAAATTAAAGCCACCTTTAGCATTATCTATTCCTCTACCTATTTTGTTACTTTAACTAAATAATTCTTGTTTGAGTCCCATTTTGCTTGACTGTAACATGTACCCAATGTCCATTTCCTTCACCTCAGGTTTCTCATGGTTACCAGAGTTTCCCAGTTTTTCTACACTTGGACTAAACATATCCATCCTGTTAGATACCAACCCCCAGCGGTATTATTCTGTCTTTGTTAGACCGCACTAACCATCTGTTAATACACAGTGTGCAAAGGAATAAAAGACTGTGAGGGAGACTTTCTCGGAGCATTAACACCAACCTGATTTGCAGCTCTAATTGCGATCCATGCCAGGATTTTACATTTTGGAGGCTGCTTCAAGACAACTTGCAATATTTCTTTCAGTCTTCCTTGGCCAGTTATCTTGTTAAAAACAAAGTTATTGAAATTTAATAAACACTTTGCTCAAGTCTGTCAAACCTTGTAGTTTAGGAATTAATTTGTACATAAAAGCATGAACCAAAATGGCACTATGCTGAGTACCAACACCATTTTGCTGTTAATGCAGAGTTTTTATTCAGGGCCCAGAAAGCCACGAGGGCTGAGGTGGAGCACAAGTGGGTGGTGGCCCCAGGGAGCTCAATGCCTGGGGTACGACCCTGAGAATCATGTCTCAAATGCTGGAAAAACTCTAACAATGCTGAACTGCAAAAGATGTGCTTAGTTGAGTGACAATACAGCAGGCAGCTTTGTGTTACCACTGTAACTTTAGAAGTCCACACAAGAACAAAGAGCATTTGTCACTCATCGGAGTGTGGGGCTCTCTCGGGAGATGGCACTTCATGAGCGGCCTGAACCGTGGAATTGCTTCTTGGAGATGCTGATGGCGGTCTCCACTGCATTCCTTCTGGAACCTTGGCAGTATTCTTTATTGCAGTATCCAGCAAAATAGGAAGCTGGATTAGAGTAATGAGTGATTGATGGAGGAGACTGCCTTTTGGTGGGATCATCTGGCAACATACTACCTCAGCTTGAATGCGTCTTGTAAGCTTCCAGGCGCATTGTGGGACCAAAAGGATCTTTCACTGATGATCATGATCTATCCACACATGCAGTGAATCCAAGCCTTGCAAGTTGATAAAGAGCTCACGGCTGGCTAGTGACCACACTTCAACAGTACCTTATTGTTTGAAAAGCACTTGGAGATGTTCTGTCGTGCAAGTCTTATTGTCTTTTTACGTGAGCTAGGAATGGAAGCCTTTTCTATTCACTTGTGAGGTTGGTTGGTTGGCTGGTTGGCAGATTCAATGTCAAGTATGAGTTACAATGTACCCAAGGATTCTCTTCCTCCATGTCTCTACTGACTGCTGCCAGTGCAGCACTGGATTCCACTACAGGAAGGGACATTGAGGGCGTCATGTCATTGCTGGTGTTCTGTCCAGGTGGGTGGCAGTCACTTCATGGATGACAACAGGATGACAGTATTCGTGTTCCCACCACTGCTTTATATAGAACCATGACTAGATTATCAGCTTTTGCGATGCTGTTGAGGGATAAGTATCGGCCAGAACACCGGAATAATTTCAAAGTCATGCCAAGGGATTTTTTATATTAACCCCAGACAGCCAGCAGGGCCCTGCTTTAACACTCCATTCCAAAAGTGGAAGACCCTCACATTTTTGTGGTCAAACCTCTGGAACAGGATTTAAGTATGCAACCTGCTACCAAGTGGGCCACGGCTGACACGGGAAATGCAGCTGAGGAAAAGTGTAAGCTGGCTGGTAGCCTGCCTCATCCACCGTGGGGGTCATTAAGGTTCTCACTGACAGATGGAATGCAGTGACAGCACCTCAACCATTCTTCTCCCCTTTGCGTACCAACCTCTGATACCAAAGCAGCTCTCTTTGGTCCAGCCAGTCCTCATAAGGCATTTCCGTGAAGTACAAAGTTACTGAGCAGTTTATTCCCTCACTGACTAATATACTTGTATAACAAATCACAAGATTAATTCCCAAACTGTTTGTAAACAAACAATTTGGTTAATCAAAGTTCTTGAGTGGAAGATTATGTCAGGAAAAGGCGATCAGTTAATCAAAGCATAAAAAGGTGAAGTGAGCAATGTGGCAGTGTTATAGCGTTCAAGGTGAGGAAGGGGCTTTGAGATTGGAGTAAAATAAAAAAAAATAAAATGCTGGAAACACTCAGCAGGCCGGGCTGCGTCTGTGGGAAGAGAAACAGAGTTAACATCTCGAGTCGAAGATTCTTCCTCAGAACTGCAAGGAGAGCTTGTGGGGGAGGGGGATGTCTCTGATAGGGTAAAACCAGGATGACCACGAAGATATGCTGTAAACAAGGTTATCTGTGAATGGGAGCAGTTAGAGAGGGAGAACATAGACAAAGGAATGTGGGAGTTGCAAAATTCAGAGCCGGTCAGGCTGGGGATGGCCTCCACTCCCAGATTAAATAAAAGGCAAACAAGCTGAGCCAATATCACAGACTGATGACTGATATAGACAGAAACCAAGTTAATTGAAGTTGTAGAATTCAAGATTAAGTCCAGAAAACTCGAATGTGCCCAGGCAGAAGATGAGGTGCAGGAACTGCTCGCATGCATTCATTGACCTGATAACCTTGTTTACATTTTATCCCCTTGGTTACACTGGTTTTACCGTCAGAGACATTCCCCCCTCCCACAGTCCCTGCAACTTCACACGTTTTTGTCTCCTTTCCAGTTCTGATGAAGGGTCTTTGACATGCAACATTAGCTCTGTTTCTCTTCCCACTGATGCGGCCTGACCTGCTGCGTGTTTCCAGCATTTTCTGTTTTGACTTTCGATTTCCAGCATCTGCAGGTTTTTCTGATTTTGGCTTCTGTAGTAGGGGAGTTGCCAGTCTTCTTACATTCTGTATGAAAGGTCAGTAATAAATGCGGCCTTCAAAGGGCAGAGACGGAAACCAGATGACATTGCATCTATGTTCTCTTCCCTAAGATTTATGTTTATTGAAATAAAGCCCCGATATAGGAATAATGCTACACTGCAGGCATTTTATCTAAATTTCTTCATACAGCCAACCATACTGATAACTACTGTATTCTTACCTTCTTTTTGACCTGTTTCGGAATTAAAATTATTCCTGATTTCACGGACAGTTTGTTGTCTGATTGGTCCTGTCTAAGATTATTCTCGGTTTCTTTCTCATCCTCCTCGGAGATGTGGAAGTATAACAAGACAAGTTCCAAATACGCCTGCCTTATCAGCCTACAAAACACAAAAAAATTATCCCATAGAGGTTAATCATTCTTCCTTTTAAAAACAGCGCAGGTATGCAAGCCCAGCAAGCAATCAGGAACGCAAATGTTATGTTGAATTTACGGCAAAAAGGTCAGAATCAGAATCAGGTTTTTAATCACTGACGTTATATTGTGAAATTCATTGTTTTGCAGCAGCAGTACAGTGCAAGACAAAGACATAAAATTACTATAAGTTACAAAAATAAATAAACATGCAAAAGAGAAATAATGAGGTGGTGTTCATGGACCGTTCAGAAATCTGATGGCAGAGGGGAAGGAGCGGCTCCTGAATCATTGAGTGTGGGTCTTCAGGCTCCTGTACCTCCTCCCTGATGGTAGTAACGTGAAGAGTGCATGTCCCGGGTGGTGAAGGTCATTAATGATGGACGCTGCCTTCTTGAAGCACCGCCTCCTGAAGATGTCCTCGATGGTGGGGAGTGTTGTATCCGTGATGGAGATGGCTGAGTCTACAACCCTCTGCAGCCTCTTTTGATCCTGAGCATTGGAGCCTCCATACCAGGCGGTGATGCAACCAGTCAGAATGCTACCACAGTACATCTGTAGAAACTTGCAAGAGTCTTTGGTGACATACCAAATCTCCACAAACTCTTAATGAAGTAGAGCCGCCGGTGAGCCTTCTTCGTCATTGCATCAGTGTGTTGGGCCCAAGATAGATCCTCTGAGATGTTGACGCCCAGGAACTTGAACAAGAGTAAAGGCATCTCATTCCAAATAATGTAAAGCCATAGTGAATGTATCAGGAGTACTGTTTATAAGTCTGGTCTCCTACCTATGAGGAGCAGCAAAGGTTCACCAGATTGATTCCTGTGAAGGCAGATTTGTCACATCAGATAAGATTAAGCAGATAGGGTCTATGCTCTTCTGAGTTTGGAATAATCAGGGGTGATATTATTAAAATGTACAGAATTCTTAAGGGGCTTGGTAGGGTTAATGTGGAGTTGATGCTTTCTCTGGTGAGATGCGTAGAATCGGGGGTCACAGCCTTAAAACAAAGGGTCACCTATTCAAGATAAAGATGAGAAGAAATTTCCCTACCCAGAGTGAAACTTCAGAATTCACTATCTAAAAGGATCATAGAGGCTCAGTCACTAAATACATATAAGGCAGAGATCAGTAGATTTTTAGATCATAAGGGGATTGTGGGATATGGGGGTTAATGCAGGGAAATGGTGATGAAATAAAAGATCAGCAATAGTATTACTGAATAATGGAGCAAGCACCAGGACACAAACGGCCTACTCTTGCTTCTCGTTCTTATGTTCTCGGATCGGTCTACATGATCCTGCCACTAACCAACTCAACATTCCTTCCTGGATCCCCACTATAAACACTTTTTCTCATTGACATGCTACTCTTGAGGTGGCACAAAAACAGTGAGATACTGCATTTAAAAGGAAGCACTTAGTTAAAAGGAGAGGGCAGTTTTTCAGTGACAGAATGCACAACATCTGAAGAATGAACAGTCTCAGGAGCGCAAGTCCATAGCTCCCTGATAGTGGCAACAGGAAAGTAGATAGGGTGGTAAAGGCGGCATGCAGCATGTTTGCCTTCATCGGTCGAGGCATTGAGTACAATAGTTGGTAAGTCATGTTGCAGCTGTATAAAGCTTTGTTTAGGCCACATTTGGGGTATTGTGTGCAGTTCTGGTCCCTGTATTACAGAAAGCATGTGGAGGCTTTGGAGAGGGTACAGAAGAGTTTCACCGGGATGTTGCCTGTATTGGACATACTTAGCTTGTCTTGTCTGGAGCATTGGAGGCTGAGGAGTGACCTGATTGATAGAAGTACATCAGATTATGAGAGGTATGGAAGGTCAGGATCTTTTTCCCAGGATGGAAATGTCAAATACTAGAGGGGATTGGTTTAAGGTGAGAGGAGGAAAGTTTAAAGCAAAGTTTAAAAGAGATTTAGAGGCATTAATTTTTTTACACTGAGGGTGGTATGTATCTGGAACATGCTGCCAGGAAGTCGTAGAAGCAGACTCAATAGCAACATTTAAGAAGTATTTAGACAGACATACGGACAGGCAGGGATATAGACCACGTGGAGGCAGATGGGATTCGTTTAGATTGGCATTATGGTCAGCATCAACATTGTGGGTCAAAAGGCCTGTTGCTGTGCTGCACTGTTCTAAATTCTAATGGATAAGGCCATTGAATTAAGGATTAAATGTGATTGACTACGAAACACAAAAGATGGAAAGAGCTACAAGGAGGAGGCTGACATAATATGGAGCAAGATTTTTATAGCAACTTCCAGTACCTCAAAAAATTATGCAAGGTGAACTGTGGTTTAATGGCCTCACGAGTCAAGGCACTACTTCAAGTCCACATTCTACAGCAATTGTAGATGCTTCACTGAGATCCTCAGCTTTCATGTTTTTCAAAGCCCCAAGTGGATATTGGAGCAATTCATATAGAGAGGGAAACCTCACAGAGGGAAAAGAGTGTGTATGCTTGAGCATTGTCTTAGCTCCCAACTTCTGTGAACTGACATTGCCTGACATTAGTCTTGAAGGAAAATTATTCATCAATGTACTTCCAATAAATAGCATGGGGTATTTTAGAAATTTAGTTTCAATGGAACACATTCCTAAAAATGTATTACGAAATGGTGCCTAAAACAACAAACAAATATGGCACCTTTATTCAAGAAAATGGGGAAAGAGAGAATAGGGAACTGCAGGCCAGCTGGCTTGACATCAGTTGTAAGCCAACTGCTAGTGTTCAACTTTAGGGATGTAGTAACAGAAAATTATAACTTAATTCAGCAGAGTCACCATGGTTCTATTAAAGGAAAACTATGTTTATCAAATCTAATATGCTTTTTTTAAACAATGTAAGAGACAGAAAAGAGTAAAACCAATGGTAATATATCTGGATTTTCAAGAACCTAAGAAACTGAAGCAGGATTTGGGCCTTCAACAAACTCATCTTCTGCCTCAGTGCCATTTCCTGGGGTCAGCCATATTGCTCAATTATCTTCATCTCTCAATCTCTGTCTTTTCTATACTCAATGACTGACCCTGCACAGCCTTGTGTAGAGAATTCCATAGATTCACTACCTCCTAGGTGAAGACATTTCTTCTCCTTTCGGTTCCGAAAAGTGAATACAGAACATCAGCATAGTGGAGTTCCTCCAAAAAATGTGCACCTTGTGCAGAGGTCAGAGCACTTTAACCAAGATTCATCAAGAAATGGCAAGATGTGATGAGATGTTTAAGTATGAACAGCAGGGATTAATTTCTTGAAATATTACAGATGGACCTACAAACAGGTTGCGAGGGAACATGTTGGTTCATCTTGGTTCTCTCAGCTGTTGTTTGATGTACTGATAAATGGTGTGTAGAGAGAGTTGCATGTTTTGCAGGGAGACACAATGAATGTGGTGAGTGTTCACGTGAGTCATCTTTCTCTAAGGGAATCCCTCGGTGTCCAGCAGAGGATCACCTCCCTTCTTCACTCAGCGGGATAATGAAGTTTGTGATGTTGCACAAGAACATACCCCTTGAAGTTATCATCATCCTCTGTCTCTCCTTCACTTGCTGTTTCCTTTGGCCCTCAGGGTGTGAGCTTCCCCGCTGACCTTCCTCAGGCACTGCTGCTGTTCCCTAAGGGCTGGGTTATGTGGCCTACAGTGCACTTCTGATTGATGAAAGCAGCAGAATCTTATTTTCAGTGTCTGATGGCTTTCTGCCCTCGTGTCCTTCTCGATCCATGGCTGTTGTATCAATGCTTGACCGGAATGGTGGGAGTATGCTCAAGGGGTTAGAAGGCATGGCGGCAGAGGGCAGCACTTGTCCCTCAAGATCCAATCCTCCGGACAGTGCTGACCACTGAATAAGTCAGGGAGGGTGGGTTCCCAAAGGGTGAGGGAGCTGTGGGAGCTGCCAGGAGACATGCCACTGACCTGAAGGAAATTCTTCATTTACGACAACAGCCCCATTTAGAGGGTGGAAATGCTTTTCACTGATGAAGAGATCCGTGTTTTTCAAGTGAGGCCTGAGCCTGCAAACACATTGCTCAGAGAGGTTCAGGTAATCCAGATACATCTCCAAAGACTATGGGAATAGAATTTCTGTATCTCCCATTCTGTGGTCTACAACCTTCACTAAGCAGCCTGTGAAGTCTAGCCTGAAGTTTCCAGAGACAAATTTCCACCATTAGTATGACAACTGAGTAGCCCACTGAACAAGTTGCTCATTAAGTTCTGCAAACAGCACTCCCTGCTCATCTGAGCACACTCTGAAGACCTTATTAGTGGTTCATGGTCAATTCCAGGGCTGCTATGTGTGGTGTCCTGACGTCAGCAGCTTGACTCTTTAAGTTCGTCGTTGTGGCTATCCCTCGAGGTCGAAGATGATGGTCTTCGTTCCGTTGATCTATTTATGGACTCTCAAGTGGCTTATGAGTCCAATATTAAGCCCACAGAACGAAGACGCCTGTGTGTATATTTCTTTAACGTGTACTTGATGTTGCACGACAAAAAGCACACAGTAGTTCACAAATCAACCAGCTGATTCCAATGGCACGGAAACCACTACGATTGGAGCTGATGGATTTGTTGCAGCCTTCATCCGCCTTCACAGCCATCGAGTTCGAAGTAACTTTGTCTGCCTGTTCCACCATTGAGGTCTTGGTCGGATTGTTCTTTGTCAGGGACCTCACCATTGACCTTACCGCCATAGGTGACCTTACCAGGAGCAGAGCTCCAGACGGCATCTCTCTCGGGATCTCAGGACCACACAAGCTTCTCCACCACGACAAGGTGACAGTCCATGGAGAAGTCTTTAAATTACAACTAAATGTGTTGTGCTTCTTGCTTTCCTGTGATTCTTTACTGGCAGTCATTTTCTGTAGCTTGGAGCTCCAATTAATGTCTGAGGGGGTTAACGTGTGTGCTGCTCAATGACTGATGTCATAAGCTGCTCATGCAATGTTGGAAAAACTTTGGATGTGCTAACATGGATTGCAACTGGAAATGCCTGATCCAATTTTATAAGTGCAAGAAGTATTTCACACCTAAGTACTGTATGCTGCCACAAATTCACAGAGAGAATTCCCTTACATTTACTAAAAGAGAGTCAAAATCCCCACGCAACCTGGTTCCATTCCAAACTGCAGGCCTCTCCCCACCTCATGGCCGTGCATACCTGCACGAAAGAAATTAATCTTAACTTCGCACAACCCAAATCAACATTCAGATTCAGCCAGACTAAAACATAATACACATCTGAGCAAATAGTCAGATAGGGTAAAGCAAGATGCGAATAAAAATTCAAAAATTATACAAGGGAATATACACCAAGCTCATTTGTAAATGAGAAATGAGAAAGAATGTTAATATAAGAACATATCAGAACATAAGCAGTAGAAACAATACAAATACTTTTCATTGTATGCTGAAAAGCTATTATAGCGATTGTGATCCAGATTTGAGAGAACAACATAAATGGAATAGGCCATTTGGTCCTTCAAACCTGTTTGCCATTCATCAAGATCATTGCCTATCTCTTTTAGGGACATTTCCCTGTATCATTCCCCAAATCCCTTGTTTCTCGTAATATCCAGAAATCTATTGATCTCTGTTTTAGATGAACTCAGTGAAAAAGCCACCATAGTTCTCTAGGATAGAGAATTGCAAACATTCACCATCATCCGTATGAAAAAATTTCCCCTCTTCTCCTATAAGGCCTACCCCTTATTACACTGACCCTTGGTTTTAGATTCCTCAGCCAAAGGCAGCATCCTCCTCACATTGAGCTCCATCAAGAATTTTGTAAGTTTCAATGAGGTCTCCTCTCAGTCTTCTAAACTCAATACAGATCTAGTCTGCTCAATCTCTCCTCACAGCAAACCTGCCAACTTCAGATGATGAGACGTCTGAATTTTCTGTATTTCTATTTTTTTTACAGTAACCCCATATTTACTTATCTTTGTAAACATTCAAGCATGTCCATGGTGATGTTAACACTGTTGAAGCCTTTGCCAATCCCATTAAGCTTACCAGGTATTTTGCCCGTGAAAGTGAGAAACGTTGATGGCTTCCATCAAAAAATTAGCAGCTTCGAGGCTTTTCCCAGAACGTATTTCTGTCAACTGGCGCAGTACTTTTCCTTAAAAAAATATACATATTAGATCTCTGAATAATTTACAATATTTAAAGGACATCTCACTTTAATGTAACACACACAAAATGCTGGAGGAACTCAGCGGGTCAGGCAGCATCTATGGAGGGGAATGAACAGTCGACGTTTCGGGCCAAGACCCTTCATCAACCAGTCCAGATGAAGGGTCTCGGCTCAAAACATCGACTGTTTATTTCCCTCCATAGGTGCTGCCTGACCCGCTGAGTTCCTCCAGCATTTTGTGTGTTGCTCCAGATCCCAGCATCTGCAGTCTCTGCTGTCACTTTAATGTAATACAGATTTGCAATACATAAGTGATAAATCATAGTTGCATTTTCTGATATTACAGTGCATGTAGAAAAGCCATAAACAATCCCTGTGTGAATAAACACATACAGGAAACAGCTTCACACCATTTGAATATAGATTTTATTCATTTTGGGGATGGAGGTGTTGCAGGCAAGGCCTGCATTTATTTCCCTAACTCAACTGCTCTTGAGAAGGTGGTGGTGAGGCATCTTTTTGAATCACTGCAGTCCTTCTGGTGAAGGTACTCCTGCATTGATTTTGGGTAGAGAGTTCCAGGATTTAGATCCAACAACAATGAAGGAACATCGATATATTTCCAAGCCAGCATGGTTTGTAACTTGGAGGGGACTCTGGTGTTTCTATGCACCTGCTAATTTTTGTCCTTGTTGGTGGGGATCATAGATTTGGGGGATGCTGTTGGACTAGCCCAGGTGAATAACTGCAGTGAAGGTTGTTGATGATACATACTGCAGTCACTGTGTGCTGGTGGTGGTGGATGGGGTGCCAAACAAGCGAGATGCTTTGTCCTGGACAGTGACGAGCTTCCTGAGAGTTGTTGGAGCTGCAGTCAGCCAGGCAACTGGGGAGTCCCCATCACATTGTAGGTGGTGGAAAGGCTTTGGGTTGTCAGGTGGTACATCTCTGCCACAGGATACCCTGCACCTGACCTGTTGTGTATTTATGTGGCTGGTCCAATTGAGTTTCTGGGCTATAGTGACTTCCACAATGTTGATAGTGGTGATCTCAATGATGGCAATGCATTGAATGTCAAAAGTAGATGGCTAGACTCTCTAGTCATTATGATCAGCACATAATGAGAAAACAATGTAAATACTTTTCATTGTATGCTGAAAAGTTATTATAGCTATTGTGATCCAGATTTCAGAGAACAACATACATGAAGATTTTCCTTCAAACTCTTAACAGGTATTTATTGTCTATGGGAGAACTTTCAATGAAATATGCATCACAATAGACAGAGACTGGCACAGTCATAACTCCTCAGACTCTGAAGTTTACGAGAAGGTGAGGGGTGGGGTTGGGGGAGCGGTGGCAGGGAAGGCTAATAGCAGCCAAAAAAAAACCTGACAAGGTTGAAATTGTGGAGGTTCTGTTGAATTTAACAGCAGAACATCTTATCTTTTTTTGTAAAGAGGCAAACTGGCAATCTGGCTGGCTACAGGATAAGAAAACCATGGAGGAATTATTGACCACAACTGGAGAAAGAGGGCATACTGCAGACTCAGGATGATGACCTGTAGTGTGGTGGGATGGGGAATGATGTCGGCCAAGGGTGCTTATCATAGTGCTGAGAGTCTTTGAGGATCAGGAGATGTAATCTTGAAGCTCTTGGTCTACAAGGAGTACTCGAAGGGCTACCTTCCTCCCAGAGATGACAGTTCCTGCCTCTGATTAACTGTTGAGTTTCATGAGCCCAGAGAAACATGATCAGGAAAAGTTAAGTATTACTTAGATTCTGAGTTGGAGTATGGGACAAAATAGGAAATACTGGAAGTAGTCAGCAGGTTAGGCAGTATCTGCGAAGAGAGAAAGACCAAGGCAGTGTTTCAGATCAATGACCTTCCATCTGAACTGTGAGAAGCTGATTTAAATATCTCTCTACAATAGACAGGTATGCCTCATTACAGCTACAGTGAAGGAAGCAGCAGGGGTGTATACATTGGATTAGGGTCACATTTTGCATTTTTTGGGTTTAACTATCCTGCTACTCGTACAGAAATGTTTAATGGAAACCTTTTTTGTTACAAAAATAAGTCTACAGGAGCAGTTATCGTGAGCTCAACTGTAAATGTAACTCTCAACTTGGTTATTTTCCGACAGTCAGGTATTTTATATGCACAATATTTCAGAATAACTTTCAGACAAAGTGCCATGGCTGAGAAATTCAGGACCTCCATGCTCAGGTTAAGTACCCTGCACTAGAATGGAGAAAGCAACGTCGCTCAGGTTGTCGGCTATCGGGCTTCATTGCCATGGAGTGTGGTTCTTGAAGAGAAAATGGAATGAAAGCAAGGCTGCTGGGGCCTCTACAGTACTCATCGTAGTCACCTGGGCTCTCCCTCGAGGTCGAGGATGATGGTCTTCGTTCCATTGATCTATTTATGGGCTCTCAAGTGGCTTATGAGTCCAATCTTAGCTCTGAAAATTCAAAGCTAACAGAGCGAAGACACCTGTGTGTGTATTTGTTTAACGTGTACTTGATGTCGCACTGCAAAATGCACACGATACTTCACAAATCAACCAACTGATTCCAATGGCATGGAAACCACGATGATTGGAGCTGACGGATTTGTTGCAGCCTTCATCCGCCTTCACAGCCATTGAGTTCGAAGTAACTTCGTCCGCCTGTTCCACTGTTGCGGTCTTGGTTGGATTGTTCTTTGTCAGGGACCTCACCATCGACCTTACCGCCATGGGTGACCCTACCAGGAGCAGAGCTCCAGATGGCATCACTCTTGGGATCTCAGGACCACACAAGCTTCTCCACCACGACAAGGTGACAATCCATGGAGAAGCTGCAGTACTAAGGTCAGTGAAGCTGTACAGAAGGAGCAAGGGCTTGGTGAGCGGAGAGCAGGCAGGTGAGCGATAGCTGTGACAATGTGCTGCCTGTGCAATGTAGGCATTTTTGGGTTGGCAAGCAGCAGTTGGCAATAGGATTGGAGTTGGGTGGGGATGGGAGAGATTCGATTGCAGGAACTTCAGCTGGGTCATGGGGTAGAGAAGTTGGAACTCACAGGGCTAGGAACATCAGTGATCCTTTGGGTACAAGAGGACCACTTCTGCTCCCCTCAGCTCCATATTCAGCCAGGGAACAACGTCCTCATTGCAGGTATTTGTCTGATTTGTTTCCTGAAGTGGTACCTAGTGGCTGTAACATGGGCAGTGTGATATTTGTCATTTATTTAATTGAATGGAAATCAGGTGATAACAACTTCTACAAGCAACCTACTATCAAGCAAGGTTCCAAGCTAGAAGTGACAATTCATAAAATAGACCCTGTGCTAGACGAGAAGGTAACAAGAAGCTCGCTGATCCACCATAACTCTAAACCATCTTCTTGAGCAACCGGATCACCCCTCATCACTACAGTTTAGCAACACCATGACCACTAATCACTTTGCACTAAAATGGACTTTTTTAATTCTAATTGTGTGCTTGTAATTGTATTTTTTCTTTTAACAATTGTGTTTCTTTTTCTTGTGAATGCTTCTTATCTGATGCTCTGTGCCTGTGATGCTGCTGCAAGTTAGTCTTTCATTGCACCTGTGCACACATGGACTCATGCAGATGACAATAAACTCAACTTGGACTCTGAAATCATTTACAATTCATCTAACTGCGAGACTACCTAGAAGTATTAAACAAATGATAAATCCAGATATTTTTAATTGCAATAGTTACTGTCAAGGCATGTTATTGCTGTATATATTATACCTTTCTGTAACAGTAAGTCTGCCTCTAGATCAGCTTCTTGAGATACAGCTTCTCTACAAAGCTGAAGACCTGTGCTATAAGTGGAAAGTGCTTCCTGCCACGTTGATTCACTCCTTCTTTTGGCTGAGCATGCTGCCAGTTGTGCTACAGCATTTCCTTTAACGGGAAACAAAGGCAAAATGTTAAACTCTGTATTAACATAATCTGCTGAAGAACCAGGCAGGCACGGTAGTGTAACAGTTAGCGTAACACTATTAAAGCGCCAACGACCCGGGTTCAATTCCGGCCGTTGTCTGTAAGGAGTTTGTACGTTCTCCCCGTGTCTGCGTGGGTTTCCTCCGGGTGCTCCGGTTTCCTCCCACATTCCAAAGACGTACGGGTTAGGAAGCTGTGGGCGTGCTATGTTGGCGTCGGAAGCTTGGCGACACTTGCGGGCTGCCCCCAGAACACTCAACTCAAAAGATGCATCTCACTGTGTGTTTCGATGTACGTGTGACGAATAAAGAAATCTCTCTCTATCGCTCACTGGGCGGGAAATTCTGAAACAGCGACAGTCGGATAATGGTAATTTGATAACATAAGGATGCATTTAAAACCACAGTGCAAATATAAGTGAGAAAAACATTTGTTTGGCACAGTCAACGTACGATAGAGGAGCAGATATGTAGACAAATCACAGAGCAGTGCAAGAGGAATAGGGTTATAGTAGTAGAAGACTGTTAAAGGTGGAACAGCAGAGGGGTGGAATTTTTAAAGTGCATCCAGGAGACCTTTTTGAGCCATTATGCAGATAGAACCATTAGAAAAGGGGCAGTAAAAAGATCACTGGACCTAATCTTAGTGAATGTAACTGGGCAGGTGGTCGGAGTGTCAGTCGGACAGCATGTCGGAGGTAGTGACCATAATCCCATAGGTTTACAAGGTAGTTATCGAAAGGGGTATGAATGATCAGAAACTAAGGTCCTGATTTGGGGAAAACCAATTTCATATCGTAAGACAAGCAAAAGTAGACTGGGAACAACTACTTGCACGTAGCTGTACAACTGACAAGTGGGAAACAAATGGTGAGAATTCAGGACCAATGTGTTCCAGTAAGAGTGAAGGGAAACAACAGCAAGTCCAAGGAATCTTGGGTGTCAAGTGATAATGAAGGGCTGGATAAAGGGAAAAAAAAAGCAGGCACTTGATAGGTACAGGGAACTGAAATTAGGATTATAGGAAGTGTTGGGGTTTCGGTGCATAAATAAAGGTTAGTAGGGCAAAGGGGGGCACAAAATATCAGTAGTGAACAGGATTAAGGAAAGTCCCAAGGCATTTTACAAGTACGTTAGGGGTAAATGGGTAAATTCCAGTACTGAAATATTGCTTATTTGTATGTCCCATTACTAAATGCAGAATGTCCACTCACTATTTCTGAGCATTGGAACTTTCTCCCCAATACTTGTTTGCATTGCTTCTTTCAGAAGTCTCTTCAAAAAACTCTCTCACCAAAAAACTCTCTCACCACACTCAAGGAATCATAAATTCATAGAGTCATATAGCATGGAAACAGGCCCCTCAGCCCTTGAGCCTGCGTGGACCATCAAGCACCCATTTACTCCAACCCTACCCTATCCCCATTTTATTTTAACTTGTTAGTTCCCAATCTTTTCTTTCCGCTGCTTAAAGCCCTCTGATTCCCTCGTGTGCATCAACTGGAGATGTGGCACAACCAGAGACGTTGCTGCCTTGCCACTCCAGAGACTTGGGCTCATTCTCCCTGTTTGGGTTTCTTCCAGGTGCTCCAGTTTCCTCCCACATCCCAAATATGTGTGGGTTGGTAATGTTATTGATTACGTAAATCACCCCTTGTAATGTGGAGGGTCATGACTGTCACGTGACAGCACTGCCCATTACCTGGTCGAAAGACACACCACCGCCAATCAAGATTTGGCTCCACCCCACCCATCAGTGCACACCTGACCATTGGTCCCTTTAAGCACCTTTGTATTTGGCCTTGGGGCATTTGCCGTTGTAAATCACCTGGGCTGGACCCCCCCAGCCCTCCAGCACTATAAAGAGTGCCGCATGTGCTTGGCTCAGCCTCTTTTGACTGCTCCAAGGGATTCGCCCTGCTTCACCCCAGGCCGAGGAACTGTGGAACGGTGCTGGAGAGATCGTTGGTAAGGTGTGCACTGTTAATAGGGTCGGGAGCATTCTAGTTAGTATCCCTGGTTAGCGTAGAGCCATGCCTGCACTGAGTCAAGGGGTGGTGGGTATCGTATTGTTTTTCCTTGATTGTCTGTACCCAGTTCGTTTTGTGTGTGTGTGTGTGTGTGTGTGTGTGTGTGTGTGTGTGTGTATATATGTATTCTACCCCTGTTGCAATTTTCCCACGCTCGCTATAAACTGTGCATGTGTGTGTATTGTTCCCGTTACCCTTTCCCTGCGTTTGTCTTCCGTAAATAAATCATTTATCTCCAAGACTGTGTTCACAGTCCTTGCCTCTGAGACCTCTAATCTCTTTCACAACACCCCTCAATATAGATGGGTGGCAGGTGAATAAAGTGGTGGGGATAGTAAAAAGGGGATGCCAGAGGAAAAATAGAGTTCACGTAGATGAGAGCTTGATGGTCAGTGCAGATGGGCTGGACCAGAAGGTCTGTTTCTGTGCTGTAAGACTCTATGGATTTATAGGGTGTTCTGCACAAGACCTGCTATTGCTGTTAGTGTTTCCAAATTTTAAATTATGTTAGAAATTAATCAGATAATAATTTCACTTTCATAAAGAAATAGAAGTTGTAATGCAATCCCTTACCTATTCGTAGTTTAATTTTTGCCATCAGGATAATATGTGGAAGATAAACATTTTTCAACGGGACTGCCAGACAGGAATAAACATCCCCATAAGACTGATGCCTTGCAGTTTCCCCCAGTAAAACAAGCTGCACACAAAATGCAAAAGTACCACCTTAGTATATCTCACAGTAGCAGGACCTTAGTATACTTACTTTCCAAAAAGGAAAAGTACTTAAATTTACATAATACACAGATAAATTGAAATAATTTGCAATGTTTTTACAGCACAAGATAGATATTTGAACAAAACTGTTTATGCCGGTGGTTGTACTTCACACAAGTTCCCTCTCACCCAATTTCATCGAATCCTATCAACATATCTCTTTTGAGCGACTAAGGATGAGAGGCGACTTGATAGAGGTGTATAAGATTATGAGGGGCATAGTCAGAGTGGACAGCCAGCACCTTTTCCCCAGGGCGTCAATGGCCAATAACAGAGGACATCAGTTTAAGGTCAGAGGAGGAAAGTTTAGGGGAGATGTCAGAGGGAGGTTTTTTATTTACACACAGTGTGGTGGGTGCCTGGAACGCACTGCCGGGAGTGGTGGTAGAGGCTGATACAATAGTGAAATTTAAAAGACTCTTACATAGGCACATGGATATAAGAAAAATGTGGAGGGTTATGGGCTGTGTGGGAGGGAAGGGTTAGATTGATCATGGAACAGGTTTATATAGGTCAGCAGAATATCATGGGCCAAAAGGTCTGTACTGTGCTGAACTGTTCTATATCCTTTCTCTTCCTCCTTCCTCATCTAGTTTTCACTTCAGTGCACCGATGTATTTGCAACCCCTCAATGTGCAATAAGTTACTGTATACGTATATTCATTATCCAAATAAATAAGTTTCTTCTAAATCCCATACCACACTCTTTAGTGGCTGTTCTATATTTATGGCCCATGCTAGTGGATTCCTCACAATGGAAACGTGTTTTCTTATGACCACCCTATAAAACTTCATTGTCTTAAGTATCTCATTTCACCTCTTTTTGTAGAGAATTGAGTCCCGGCCTGTTCAATCTTTTCTTGCAGTTGTACACTCTAACCTGTTATAACTTTATTTTTTAACTTCTCGAGTGCTTCTCTATACTTTTTGTAATATAGAGATCAAAACTGCATACAGAATAAAAGAATGAATATGCCATGTATGTTTTGTTAATACTCTTGCTGAGTTCAATTTTGCTGTATTCCAAAACAACTCTTCTGTATTTGCCAGCATTCTTTTTAAAGTTTTATCTAAATATTCCTGAAGGACGGAATAGTTTTGAATATTATTTGTAAGTCTACTTCAAAATGAAGAATCAAAATAAAATCAAATGTTATTAAATTCAATAAAACAGAATAAGATGTAAAACAATTGTCAGTGATATAGATGTATTTAGAAGTTAAAATCTCCTCAAAGAGATAAAGCCATGAAAGAAATTAAATTAAAGGGGAAATAGTTGATATAGAGATTGTTAAATGAATTTTCTTCTGTGGTACAATTTTAAGTGGCTGTCAGAAAGACTGCTGGTGATGTTCTTGCCTTAATTTGTTTGGCAACTGGAACTTTGACAGAGTAATGAGGTTTGAAAACATACTTCAAAACAGCCATGTACCATTAAAGCCATCAAGCGAAACAGTAAAAGCTTTCCCTGCCGAGACTTCTGCATTACTTTACCTATTGAGTTAAGATAAACAAGAAGTGCTGGGAAAACCCAGCAGGTCAAATTGCTTCTGTGGAGACAGAAACAATGTTAACAGTTCAGGTCAATGACATTTCATCAGTTAATTCTATTCCTCTCCCCACAGATCCTGCCTGACCTTCTGTGTTTTCCCAGTATTTTCTGTTTTTTTTTATTTCAGATTTTGAGCATCTGCAGTTTTTTTTATTTCAACTTTATGAGGACCCCTTAAAACCCCTCCAAGCACCCCACCCCTTGCCCCAAAGGGAATCAAAGCTATCATGAACAAAGCATCTGAGGCACTGAGTCACGTACTTGGGCAACATATACATCAGGCACTCTGCAAGTGTTAACGGGCCAACTACTCAGATGGGCTGGGTAGAGGGTTGGGGTCAGCACACTTCAGTTCTTTACTGAGTTATACATATAGGCTTTGCAACTTCTGGTAGGTAGGAAGGAGTGCTATTCCCTGTCCCCTGTTTTAATTCCAATGGGATCACTGTCAGTGATCAGTGTAAACTGCTGAAACCAGTCCTTGTTCTTAGTGATTGTAATTCCTGCCATTTGGTTTACAAATGGAAACATGGAATTGCCCATTAGAGAATTAAAGGTTGGAATGTTATATAGTTGAAAAGGGATCCCACCATAACTCCACAGGAAATTTTGCAGAATTTTCATTGCATATACACCAATGAAATATCAAAACGTCCTGGACATTTTGTTCATGAAATGCATATGCTCTGCAGGATCATCACTGGCACACTTATAGATGTATGAATAATGCATTTAGTTCAAAATCCATACATTAAGCTTGGAACCTTTCTAACTGCTCTCTGAAACCTGCTGCAAGGATGATCTCGTTGGCACTCTTCCTACTTTAACATCGCTGAGTTTTTGAATTCAGTATTGTGGGGTTAATGATGATAGCAATGTCTCGCAGCATTGTGACAATGTGGTTCAGCATACTCAAGGCCACACCTGCTATACGTTAGTTCTGTGCAATTAATGACAAAGGACACCTGTCAAGAAGACAAAAATATTTAAAATTGGCTACCTGGTCAAGAATTAATTTCTGGGCTGAGAGACAAACATTCATCTTCTCCTGCCTGACAGCACTTTCTACAGTGCATATCCATTCCACTGTACTTAAGTCAGTCAACTGAAGCATAGCTTTAATAAGAATCAGGACAGCACTGGGTGAATTGAATTGTCTTGGATTCAGTAAGTCCACTATATTCTGTTTAGGAGTAAAACACAAAAATATAATTATTTTCAAAAACCATAAAATGGGACAAAGATATAAATCTAGCAGGATAATATGTTAGAAATGTCAGTATCTTCGCTGGGAGATTGAGTGAAAGTAGTTTACACATTGGGCCACACGTCACCAGTTAATGCTCCTGGTGAGAGAGCAGGATACGAGAAGGGACTGGAACATACAAATGTAAATCCAACCAGCAACTGACAGTCACACACATTTTTAATGTGAGCAGCCAAAACCGAATTTCTCCCTCAGTCGATCTAATCTAATTCATAGCCCACAACCTTTTGGAGACTAAACTGAGAATCTCTCAAAATATAGGCATGGGAATCATTTGGTGTGGTTAATCCATATCTATCACCTTCAACTCCTGCTTTGTGTTGCCTGCACATTTCCATGTTTGCTGACCTTTGACTGCACACCCCAGTTGAGGGCCAAAATCATTGCTAAGCCACTAAAGTCAATCTGGAGCTGCCAGGCATTCTAGAGCAGAAGCTGACCTACAGGAGGTGCTGCCTCAAGGCAGCAACATCCACCATCAAAGATGCCCACCATCCGGGCCGTGCCATCTTCTCGCAGCTACCATTGGGCAGGAGGTACAGAAGCCTGAAGTCCCACACCACCAGGTTCAAGAACAGCGACTTCTCTTCAACCACTTGGTTCTTGAACCAACCGGCATGACCCTAATCACCACTGTTCAGCAACACTATGACCATTTTGATCACTTTGCACTAAAATAGACTTTGTGTTTAATTTGTGTTTGTTCTTGTGAATGCTGCTTACTGATGCTATGTGCCTGTGATGCTGGTGCAAGTAAATTTTTCATTGCACCCACCATATGTGTACTTGTGCAGATGACAATAAACTGGATTTTGACTTGGGAAACAGTGAAGTCTCTACACGAGAGCTGGCTCCATGACTTTTACACACTTCACTGGTAGTGAGTGCAGGCAGTCAATATCATGAGTCAAGCCTCAATGGCCTGGATGTAGTATGGCAGCAAGTTTGATAATCACACTCACATGATCAACATCAGTAAATGCCACATCCCACCAACTGCACCACCTGGCTCACACAATGCTCAAAGTACCACTTCTCCATTATTCCCCTAACAATAATCAGGACTCGCACTGAATTTACCTTACTCTCACAGAACTGATGGAAGACTCACACAGGTCTCACAGCTTGCACACACGGCTATTTAAACCTTGACAGGACATCTCCCCAGGACCCTGAGGGGCACACACTGATGCACTTCCCTCTCTCTTGCAGGACAAGGTGGCACATAATCATAGATTGTAGCTGCCTAACCAGATCTACGCTGTATGGAGGAAACAGTGTTTACAATCATTGGAGTGGGCACTGTTAAGATTGTGGTCAGTGTCAGGAAGATAATGGTATCCATATAACTAATCTTTTTTTGTCACATCCCACTTTGCCCATATGCCACAATTTCTTCTGAGTTACAAACTCCAGATGAAAAAAGAACACACCCCTTACTTCCCCAGTTCTCCTTACCACAACCCCAGCCTTTACCTTTTCAGATAACCTGGGACTGCAATCTGGCCAAAGGCTGGAAGAACAGTGAGGAAACAATGATAATGATTTCACATGCACATCAACCAGCTCAGCTACTGGCAGTGCACATCCTTTCCAAAGTAGTCTACACCCAGGACAGGTAAACAGCATCACAGCTATCAGCCTGGGCCAACAGGAGAACTTTGCCTCTTAGCCAGAAGGTTGTGGGTTCAAGTTCTGTCCCAGATGCCTGAGCACATAATCTGGGTTGACACCCAAGCAGGTACCAATGAGTCCAACACCACTGAAGATGCTAAACTTTGAGGAGAATGTTAAATAGAGCTTGACTTCGTAAATCGGCATATAAGCCCCCAGGACACCACTGTGTCCAGTATTGTAGTCAAGGTTTAACAATTAACGAAATCACATGAACAGATGGTCTAGTTATTATCTCATTATTATTCATGGGATCATTGTTGTCTGTGTGCATTTTTTTTTGTTGTAAACCATTGGGTCTCCACACATTGTGATGTAGGCTCACAGTGTCCTGAAATCAGGAAAGTTGCAAGTCTTATACCTCTCCATAGAAAACAAAGAATGAGAGCATGTGTTCCTCCTGCTTAATTCACCATCATCATCCCAAATGAATAAACATTTGTTACTGATTAACTTCTGATCTCAAGGAAGGAGCATGAAATGTGAAATTCCCTCTGCAGATAAAATCTAGGTAACAACCTCACCTGCAAAACTGTCCTAATGTGATCATTAACATATCCCAGCTGGAAATCCAGCAGAACTTCCTGCAGCATGAACTCAGCTTGTGTCTCAACATCACCATAGTCTTTTGCTTCCATTACCCCTTCTTCACAGAGCTGAGAGGTATCCAGAAAGCCCTCTGTTAAAAAGAGACACATTTCCACAAGGTTAAAACATCTGCTTTTTCTATTCTTTATTTCCAATTCTTTTCCAAATGTCAAGATGTGTAACAGTCAACATTGAGAGCATAAGATGCAACCACAAGATTAAAAGTTACTCTCAACTATACCACCAGGCTTTAAAAAAAATGTACAGACTCACTAATACTGTGAACTATGAAAGTGGTAGGAAGAAATCATCTCTTATTACAGATCATCAGGTGCCCACCCTCCCTTTTAGAACTTTAGATCATTTCTTGCCAATACAAATTTTTCCCGCCATTCTTAAAAGGACTGAAGAAGGTGTGGTCCCAATCCATAGTGCCAGATGCCTTTTGATGCCATAATCATGTAAAGTATTTCATTCATAGAAGGCCCTTTGGTAACTTAACTGTGAGAGGACGACAGCTGAGCTGATACTGTCCTGTGATGTCCACATAGGCTAGAATCACTGAATTCTGATCACGTGCATAACACTCTGATCTATGGATTGTTCTCAGGGACACATACTGAGACAAACATCAAGTGCTGCTGGAAGATCATCAACTTGCCATCAAAACAGGTGGCATTTTAATTTTCATACGATATCATTTCTCCTGCTTTTACTAAGGTGAACTATTGAGCAATACATAGGTAAAATTAACTTTGCCACTGAAGGTCCTGTCTTGGCCATCTTAGAAGCTCTTAAATATTTTAATTATCCAGCACCAATTGACCACAATAACATTACAAATGCAAACTCTGAAGTAATATCCTGAACTTGCTTGACAAATTGTTACTTGTTTAGTAAAACAAGCAGGAAAGATAGCCAAGAGATCAAGAAATTGGTCAGTTGGAAACTGAAATCAAAATACCTTTCTTTAGTCCTGCGGAATATATCTGAGCAGTCAGAGCAGTCACCATAGCCAATCGACATTTCAGCCAAAGACCCATATGCAAACGTCCACGTGCTTCCATATTCCAAGTTTCCTGGTGGAAGTCTTTATTAATATGGTCTTCGTGTTGCTGAGGAGAAACATCTTCATTTACAACTTCATCTTTGCAGAATGAAAAACCATTTTACATTTATTTAAATCTAAACCACATATTTTGACCTTGAAATTGCATCACCAGCAACATGGTGTTCAAACAGCTTAGGGGAGTGGAGGGTTTGATTTAAACACTGTGTAAGTTCCACAATGACCGAAATCTTAATTTGCAGTGGGATCACAGAACAGTATCGTCAAGTACCCCTGTGCAACAACACACTGTGTCAGTTTAATTGCATACTCTATTAATCTGTCACATTCCTTCACCTTCTGGCCCTTTTTTTTATAGCTCCAATCTCAGTATAGACAATACCAGCAGCACTCTTCCAGGGACAGGGGAGTGTTGCTACATAATGAGTGGATGCAGCAGTGATGGGGAAGAGCTCAGACAGTTTTCCCAGAAAGACAGAGGGACCTGGGCGGGCTGGCGAAGAACAGGAACTATGGGAAGCACGTTCTTTGTACAAGGAGTCCATGGAAACCCTGCAAGGTTTCAGACAGGTAATCCTGGCAGAAAGTTGTCAGGGAGGTCTCTGTAAAGTGTAACATTACACGAGTAGAGTCAATGAATGCTTGTACTTTGGGGAACCCTGCAACGTAGTAGATGAGGTTATCTCCCCTTGAGTATATGATTTACGTGATCTCCCACATACAATATTAAACAGAAAACTTTGAGATGTGGCAGAGAACAGCAGCAGCAGCCTGGAGTGATTCTGCAGCCAGAAAACTGAGAGTGAACATGTCCTGGACCAAGCAGTCAGTGCACATCTGAGGCTGTGTCTGAAGTCACAGGAAATCACAGATCTCAGCCAGTACAAAGAATGCAGCTTGAGAGATATCCTTTAAACAGCATGGCTTCTGGAAAAGAAAGCCCAAAAATCTGCACAAAAATTGTTTGGGGCATGCTTTTTGGGCTTTCACCCCCTTCCAGTCAGAAATCAAAGCAAGCACTTGCGTGTGCAGTTCACCTCAGTGTTGGTGTCATTTGCACATGTGATGACATCATCCACAATTTACGATGCTTATTTTCGTACTAATAACCTAATCTGGTGCAAAAATGTGCCACCCAACTCTTTTCACTCACTATCACACAAGAAGCAAGCATCAACCTTTTTCAAAGAACATTTTCTTCCTGCCACCTCATGCTGCATGTTCACAATCCCTGTCCTTAACTCCATTTCCCCCATTTTTGCTGCATGTTCTTTCCCATTTTAATCTGCATGTTCTTCACTCCATTCCATGCTGCGTCGTTGATCATTTTTTCATGCTGTAATTTTTGAAACCCATTTCATTCTGCTTTGTTGTAACCTCCCAGCCCCCTCTTCATATTATGCACTTCATTAGATTTCTGGAAGGCTGTAACCCCCACGACATACTGCTTATTTTTGTCCACCCATTTAATGGTTCACCCCAGTTAACGCAGCACATCTTTCCCCCAACATTGGGCTTCATATTCTTACTACCCACCTGCCAGTTCTTGCTAATTCTTCTTCCCACCCCTTTGCTACTTATTCCCCACATGTCCTACGACTGATCATTTACCATCTCACCACACTCCAGTTCCTTCCCTTCCCCACTCACGATTCCTGTTTGTTGACTCCATTTCATGACGCATTCCTCCTCCCACTTACTTCGTGCTGTATGTTTTTAGCCACGTTGCTACTTATTGTTGGCCCCACGTCCCTGCTTCATTCTGCGGGTTCTTTTGCCACTCTGCCCCAACTTGTTCCCCCCCTTTCCTGCCGCATGCAGACCTTTTTTCCCCCCAGGATTTGGGTTTTTGCCATGTGGAATTCCCCTTGTGAAACTGGTGGTGAACGGCTGCAGTCCTTCTGGCGAAGGTGCTCCCACGGTGCTGTTGAGGAGGAAGTTCCAGGATTTAGACCCAGTGATGATGAAGGACCAGTGATGCATTTCCAAGTCAGGATGGTGTGTGGCTTTCACCAGCTGCAAGTTCTCCACAATTATATGCTGGATCTTCCTTGCCCCACTTCATGCTGCAACTCCACTCTAACCTATCTCAAACTGTTTTCCTCACCCAGACTGTCCCCCACCACTTTATGATGTGTCTTTTCCCATTAGTACATCATGCTGCATGTTGCCGATTCCTCGTCACCTCTGGAAACTACCCTGGGATGTTTTACTGGATTAAGGGTGCAAAATACAAATTTTTGGAACTAATTGAGCTATCCAAGTGGCATCAGGTATTATTGTTCTTACATATGTGTATAGTTTGGAGAACTGTAATAAAAGCATCCTACCTGGATGCATCACAGCTTGGTATGGCAACTGCTCTCTCCAGGAACGCAAGAAACTGCAGAGAGTTGTGGACACAGCCCAGTGCATCACGGACACCAGCCTCCCCTCCTTGGACTCTGTCTTTACCTCTTGCTGTCTTGGTGAAGCAGCCAGCATAATCAAAGACCCCACCCACCCGGGACATTCTCTCTTCTCTCCTCTTCCATCGGGTGCAAGATACAGGAGCCTGAGGGCACGTACCACCAGGCTCAAGGACAGCTTCTATCCCCACTGTGATAAGACTATCGAACGGTTCCCTTATACAATGAGGTGGACTCTGACCTCACGATCTACCTTGTTGTGACCTTGCACCTTATTGCACTGCACTTTCTCTGTAGCTGTGACACTTTACTCTGTACTGTTATTGTTTTTACTTGTACTACCTCAATGCACTCTGTACTAACAAAATGTAACTGCACTGTGTAATGAATTGATCTGTACGATCGGTATGCAAGACAAGTTTTTCACTGTACCTCGGTACAAGTGACAATAATAAACCAATACCAATAATACATCTATTTGCAAGCGATTGAGATAAATTATTACACTGATATAAAGGATTTTGTTCTTTTACAGTTCATCTATTTTATTGTTGATACCGATGGTCCCATTACAGTGAACAGACCAGTCACTGCCAGGACATTATAATGATAAATTGCATTTATACAGTGCCTTTGATGTTGCAAACCATCCCAACTTAGTTCACAGAAGCGCACGTAAAAAATGACCTCAACAACTGCAGCATATTCTCTGAAAAATGTTTGACGCGCAAGGTTCATGTAACCTGTTGTTTCACTCACAGTGCTTTTTAATGCACTTCTAAGGGCTGGCGCTGGGTCCATTTTATGGCCTAAAGCTGTTTTATGCTCCTGTTTGTGTTTCGTCAAGATTCTGGCTCTCTGCAAGAGTTGAAGTGCAGATAAAGCAATGGCGGCACTGTAAAGAATAGAAAATGGTCATAAGTGGGTTACATTGCAGTGTAAGCATTAGTTCATTGAAACTATTGCTGATTATGTCAAATGTAAGCTCTGAAACAGCAACAACACAGTGGAGAGTTAATAATATTGTGAAAGCCCCAGAGTGGGAATATCCCTCCCCGCCCGCCCATGTAGAAACTGGGAAGTTCTTTATTGTATTTGTCAAAAACAAATTTCCTTCCATGGTGTTTTTCCGGGATGTAACCTGCAGGCTTGATAAGGGGATCCAGTGAAGGTAGTGTATTGGGGTCTTCAAAAAGTGTTTGATAAGATACCAAACAAAGGTTGTAACAAAGGAGGGCTCTGAATTTGGGGCAACAATCATAAAATCTCCTTTCCAAAGGGATTTCAAAGGAAGTAACCTGAGCCAAATCCATACCTTAAATGCTGGAGACTTCCAGCACATTCTTACCGTGCTGCTGGACCTCATGAGGACTTCCATGTTCAGATGTGCCTGTGCCACAGATTTTGGAATTGCCCCCAAAATCTAGACAGAGTTTGCGTCTAGCGGTCAGAGACTGGGCACAAAGGGACAGTCGATTTAGGACCAAGATGAGGAGGAATAATTTCATGCAGAGGCTTCTGAACCTTTGCAATTCTTCACATTGGACAGCTGTGGAGGCTCAGTCATTGTGTTCATTCAAAATAGAGATCAATAGATTTCTGGTCCTATTTCTTCTGGTCCTATTTCTTCTGCTCCTACGTTGTTAATGCCTTCCAGACATTATTCACTTCTCTGTAAGGATCTTTATGAATCCCTTTGAAATATGTATGCTGAAAAGTCCTCAAGAGTCTATTTGCTAATAATGAATCCATCTCTTTTGTGTTTCTCACAAGATTGGCTACTTGTAGTGGATAATGCTTTCTAAAGTAAGGAAATTGTTACCTTAAAAAGGATTATCCACTATAAGTTGTTATGAGCTCCCCAGAGTTTTATTACTGTTGCTCCGTACTTCAGTAGATAAAGATAATCTGTCATGGTCAGCATTGTGCAAATTTGTTGCAGGAATCACTTCAGCTGTACTGAAATTAAAGTTTAGAGTGGGAGTTGGGCAGTAGCTTGTACCACAGGACTTCAGCAATTGAAGGCAGGTGGTTGGAGATTCACCAGTCATTTCTACACATTAGCTCCTTGCCTGAACAGGGAGCCCAATGAGTTAGGTCCTTGAGAGACTGTAAGGGGAATTAAAAATGACCTGAGCATTTCTAGCAAGGGTCTACCTTCTCTGTCAGCCAAAATTCCCCTGCACTGCGAGGTGCTACACCTGTTCCTCCATCTCCACCATCTCCAGGTCAACTTACCTAAAAGCTCAGCCTTCCTGATGGTGAGTGTGGAAATGGCAGGAAGCAATGACTAAGTAACTAACCCCCTCTGGAGAGAATTATAGCACTCTTCTCCACAAATGAAGACAAAGGTAACCCTTCCCTCTCAGTAGTCAACAATTTTTCCAATTGCTGAAGTCCTGTGGTACAAGCTACTGCCCAACTCCCACTCTAAACTTTAATTTCAGTACAGCTGAAGTGATTCCTGCAACAAATTTGCACAATGCTGACCATGACAGATTACCTTTATCTACTGAAGCAGAAAACCATGACCAAATTTTAATTAAAACGGCATTGCACGATGGATAATCTCACTCAGTGCACATGCCGAATGCCTGATGTGACCTGACACACAACGTGACCAGAATTGCCAGGTAAAATTCTGTCACAATTCCTGCATAATGGCTCATTTTTGAGATTTGCACACAAAAACATGGTGCTTCAATATCCACTTTCTTGTCACAGGTCTTTCCTTCTTATTCTGCACTGTGCAAAGGTGAAAGCACCAGATATCACATTGTACGTTATTGTCTGCCATTTGCAAGAAAAATGAAATAGAAATTGAAAACAACAAAACACTTCCAATGGTTTCAGCATCCTTCCCATGCCTCTGCTGCATCATGGAACATTGTTATCTTGGGGAGCCCATGCTTTGAAAGTGAAATGTGGTATTCACTGCTATCACTTGCCAGGTTTCCAGTAACTGACACGGTTTCTAAGAAAGTTATGAAAATTACCAAGTCTCTGCAAACTTTGATCTTACATCCCACTACACTGGGCCAGCATGCATGTCACAAGCTGCAGGCTCCCATTATTGTATCCAACATCTGGAGATACTTCAGCATGCACCCAGTTTCCTCCCTGAAGATCTCAGAGACAGCACCCTGGAAACATTCCCAAGAATGCGCAGTGTAACAGTTCTGTTTGCCTTATAAAAGGTCTTTAGAAGTCCTCAACAAGGAATATGAAACAATATCTTGCATACAGGAGAGAGATAGAACATCTGTTTTGAGTGGTACTGCAATAACAACCTGATGCTTAACGTCAATAAAACCTAGGAGCTAATCGTTGACTTCAGAAAGAGGAAGTCAAGAGACCATGTGAGAGTTCTCATTGATGGGTCAGAGGTGGAGAGAGTAAACAATTCCTGGGCATGTCACCAAATACTCTAACAAACTTCTACAGATGCACTGTTGAAAGTATCCTGACTGGTTGCATCATGGCCTGGTACAGCAATTCCAATGCACAGGAACACGAGACACTGCAGAGAGCAGTGGACACAGCCTGGTCCGTCACAGGCACAGCCCTCCCCACCACAAACAGCATCTACAGGAGGCACTGCATCTATCATCAAGGATCCCCACCATTCGGGTCACACCCTCTTCTCAATGCTACTGTCAGGCAGGAGGTACAGAAGCCTGAAGTCACACACCACCAGGTTCAGGAACAGCTACTTTTCTATAACCGTCAGGTTCTTGAATCGACCTGCACAACCCTAACCTTACCTCAGTGACGGAACAGTGTGGACCACCTCTTGCACTACCATGGACTTGTCTCTGAATGTGTCTTTTTTTTTGCACTAAGGTTTTGTTCTCTGTCTCTCTTCACCGTCTTTATAATTTAATGTATAATTTATATTCTGTGCACTGTCTGTACCTACGTGCCTGTGATACTGTTGCAAGCAAGTTTCTCATTGTACCTCTACCTCACCATACTTGTGCACATGACAATAAACTCGGCTTGACTTCAAGATAATAGCAAGGAGGTTTTATGGCTAAGTTCCAGTGTGCTTCAGGACTGGGTGGAAAGTCAGCATTTTTAGTAATAGGGGACTATTCAAGTAAATTGAAAATGTTTTTCACTATCACGACTACAAAAGCAGGACAACATTGGTTAGATTTACCTGAATGCCAGCTGCAACCTTTGGAAAGCTATTGCTGCAGACTGAAGTTTGGCATCAATGACCATCTCCAGAGCAGCAGGAGGAAGGTTGGCAAATTCAGAATCATGCGCTGCTTTCAGAGTCTCCATGAATATGTTCAACTTATTTTGTGCTCCTTGCAAGACAACATCCTGCAGTATAAAATAATCAATATCAAATAAACTATTCCATTTGATTGGGAAAATTAAACATCCCAGCTACGACTGTAACAAGAACGGATAAAAGAACACAAGATAGTAGGAGCAGGAGTAGGCTGCCTTGTCCCTCAAGCCTGCTCCACCATTCAAGATGATCATGGCTGATGATCAGGCCTCATCTCTTCTGTACCAGTTCCCTACAGACCTCATTTCCCCACAGACCTCATTTCCCCAATCTTTCAAAAATGTATCTACATCCTCTTTAAACATCTCGAGTGATCTTGCCTCCATAACTCTACAGGGTAGAGTATTCCAAAGAGTCACCGCCCTCTGGTGAGACGGAATTCCTATACATCTCAATTTTAAATAACTGCCCCTAATCTTGTATTATGTCCTCATTTGAGGCTCTGTCGCTAGTAGAAGCATCTCAATACCTACCCAGTCATACTCTTTTAGGATCTTGCATATTTCAATAATCGCCCCTTATTCTTCTAAACTTCTTGTTATCTTGGTGAAGCAGCCAGCATAATCAAAGACCCCACCCACCCGCGACATTCTCTCTTCTCTCCTCTTCCATCGGGTACAAGATACAGGAGCCTGAGGGCACGTACCACTAGACTTAAGGACAGCTTCTACCCCACTGTGATAAGACTTTTGAACGGTTCCCTTATACAATGAGATGGACTCTGACCTCACGATCTACCTTGTTGTGACCTTGCACCTTATTGCACTGCACTTTCTCTGTAGCTGTGACACTTTACTTTGTACTGTTATTGTTTTTACCTGTACCGCATCAATGCACTCTGTACTAACCCATTGTAACTACACAGTGTAATGAATTGACCTGTACGATTGGTATGCAAGACAAGTTTTTCACTGTACCTCAGTACAAGTGACAATAATAAACTAATTCCAAAACAGATCCAACTTCTTCAGCCGTTTGTGGGCAAACGGGGTTTCCATCAACGGAGAACAGCAGAAAGGAACATCTTGAGCATGCTTAGTTCAAAAATGATGTTTCCAAGCAGGTTTAGTATAATCAAATCCCCATGGACTGATGGGATCTTTAACAGGATGCTAAGGAAAGCAAGCAAGGAGATTGCTGGGGCTCTGACTGAGATTTTTGCATATTCATTGGCCACAGGTGAGGTACCAGAAGACAGGAAGATCGCTAATGTTGTCCCCTTGTTCAAAAAGGGCAGTAGGGATAAGCCTGGAGACTACAGGCCAGTAAGCCTTACATCAATGGTAGGAAAGTTGTTGGAGAAGATTGTTGGAAAGACAGGGACTGATTGGTCAGCATGGTTTTGTGCAGTGGAGATCAGGTCTCACGAATCTGATTGAGTTTTTTGAGGAGGTAACAAAGAAAATTGATGAAGGCAGAGTGGTTGATGTGGCTTACATCACTTCAGTAAGGCTTTCGACAAGGTCCCACATGGTAGGCTGGTACAGGGGTTAAAGCACAAGTTATACAAGGTGTGTTGGCAAATTGGATTGTAAACTAACTTGGTGACAGGAGGCTGATGGGTGTTGTTTTTGACTGGAAGTCTGTATCAACTGGTGTACCACAGGGATCGTTGCTGGGGCCTTTGCTGTTTGTAATATAAATAAATGACTTGAATGAGCATGTAGGTGATCTGGCGAGGACATGAAAATTGGTGGAATCATAAATAGTGAAGAAGGTTGCCTCAGGATACAGCGGGACATAGATCAGCTGGAGAATTAGGCAGAGCAGTGGCAGATGGAATGTAATCCAGACTACTGTGAGGTACTGTACTTTGCGAAGTCAAATTGTGGCAGGACATAAAGAGTTACTGGCAGGGATCTTAGGAGCAGTGATGTACAGAGAGACCTTAGGGTGCAAGTCCAAAGCTCCCCAAAGTGGCAACACAAATGGATAGGGTAGGGAAGAAGGCATTCGATATGCTTGCCTTTACAGGCTGAGGCATTGACTACAAGAGTTGGGATGTCATGTTGCAGCTGTACAGAACATTAGTTACACTGCATTTGCAGTATTGTGAACAGGTTCAGTTGCCACACTACAGAAAGGATGGGGTAGCAATAAAGAGAACGCAGAACAAGTTCACCAAGATGTTGCCTGGAATGGAGGGCCGTGGTTATAAGGAGAGATTGAATAGGCTGTGTTTCTCATTCAAACTTCGGAGGCGGAGGGATAACGTTATAGAGGTTTATAAAATTATAAGGGGCATAGGTAGTCTTTCTCCCAGGGCAGGGGAGTCTACAGCTAATAGGGCACAGACTTAAGGTGAGAGGGAAGAAATTTAAATGAGATCTGAGGTGGAAGTTTTTCACACAGAGGGTGGTGGTTATCTGGACTGAGCTGCCAGAGGAGGTGGTAGAGGCAAATACAATTACAGCACTTAAAAGGCATTTAGACAGGTATCTAGATCAGAAAAGCATATTAGTATATTGGCCTAATGCAAGCAAATGGGATTAGTATAGATAGACATCAGTGTCGGCATGGACGAGGTGGGTCAAAAGGGCCCGTTTACGTGCTGTACGATTCTATTTAAGGCTGATTTTCTTGGGGTCATTTTGGGAAGTATAGATCGCAAGAGGTGAATAGATATGCATTGTTTCCTATTAGGGCATTCTGAAACACTAATAGAAGCTTTGCTGAAGATATAGTAATACTCAGTCATAGGATTTATGTTCCCATTTGGACTGATATTTAATGCCCTGTTAAGTGGTCGAGCAAGTCACTCAGCTGCCCACTTACAAATTTCACTTGCTAATTTCTCAGGACAACTGTTTGATCCCCATTAGAACAAAGTACACCAGGAGACAGATGAACCATCCATGGCTAACAAAAAGTGGGTCAAGGAAAATATTAAGTCAAAGACTAGAGCACATAAGGGAGCAAGAACTAGTGGTATCAAGCAATCTGCTGGAGGAGTTCAGCGGGTCAAGCCGCATCTGTGGGAGAAAAGAAATTGAAACCCAGGATCAGGACTGGAGGTAGTGATAGACCAGAGGATGGGGAATTTTACAAGAACCAGCAGCAAAAGACTAAAAAGTTAATAAGGAGGGAGAAAATTGATTGTAAAAGAAAACTGACAAGTAATATCAAACCAAACAGCAAGGGCTTCAATGGATATACAAAAAGGAAAAGGATAACTAGGATAAGACTCTAGAGAGCATGAATGAGAATTACCAACAGGAAATAACAAAATGGCAGACAAGTTAAATCAATACTTTGCATCAGTGGAGAATACTGCAAACATCAAGGATTTCTGATGGGCTAGTTTTAAACACGATGGAAGAATTGTCATTAGCATAAGGAACAAAGTATTGGAAAAACTAATGGGACTACAGGCAGACAAGTCGCAAGGTCCTGATGCTTGCCCTCGAGGGTTTTAGAGGAAGCAGCCGCAGAGACAGTGGAGCCATTGGTTGAGGTTCTTCAAAAATCACTGGGTTCTGGGAAGGTACCAGCTGAAAATGCAAATGTGACTTCACTGTTCAAGGAAGGAAGACAAAATGTGGGCAATTTTTGGCCTGTTAGCTTAATATCTGTTGTTATCAAGATGCTTGGATCTATAAATAGCTCGTCATTGAAAGCAGTTTAATGCAATCAAACCAAGCCAACATGGTTTAATGAAAAGCAAATCACGTTTGATCAATTTTCCGGAATTCTTTGAGGATGTCATTTACAGAGTTGATAGAGGGGAACTTGTAGATGGAATATATTTGGATTTTCAGAATGCAATTGACAAAGTGCACAAAATAAGAGCTCATGGTATTAAGGGAAGTATAGGCATGGACTGAAGCTTGGTCATATCATAAAAGACAGGCAGAATTAACAAGTCTTTTTCAAGCTGGAAGGATGCAACTAGTGGAATGCCCCAAGGATCATTTCCTGGTCCTTAAGTATTTATGATTTGGAGGAGGAGACAGAGTTTAAGGCATTGAAGTTTGCCAATGACACGAAAACAATGCAATGAGTGTGTAAAGACTGTGACAGAATATAGATAAGTTGACTAAGCAGGTGAAAACTTGGTGAATGGGGTTTAATGTGGGGAAGTCCAAGATTATACACATTGGTAAAAAGAGCCTAAAGGCAGACGATTATCTAAAAGCAGAAAGACCGCAGCTGAGTGAAGGAAAGAAGGATCTAGGTGTTCTTGTGCACGAATTGAAAAAGTCACCAGGAGCAGCAGCAAGTGGTTACAAAGGCAATTGACACATATGCCTTCATTGCATGCAGGTTAGAGCTTAGAAATGGGGAAGTATTGGTATAGTTGTACCACTAGTAGTGGTGTAGTGGTGAGGTGTTCATAGAAAGGATGTTCTGGCATTGGAGGAAGTCCAAAAGAGAGTCACTAAGCTAGTTCCTGGGATGACAGGGTTGTCCTATCGCAAATGGCGAAAGAAATTACATCAATTTTTTTTTAGAGTTTAGATGAATGAGATCTTTATTGGAACATATAAGATCCTAAGGGGGTATGACAGGGTAGATGTTGAGATGTTTCCAAGAGTGGAGAATCTCAAACGAGAGGACATAGCTACAATACAACGAGCTCATTTAAAACTGGTACGTGTAGGAACTCAGTTTTGTAGAGGATTTTATCTCTGGAATTCTCTCCCCGGAAGGCTGTGGAGGCGAGATCATTGGTGGTATATAAAGGAGGTAACTTTTTGAAAAAAAGTCAGGGAATTGAAGGCTGTGGGAAACTAGCACAGAAGATGAGGCCTGGGTCAGAGCAGCCCTGATCATATTGAATGGTGGAGTTGAGTGACCTACTCCTGCCCCTGTTTTATTATGTTCTTCTGTCTGAACTGGAGGGAGGCAATACCTCTGGCTACTTCACTGCTGAGAACTGATAAATTAAAAATATTCTTGCACGAGCTGAAAATGAAAGAATCTGGCCTTTCCACAAAGACTTCTTTACATTTATCCGATTGTCCCTGTGCACCAATTAGAGATAGACTTGACATAATTACCTTGAGCTGGGGTAAGGTAAGGTGCTTATGAAGACCTGACTTCTCTTGACTTGGATGACATTCTTGTGTGGCACCCTGTATCTGACTTAAATGACTAATAACTCTCACATCTTCAGTATCCAGGTCTATAATCATTCCACCTGCAATTTGGAGCAGAGCTAGTTTATGACAAACACACAAGAAAAATAAATCTTACTCCAAACAGCAATAAGACATTACCCATTCAGATAAGGATCAGCTTTTCTGAGCAATAATTAAGTTTTTACCAAGACCAGTGGCATATGCCAAAAGTTAATGAAAATTCATAATGTACAATGCCCTAACGTAGTAAGTGTTAGGGCCTTCTATGTTACGAATTCTTCAACTAACTGGAATCTGACATCAACATTCAAGAACAAAGGAGCTATGAGGGCAGGCCATAGTGGGGGCAGGACGGAGTGAGAGAAATGTGAGATGCAGGCAGTATGGTAGGAAAGTTACTGCCGGGAATTCTGAGGGTAAGGATCTACCAGCGCTTAGAAAGGCAAGGACTGATTAGTGATAGTCAGCATGGCTTTGTGCATGGGAAATTGCGTCTCACGAATTTGAATGAGTTTTTTTGAAGAGGTGACCAAGACGACTGTTGAGCAGGGTTGGTAGACAACATTTACATGGACTTCAGCAAGGCCTTTAACAAGGTCCCTTGTGGTAAGCCGGCTCAGAAGGTTAGATCACATGGCATCCAGGGTGAGCTGGTCAATTGGTTACAATATTAGTTTGGTGGTAGGAGTCAGAGGGTGGGAGTGGAGGGGTGCTTTTCAGATTGGAGGCCTGTGACCAGTGGGTGCAGCAGGGCTCAGAGCTGGGTCCTCTGTTGTTTTCCATCTATATTAACAAAGCGGATGAGGATGTAGGTGGCACGATTCATAAGTTTGCAGATGATACCAAAATTGGTGGAATAGTGGATGGTGAAGAAAGTTATCCAAGATTACAACATTGGAAAGTGGGCCAAGGAGTGGAAGATGGAACTTAACTCAGACAAGTGCAAAGTGTTGTATTTCGATAGGTTAAACCAGGACAGTACAAACACAGTAAACAGTAGGGCTCTGGAAGGTATTATAGAACAGAGACTTAGGGATACGTACATAGTTTCCTGAAAGTGGCGACACAGGTAGGCAAGGTGGTGAAGAAGACATTTGGCACACTTGCCTTTGTCGGTCAGGGCACTGAGTACAAGAGTTGGGACGTCACGTTACAGCTGTACAAGACGTTGGTGAGACCACACTTGGAGTATTATGTGCAGTCCCCTTGCCCAGTTATAGGAAGGAGGTCATTAAGCTGGAAAGGGTGCAGAAATGCTTCACAAGGATGTTGCCAGCTTCAGTTATAAGGAAAGGCTGGACAGGTTGGAACTGTTTTTCCCTGGAGCATGGAAGGGTAAGAGGTGAACTTATAGAGACATATAAAATTATGAGGGGCACGGATAAGGTGAATGGTCACAGTCATTTTCCCAGGGTAGGGGAGTCTAAAACTAGAGGGCATCAAATGCGACCAGCTCAGTTAGGCAGCTTGGTTGGCATGGAAAAGCTGGGCCAAAGGGCCTGTTTCTGTGTCTAGATTGTGGGACTTCAGTAGACCCTTTGACAAGGTCCCACAAGGAAGACTGGTCCAAATGATTAGAGCCCATGGGATCAAAGGCAAGCTGGCAATTGGATCCAAAATTGCCTTGGTAATAGAAGGCAGAGGGTGATGGTGAGACTTGTTTTTGTGATTGGGAGTCTGTGACCTGTGGTGTCCACAGGGATGGTGTTGGGACCCTTAGAGTTTTTTATACACATTAATGGGTTGGGATACAAATTTTGGAGGTATGATTAGTAAGATGACACAAGAATTGGTAGTGTTGGTGATTGTAGGTTACAGAACAATATTGATCAGTTGGACGGAGCAATACTAGATCGAATTTAATCCCCATCAGTGCATGATGATTCATCTCGGGAGGGCTAATAAGGGTAGGATATACACCGTGAATGGTAGGCACTAAGAGGAACAGAGGGACCTGGTGTATAAATCCAAAAATCTCTGACCGTGACAGCCAAGGTGGATGGGATAGTGAAGAAGGTATATGGCATATTTGCCTTCCTTAGCTGGGGCATAGAATACAAGAACATGGAGGTCATGGTACCACTATATGAAATCTTGATTAGGCCACAACTGGAGTATGCGTACAGTTCTGGTCACCACACTATAAGAAGGATGTAATTGTACTGAAGAGGGTGCAGAGAAGATTCACCAGGATGTTGCCCGGACAAGAACATTCCAGTTATGAGGAGAGAATGGAGAGGCTGAGTTTGTTGTCCTTAGAGTGGAGGCAGCTGATGGGCAGACCTGATCGATGTATACAAAACTATGAAGGGCATGGATAGAGTAGATAGTGAGAAAATTTTCCCCATAATGAAGATGTTTGAAATAAGAAGACATAGGTTTAAGGTAGGATAAGAGGGTCAGAGGGAATCTAAGGAAAAATATTTTCACCCAGAGCGTGGCTACAGTCTGGAATATACTGCCTGAGAAGCTGGTGAGGCAGGTCCTGGCACAACCTGCAAGAATTATCTGGATGAGCACTTGTCTCAGTGATTTTTTTTTACATCTAATAATTATTCACCACCTTATGCCACCACCGTGACCTCCCCCTCTCTGATGCTGAGCAGTGACGCCCACACTTCAGTAAGTTCCAGGCCCGACACAACGACAAGCTCTTCTTCCACCACCTCTGCCTCCAAGCCTATTGGCAAGGAGTCCTCACCGCCCATTGATGACTCTTCCTCACATCTCCAGCACTCCCCTTCTGGCCTTTTACCCTCTCCTGATCTTTTCTCATTTTTAATGTGATATTGACTGCCTTGACGTCTCTGCTCCCCTCACCCACTCCAACCTTACTCCTTCCGAATTCACAACCCTCCGCTCACTCCGCACCAGTCCCAACCTCACCATCAGACCTATACTGTTGTAGTCTGGCACACTGACCCGTACCTTGCAGAGGTTGGATGCCAGCTTTTTGACACCTCGTCATACCTCCCTCTGGACCACGTCCCCACTAATGAACACCAGGGCACCGTCTCCCGCACCATTGCATGAGATCTCCCCTCCACAGTCCAACCTGATTGTGCCCCGACCCTGCACTACCCACTTCCATCACTTACCAAAGGTCCATAAACAGTAGGCCCATTGTTTCTGCCTGCTCTTGCCCCAATGAACTAATTTCTTTAGACCTGGACACCATCCTGTCTCCCTTTGTCCAGTCCCTTCCCACTTACATCCGGGACACCTCTTAGGCCTTCCATCGTTTTCATAACTTCCAATTCCCTGATCCCAACTGGCTCACCTTTACTATGGATGTCCACTCTCTATACACCTCCATCCCGCATCAGGAAGGTCTCAGATCTCTCCATTTATCTCCTGAACAAACACCCAACCACTTCCCCTCCATTAACACTCTCATCCACTTGGCTGAACTTGTTCTTATCACCACCAACTTCTCTTTCCAATTCCTCCCACATTCTACAAATCAGACATGGGCCCCAGCTATGCCCATCTTTTTAGTGGCTATGTGGAAGAGTCCTTATTCCAAGCCTATTCTGGCACCCGCTCTCCCACCAACCCCCCCCCCCCCCCACCAAACCCTTTCTCCACTCCATCGACAACTGCATTGGTGCTGCTTCCTACACACATGCAGGACTTGGTAACTGCATCACCTCCTCCACCGACATCCACCCTGTCCTCAAATTCACCTGGGCTATCTCTGATACTTATCTTCCTATTCTGGATCTCTCTGCCTCCCACTCAGGAAACAGACTTGCCGCTGACATTTTCTATAAACCCACCAACTCCCACAGCCTCATCAACTATACCTGCTCCCAGCCTGCCTCCTGTAAGGATGCCGTTCCTTCTCTACCGCCTCTGTTCTCAAGATGAGGCCTTCTGCTCTAAGGCACATCTGAGATGTCCTCCTTCTTCCAGAAACATGGCTTCCCCTCTGCCATAGTCGATGGAGCCCTCACATGCATTTCCTCCATTTCCCACACATCTGCTCTGACCCCTGTCCCTCTCCCCAGACACAACAGAGATAAGAGTTCCCTTGGTCCTCACCTTTCACCCCAGCAGCCTCTGCATCCACATATCACCCTCCACCATTACCACCAGTTCCAATGTGATCCCACCACCAGTCACATTTTCCCCTCTCCCCCACCTTCTGCTCTCCACTCTCGTCATAACTCCCTGGTCCACTCATCCCTTCCCAACACCCCTCCCCAGGCACTCCCCCCACCCCCCAACCGTACGAGACGCGACACCTCTCCCTTCGCCCCCTCCCTGGCCACCTTCCAGGCATTTAAACAGCCCTTCCAGGAGAGGCAAAGATTCACCTGCAATGTGGCCTCCTGTACACTGGAGAAAGTAAGGGTGCAGAAGGTGACCGTTTTGCAGAGCATCTCCACTCTCTCCACAACGGCCACCTCGAGCTTCCAGTTGCATGTCATTTTAACTCTCCTTCCCATTCCCACACTGACCTGCCCGCCTTCTGCCTTCTCCATTGTTAGGGTGAGGCCAAACACAAATTGGAAAAACATCATCCCATGTTCCACTTGGGTAGCTGACAACCCAATGGTATGAACATTGAATTTTCCAGTTTCATGTAACCCACACCCTCGATGTCCTCCTCCCACACATGCTCACCAGTCCACCTAATTCTCAGTTCACCTTTCCCATCCCCTTCCCCAACCTTGTTCTATCTGCCCATCATCCACTCATCTGGTTCCACCCATCACCTTCCAGCCTCTATCCCACCCTCTCTCATACTGCCATACACTGACAATCTCTCCTCTTCCCTCTCAGTGCTAATGCAGGGTCTTTACCCAAAATGTCAACATTCACCAGTTGCCTCCACAGATGCTGCCTGACACACTGAGTTCTTCCAGCGTTCGGTTTTTTGTTCATATTTTTACTAAGCTCAACAAGGTCCCGATCCTGTTGGGGGGGCAATTTATCTGACTTGCATAGCTTTCATCTGCCCCAGAAAGAGTCCCAAAGCCTGCCCCCCTTCCCCATCCAAACCCTCCTGCATCCTCTCTCCAGCCAAGCATTCATTTCCTCTGAAAACAGGAAATACTGGAAGTACTCAGCAGGTCAGGCAGCACCTGTGGAAGGAGAAACAGAGTTAACTTTCAGGCCCAACACCCTTCATGAGCTTTTGAAAGGATTAACAAAATATATTGAGAAAGGCAGCGCAGTAGATGTATTTTACATGGGGGCTTCAGTGAGTCCTTTGGCAAGGTCCTACATGGAAGGCTGGTCCAAAAGATTAGAGTCCATGGGACCACGGCATGTTGGCAAATTGGAGCCAAAACTGGCTTGGTAATAGAAGGCAGATTATGGCAACGGAGGTTGTTTTATCATTGGAAGCCTGTGACCAGTGGTGTAGCACAGGAATTGATACTGGGGCCCTTAGCGTTTGTCATATACAGTATATTAAGAGTTTGGATATGATTGTGGAGAGTATGGTTAGTAAGTCTGCAGGTGACATGAAAATTAGTGGTGGTGTGAATAGTGAGAAGGATAATCTTAGGTTACAACATGATATTGATAAGTTAGTGAATTGGGTGGAGTAATGGTAGATGGAATTTAATTCTGATAAGTGCAAGTTGATGCATTTCAGAAGGTCTTACAAGGGTAGGAAGTAGCCCATGAATGGTAGGGCCCTAGATAATGGTTACGAGAGGCATAGATCGCGTAGATAGTGAGAATTTTTTCCCGATAACTGAGATGTCTAAAACCAGAGGCCATAAGTTTAAGGTGAGGAATATGGATTAGAGGGAATCTGAGGAAAAATATTACTTCCCCGATCTAGAACACACCACCTTAGGTGGTGGTAGGGACCAGGTACTCTCACAACAGTTATAAAGTACCTGAAGGGGAATTTGAATCACCAAGGCTAAGAAGGACCAAGTGCTGGTAATAGGATTAGTATAGACACGGATTAGTGGGCTGAGGACCTGTTTCTGTGCTGTGTGACTCTATGATTCAATAAGATTCATTCAGCCTGACCATTTTGCAACACTGGGAAGTCGTTTTGGAGTGAGATAGATTCTAAGCTTTACTGATTACTTGTCTACCAACCTTCCTCTGCCTAGTGGACGCATTCCTTACGTGACTGCCTTTCCTTAAGCTGCAGAGAGACCACTTCAGAAATGTGCTCTCCAAGTAACTTACAGACCAGTGGATACACCGAGGTGCCTCTAGCTGCCATCCAAGTTCCAAAACCTGATGCAAAATCTGGCCAAACTGGAGGCACCTCCTGCAGATGTAGTCATCCAGATCACAAGGAGCATCTCAGAATTCCCACAGGCTGCAAGCTGTGCAGTACATTGTACAGAGCTCACCTGCCATACATTAAACCCTTTAGAATGTAATCAGCCACCATAAACTCCTTACCTGCAGCAGACTCTTTTTCACCGGTGCTTGGACATTGAGAAGTGACCGACTCTGGGATGTGATTTATAGTCTCAGCAAGTTTGATGATAAGATGAATTCGTCCAAGTTCAAATTTATTTTCAAGCTGAGGACCATAAAGTGTACGTAATGCTGGAGACAAAGGTGTCTTGAGAACCTCTTCGAGTGCCTACAGATATATTAAATAAACAATTCAGTATTACAGCAATATAGCATAAACATGAATAACCCACCCCAGACCAGTAAACATGGAGTGCTTCTTCTCCCCCATATCTTTGAGGCAAAGAAATAGATTATCGGGTCAAGGTGGGAAGAGGTAGTTGGGAAGAGGTAGTTGGAATGAGAGGAGGTTCAGATGGAGGATAAACACGGGTATGATAACTTGGCCCAAATGGCTTGTGATATCTGTGGTATGGTGAACAACCATTCAAAACAAGCTGTTTAAGCTTGCTGATGAACATCAATGGCTGTAGGGCAGAAACAGTTAAAATTAGTTAGTACTACTAAATTTTGATATGTCTACAGTATGATATTGGTTGCTATGTTTATAAAGTATGGCCACTCTCTGGAATCCTGCCTATTAACAGACACTTACAGACAAGTTCTCGAATGCTTGGTTACCAACTAGCTTAATTTTCTCATGACAACTTCACCAGAACAGATGAATAATTAACACGTTGAACTTAATGTTAGATGGACATAGTTCCAGGTTCCTTGGCTAGTGGCACCGCTGTGATGCTTGCTGTGGCTCAAGCCAGGTTGCCACTGAATGATCCAGACTGGAAGGTCACAGATATGCTGCACGGTTTGTTCCAGCAACACCACATGGAGCTCTAGTTCATAGTTCCTTCAAATTCCTCTTAGCATCAGCCTTGTCATTTGATCAAAGAATATAAGTAATCCAGCTGTCCCACTGCTAAAAATCATGATGCTATTCATTGAATCGCAGGTTGTGCGATAGTTATAGCATAGAGCTAACAAGCTAGAAAATAAAAGTTCAAACTGTATCATAAGTTAATATAAAATATAATTTAATAAATCATGTAAATTATGGGTGGTGCCATTAAAATGATGGCACCAGTAAAAAGCTAACTGATTCCCTCAAGAAAGGCCTAATATGTGTCTTAAGGTCCTCGGAGTATTTTGGGATGGACAAAAGAATGCTGCCTTGCTATTTCACCAACGTTTCAGGGACAAATTAAGTTATATTCCAACAAAGGTGGTCCAAATTTTACCTTATTGTTTATTACATTTCTTACCTGCAAATTATCAGTTAGAAGTTGGTTTGATTGATCAAACTTCATTTGAACCTATAAGTAAAAGGAGATGTTTACATTTTTACATCACTTTATGTAGCTTAATCAGTATCGAGCGAAACAAAAAATGCCAACATACTAAAATTGTTATTATTGCACAATAGAAAAGCTGCCTAATGTCATGTCAAGGAGAGGAATAGCGAAAAAGGAAATAAAATTTAAAAGAATGGAAATCAAAGAGAGAAAGATAGTCAAAAGAAATTACATCTATATGGCAAAATATTTTGATTTCTTTTTAGCCAAGAATTACAATGACTTTTGTAGTGAAAGTCTCAAAAAAACCAAATGCAAAACTTTTGGCAGTGTGATGCTGGCCAGGACTACAGGACCATACTTCAAGTAGTGTCATGGGATCTTTTATGGTCACCTGAGCAGGCAGTCCTGTTTAATACATCAACTGTAAAACCTCTGAAAATGTAATGAAACCTGAAATTTCACAATTTTCAGATCAGAAACGTAGGCTTCAAAGGGTAAAGATGACACTCAGGTAATAGAGGAGATACACCACTCTCTGTGAGACGTTGTTCCAATACAACTCAATGTTAAGTGACTGCCCCTTCAGTTGCAACTTTGGTCCCACGTTTGAGGCTCTCCCACCAGAGGAAACATCTCGATATCTACCCTGTCGTACCTGCTGAGGATCTTGTATACTTCAATAAGATCATTCCTCATTTTCCTAAACTCCAAAGGATACAGGTTCAACTTCTCTAGCCACTCGTAAGACAACCTTCTCATCCCAGAAATTATCCTGTGGAATCTCTTTTGGACTGCCTCCAGTGTCTGCATATTCTTTCTTAAATAAAGGGACCAAGAAGATGCACAGTAGTCCAGGCGTGACATCACCAACACCAGGTACAATTGTAAGAATACTTCCTTCTTTCTAAATTCCAACTGTCTTACCATAAAGGCTGCTATTTCCTAGCTTGCTACTTGCTGCACCTGCCTGATATGTGCACAAGGACACCTAGATCCTGTTGTACTCCACTTATTTGCAATCTCTCTCCATTTAGATAACATCTGGCTTTTGATTCTTCGTATAGGATGCATAACCTCACACTTCCCCACATCTAACTCCATATGCCAAGTTTTCACTCAGTCACTCAACCTATGTCCTATTGCAGAGTCACAATATCCTCAGCATAATATGCCTCTCCCCATATTGTCATGTCATTGCAAATTTGGATGCCTTGCACTCTGCCTCTGCTCCAAGTTATTAATATAAATAATAAATAATTGAGGGCCAAGAACTGATGATCGGGACACTCCACTAGTTACATCCTTCCAGCCTGACAACCACTCTTCAATCCATGACTAATGCGAATCTAATGGCCAATGTATTTCTGAAATGGATCATAATTTTATCTCAAGTTATGGATTCCAAGTGCTTATCTTGTTAACTGTCGTTGATTTTTTTCCTTTTCTCCCTTTTTGAACAAGGGAGCTCTATTGACTACTCTCCACGTCCATGACACAAGTTAACTAATTGAGGAGAATTGTGTCAGCTGCGGCTCACCTCTGTGGGTTCACAAAAATTTAGTTAGTGTAGTGCTGAAGAAGCACAGTGACGTTTGAGGTGCCATCTTTCAAGTAAGACATGCAAGGCCTCACTGCCTCACTAACAGTGTGTAAAATATCCCAAGGCACCATTTAGAAGATGATCCATGGAGTTATCCCTATTGTCCTGGTCAATAGTACATAAAATGATTGGTAATATTTTGCCTTTTGTAGAAGTTCACAATGTGAAAAATTACCAGATGCACTTCCTACATTATAGCAGTGAATATACATCCATAATACTTAATCAGCTGTGAAGTGCTATAGGGCAGAATATCTTTTTTTATTGATAAGTATAGACAGAGCCACTGTTATATCCTCTAACTTCTGTCAACAACTAATGGGGGCCTGGTAATTCATCCACTGTCAATTCTTGTAAGTTTTTTGAGACATGAATTCTTTTTCTAATAATTGGTAAGGAAATGGAAGAAGAAATTCTGGAACAAGACAGAGTTGAATCCGATGCGAAAGATCCAGAGGTGATAGCAAGCCAGTACGGGCCAATCGTGTATACTGGTAGGGGAAGTGGCTTGGGACACGTGTGAAATACAAGTATTCCATTAAGAAATTTAAGTTACTTTCACCTCAAAAGCAATCATAGGTTCTTCTTGAAGAGTTCATTGGAAAAGTGACCATATTTGCACTTCACATTCCAATGAACTCTATAAAGGCCAAAGCAAGTGAGACACTAATAGTGGAGCTGGGTTTGAGAAGGGCTCATGCTGAAGCAGTAATCAAGTTAGCAATATCGCCCACATTCCACAAAGGAAAACCTGTTTCCCATGGTGTTCTGCAGGAACATGGACAACAATTGACTTCTGTTTAAAAATTGATGGGACATTAATAAGCAAAAATGTAATTCTTTTAAAATTAATACTCTTATAAAGAAATGACCCAGCTATTTCTCCCCAAGTCCCCTACACAAATTTCAAACATTAACTAACCCTGCAGAAGATCAGTCCCTCACCTTGTTTGCATTCAGGACACTGCCCACAGTGGAACAGGGAGAAGAATTCAGATTTACAAAGATTTGCAACTTTCCAAGCCAATTCCTTTTCTTTTTGCTTTTAGATTTCTATGATGCTTTATCCACTGAGCAAAACATAAACTTGATCCCTGCCCCCCCAACACTATTTGTGCATTACAGTGTTAGCTCAAGAGGGAAGATAAAAATAAAGAATATGCATAAAAATGCTGAAAATGAACATGAGAAAATGGATGTAAAATTGTTCCATACCTTGGGCTCTGACGGTCTGAATCCTCCCAAAAGTAAATCTGGAATCTTTTCACCGTTAATCAAGGCATGATGTTCAGCAAAAGCTTCTGCAAAGAGTCCCAAGTCTGTCAAAGCTTTCATCTGTTTAAAGTGGTCAAAATAAAAATAAGTTCACTGTACTGAATAAATAAACAATTGTACAATATAGCTAAACTGAAGTAAATTCACTTCACAATGTTTCGGAAAATGAGAAAGCCTATCTCCTCCAAATGTTATATGAATAGAGATGGTGAACCATTAAGATGAGTCATCTACAATTGGGGTTGTTAATAGGAAACATAGACCCTTACAAAAGGAATGATCCAATTAGGATTATTAATCCCTCCAAAAAGCAATTTATTGAGTAAAAAATGAAAAACATTTTATTTTTTCTTCCATTTTACTTGTGCCCCGTTTACTGTATAATGAATGGAGAAGGCATTGTAAAAATATTTTGCTCTGTTATTCTTGGACATTGAACACGGAGAGAAGAAAACAGTAATTTTCCAGCAGGTTATACCTTCAGTCATTAATATTTTTCTCTGTGCAGCATGACTTGTCCAACCACACATATGAAATTGCATGCAACAACTCTAGTGGACATTCAATGGTTCAGTTGTTCTCACCTCATTTGGTTCCTTTAATCTAAATGAAAAATCTAGAGAAACTAACCCATATTACCAGGAGAGCTCTATATTTACACATATTAAAGAAAATCTCACAAAAAAAAACATACATCAATGCCAACGCTCTGTTACCTTCAATATTCTTGCTTCAACACTCTTCTGTACATCACGACAGATTGAACTGACGAAGTACTGGTAGAGTGTGAACAGAGGCAGAGCCTATCATGAAAGATAGAGATACATGATTAAAACAAGCTTCCTAAGCTGAACCAGGCACAAGTTGTTTTGTACATGGCTGGTGATTATCAATGGTTGCTTGAACCCATTATCTCCTCACTGTGGCTGAAATCTTTGTTCCTGAACTCTGATCACCTGCAATCATCTCCCAAATTTTGTTCAGTAATTTTCAAAGGATTCCTCATCTCCCAGCTTCACTTCTGTCAAAGCCTTGATCTGCCTTTTTATTTACTGGTGTAGAATGGCCTGCTATATATTTTGTGAATTACCTCCTTTTATTTCAGATATGCATCTTTTGTTATTTTCTTAGAATTACATACAACTATTATTATTGTCTACTCCATGTGAACAGAAAATCAAACACAATAAATCAGAAATCAAATTTACAGCCCAACACATCAGGCATTTTACTTTTCAACCTTACAGTAGATCACACTTATGGCTCTCAGAATTTTGTTGGTGTTACTTGTAAATTGCTCGGAGGTGCACAGCAATATCAATGGTGCATCACACAGTCACACTTAATATTTTCCTGACTAATTTTCCTGCCACAATCTCAGGAGCTGTTAAGTTAACTGTGGAAATGCACTGTTGCAATGAGGGCAGCAATTTATGCATTAGATTGTGCATTAAAGGTAGGATTTAAGGGGTCTCTGTTCCTAACTATTAGTTTATAACTTGGCCTTTGTTCTTCCCTTTGCTTTACCTGAAGGTCTCCCTGTAGCCATGGCGAAGTAACCATAAACCCACCCCTCACCATGTCCCACTGAACCATCATGTGAGAAATCACAGGCTGTTATCTTGATCAAACTCCTAACAAAATATTGGTACCCAACAGTGCAGGCAGCTTATGATAAAACTTTATTGATTCCTGTAAAAAAAAAATCTGTTAACAAATTTCACTAAATGAACATTATCAAGTGCAAAATCCAACTGTAGTATTATTAACCACATTTCCTCCTTTTTAATTCAGTCATCATGGTATCTGAGACAGTACATGAAAATCTGGATACAGTACTCCACAAAATATCCAATACCTGTGTACTTTTTTTAAAATCTAGTGCAATTTGCAAGCTCTCTCTGTCACTTTCCTACTCAGTCTTGGCCAGTCAGCTGTTGTTCTTCAGTGGTGTAGCAGCCAACATAATCAAAGACCCCACCCACCCGGGACATTCTGCCTTCTCTCCTCTTCCATCAGGTAGAAGATATAGGAGCCTGAGGGTTCGTACCACCATACTTAAGGACAGCTTCTACCCCGCTGTGATAAGACTATTGAATGGTTCCCTTATACAATGAGGTGGATTCTGACCTCACGATCTACCTTGTTGTGACCTTGCACCTTATTGCACTGCACTTTCTCTGTAGCTGTGACACTTTACTCTGTATAGTTGCACACTGGAAAGTTTTAAATTTCCCGTTTGCTTATCAAGTGTCTGCATTTCCCTAGGTACAATTCAGTTGCCTATGAGCATCCTGGAAGATCAAAGCCAGGAACCTTCTCCACAGGATTTATGACAATGATGTTCAGAATTTCTTGTGAACTCCATTTGGTTTTCTGAACCATTAGGTTTGAAGTCACATTGTTGAAGGCCGAGCATGTGGGTCCAGAAGGAATTCCATGATTTTACTCAATGGGAAGCAGCACTGTTAAGATTCTGTTGGACGAGGAGATGTTTGATTTCCTTAGTTCATTGCGCTTACTGTGAGATTGTGGTTTTATGGTAGATGGACAGAGAAACATGGCATGACAAGCACTCAGGGATTTGCATTTGAGAAGGATTGGTGATGTACCCCACCTCATCAAGTAGAGTTTGTATACTTATCCTCTGTACCTCTACACGGTACTTGGTATGGAGCAAATGAGGACCCGTGCTGATGTTTGCGGCACTGATGTTGACGCTCCCCATCTTATGCCTTCCAGTTTCTCAGCAGGATGACCTCTGTTTTCATCTTGGCTACCAGCTTCTTCAGGCAGACGTGGAAGGTTAACGTGCGATCCAGCCGCACTCCAAAACGAGCTGGAGTGGAGGCTTATCACAAAGTCATGACAAGCTGCATTCAGGGGACGCTTAGTGCTCCTTTTATTGCAATGGAATGCAAAGGGATGGTTATTTTGTGGAGATTTGGCTCAAGTCACCATTTCTGGAAATGTAACTCCAAGGTGTTTATGTTCAGTGCAGGCTTAATATCATTGAACACAGCCGCTTGCACTGCCAGGGCAAGGTTATCTACGTGTAGAAATGTTAAAGATTTCATTACATCATAACATGGGAAATTGGAGCAAGAGTTAGCTTTTCTGCCCTTCATGCTGGCTCTGTATGGGTAAATATCAACTCTACATCCAAATTGTCAATCCCCAATGGTATAATCGCTTCTGTACACAGTAAAGAACATTGGTGCATCTTGTGAGCAACGTGGCAGTCTCTTGTTGAGGAGCCTGTGTGAAGTGACTTCATCGTCAAGCTAGACGTATGCCCAGCACTATCCACTGAAGGTATAATGCTTGGGGGTGTCATTCCAAGTTCAAGTTCAAACCTTTATCTGGACCATGTCCTAGGCCAGACTATGTGGGGTGCATGTGCCATAGCATTCTTCAAAAACTGTTCACAAGGATCAAAAGTTGATTGTAGTAACTTGGTTTGGGCTGGAATCCTACATGTTGTTTGGATATCATTTTAGTTTTGAAATGAATGATGAATTTGATTATCCACGAGTCTGGCAATTTAGGGTAGGGGGTAAGATTTAGAGGGGAACTGAGGAGGAGCTTTTTCACCCAGTGAGTGGTGGGTACATGGAATGCAGCGCCACAGGGAATGGTGGAAGCAGAGCGGCTCTCAGCATTTAAAAAGTGTCTAGACGAGCACTTAAACTGCCTAGGCACAGAAGGCTACAGACCAAGTGCTGGAAGACAGGATTAATACAGACAGATGCCCACTGGTCAGCATGGATGTGGTGGACCGAATTGCCTGTTTCCACGCTGTATGACTCCACAACAGTAACTATAACCACCTGCCATGCTACCGGTATTCTTCCGGATTCCATGACATTGCAGTTTTTAACCAACCACTGGGCTGAGGTTTTGGAGAAATTCTGGAAGGACACCATCTCCATCTGTTGTGGCTAAGTCCTCTCTGCTTAATCCGTGCTAATGGTGTTGGGAACTTGTTGAGGGGCTGAGTTGATTGAACAGTATAGTTGAAATGAATCACTTATTTACATTTTATCAACAGATCCTTTTGTGCTCTCTACTGGTTTGGAGGCCATAGATTGTTGGAGTGTCAGGGTCTGATATTCAATTGAGGTAATAGCTCCTTAAATATATTCAGTCCACTTCTGACACCTGTCTGAATCTAGATCTCTCGCAGAGCCATTGTAACCTGTGGGCTGCCTGAATGACAATGCTTCTGGAGCAGGTCCACATCACTTTTATCTGGCAGAAGCCCCTGGGGATAAAACTAACTAATACCAAATGCAACTTGGTGAAGCTATCAGAATGAACTGGTCTTAACATCATAACGAGGATTCAGCACCTTTTTGACATCTTTCCTGGTGCAGACCTATTCATTTTGATGCGAGATTCCACTATGGTAATTATCTGGACAGGATCATGGAGATTATGGCAATGGTGACGATGGGCTTGTGTTGGTAGGTGAGGCAGTCAGGCAGTACTTTGCTGAAAACATACTCTCACTTTGGTCTTTCAACATAATGGTGAATAATTGTTGAATTAAAAGTAAGATTGGTTCCTTGTCTCTTGAGATTTTGCAGCTCTTCTGTGGCATCACTTTTGGCTTCGTTTCTCATGACTATTAAAATTACCAGTGTGTGTGACCGGGAGCAGTGATGTTGGAAGTTCTTGTTTTGGCCATTTCAAAATTGCCATTGATAGTATTCAGGTCCCCTATCTTAATGACAGTGCAAGTGGCTTTTGCCTCAATTGGGGAGGGAGTATTGAATTTGTGGTGGTGTTGCACAAAAATGGGACAGGCCATTTTGAGATGGTGGTAGCTTGTCAAGACATTGCTTCCCTTGATACCCTAGTGGTTGGCCTGTTTGACATTGGACGCATGGATTTCTTGGAGTGTGAGGGGTTGGCGTTATCAGGATAGTTGCCCGAATCCTTTCTTCAGGACATGCTTAGCCCCATAATTGCCAAGCACCTCAGAAGGGCTGCAGAAGAAATTTACTGGAATGTTTCCTGGGAAAAAAGATTTTAATTATTGGATAGACTGACAAGCTGAGGATTTTCTCCTTGAAACAATGGAGGCTGAGGGAGATCCAATGAAGGCATTTAAAATAATGAAGGTTCTAAACAGAGTAGAAACTCTTCCTATTAATAGAGACATGAAGAACTAGAGGATATATAACGAAGGAGACTGACAAAGTAATCTAAAGTAACATGAAGAAAAACATCTTTGCAGAGCAAGTGGTTAGCATCTGGAAATCACTAAGAGGAGGAAGAGGGATAAAGCATCTTAAAGTATCTGACAAAAATTATCATAAAAGGTATCTGGACAAGGACTTGCATCAGCAATGAATGGAAAGCTATAGATCTAGTGCTGGTCAGCGCTGGGATTAGTATGGTTCAGTATGTGATGGGCAGCATAGACATGGGGGGGCCAAAGGGCTGTTTCTATGCTGCTTGTAAAAATGACTCTATAACCTGTTCAAGAACTTCAGAGAGGGAAAGTAAGTTGGAAATAGAGACATACTTTGAAAAGACAGTCAGATTTTTTAGGTGATGATGGATGGATTAATGGATAATGAGTGCAAAAACCCAAGGGGAACCATGAAATCAGTGAAGATGGAATGCAGGGAGGGAAATTGAGTGGTCAATAGCTTGGAGGGAATACGATTTGGGGAGCAGGGGATGTGTCTCATGGGCAAAATAAGTCAGAGGAGAACAATGTAGGAAATGGGATTTAATCTAGAGAAAAGTCTGAGCTCAGGGCTTGGACTGGGGGGAGGATTAGGAGAACATTAGCACATTGGACTGGAGAGTAATGTCAGTTGTAACTGAACTGATGTTTCTTAATGTCAAAAGAAGTGCATGAGCTCTTTACACATGTTATTGGAGGTGGACTGGAGGAAGTAGTCTGGGTGATGTTTAAGAAGATGGCTTGCAGTGGGGAAAAGAAAACCAAGAGGTTATCCTTATATTCCGGAATGATCCTTAAAAATCTGGAATGGAGAGAAAAACCCAAAAATGCCATGAGGTCCAGCCAGGTCTGATTGTTAAACATGTTGTCCACCAAAGATGTTCAAATCTGCAGGCTTTGGACTGAAGAATACATGCAGTTCCTTCAAAGAAATGGCATAACGATTAAGGAGAGTGAAGAAGTAGTTTATAAACTTTGATGATAATTAATACACTTTCTTCACAAGCTGCAACAGTGTACAATGTTGCTAAGGCCAAAAGATGATTTTTTTAAATTACAATGCATAATTCAAAAAGCAAATTCTTTATTTTCTGCAATGTTCAATCATCAATCCAACTAAATGAAAGGTTTTGATACATTTAAAAACCAAACATTATCCTTTGAACTTTGCATATTATGACTTTTAAGTTGACAATTTTCTTACCAATAGGTTTTGCCTTGCAGCATGTAGTTCATGGAGCACAAAGTTCAGACTTCCCACCACAGTCCTTATATCAGCTCTGAATCGGTCTGAGAAGAGGTCAATCCCAGGAATGAGCTCAACAACATCACAGTCAAATCCTATTTCATACGTTGCATATTCACGGTCATTTCTTGGGTGTGGAAGAGTAGTCCTGAACAACGCCTAAAGGACAAAGAGAGAAAATTTTATAGTTAGAAGTTATTGACCACATTTTACAATACTAACTGTCTGCATTTAATTTCTTCCAACAGTTTTGTCTGGATTGCAGAAGCATCCAGAGTGGCCAGGGAGTCACAAAGGAGCGATCCCTCCAAAGTGCTGAAAGGGGAGGAGAGGGGGAATGTGTGTCTGGTGGTGGAATCTTGTTGGAGCTGTTGGAAATTGCAAAGGGTGATCAATTGAATGTGGGGTGGAAGGTAAGGTTCTTGCTCTGTCCAGGAGGAGAAGGGACAAGCTCAGAGGTATGGAATATGCATGAGGTGCAACCACTGGCCTCTCCATGGTTAAGGAAAAATAAAGACATTTCAGAGGCAGCTGTGCAGAATATTTCACCATCAGAGTAAAGATAGAGGTACTGGAAGGTGGAATGAAGTCCTTACAGGAGGCAGGATGGGGGTGGGGGGGGGTGGCGCTGTATTATAAAGGTAGCTGTGAGTGTCTGTTGGCTTGTAGTAATGTCGGTGATTAGCCTGTCCCCCGAGATAGAGGGTTCCTTAGACTTTCTGGCTTTACCTTTCACTTGTATGGGAATACATTGGGTTGAATTCTCACAATTTCATTTTTGAATAAATCTCACTGGTGACACGTAGATCTACTTGCAAGAGGCAGCTCCTGGAGCACATGTGCCAGTTCCCGTCTTATCATATTGAAATTGGTCTTCCTCCATTTCAGGACATTAATTTCCAGTCTATCCCTGTCACAGTAGTGTAGCAGTTAGCATAACGCTTTACAGAGCTAGCAAGCTGGGTTCAATTCCTGCCGTTGTCTGTAAGGAGTTTGTATGTTCTCCCCGTGTCTGTGTGGGTTTCCTCCGGGTGCTCCGGTTTCCTCCCACATTCCAAAGACGTACAGGTTAGGAAGTTGTGGGCATGCTATGTTGGCGCTGGAAGAGCAGTGACACTTGCGGGCTGCCCCCAGAAAACTCTACGCAAAAGATGCATTTCACTGTGTGTTTCGATGTACATGTAACTAATAAAGGTACCTTATCTTTTCTTATCTTCTCTATAACAACTTTACAATTCACAGAGTTATGTTCACCATTGTGAGGTCCAACCACTTGTCCAGTTACAATCCCAAAGACTAAGTTCAGTATAGTCCCTTCTCTCGTAGGACTATTTATGGTCTGGCTCAAAAAGCTCTTCTGGATCCAGTTTAAAAATCCACCCCCTCTAAGATTTTCATACCACAGCAACTCTGAAACTACCCCTACATTTTACATTTCTGTGACTTGCCTACATATCTGCTCTTGTTTCTCCTGCTGACTGTTTGAAGGCCCCCAGTGTTCCTCCAGCAAAGTGATTGCCCCCTTTTTGTTTCTAAGCTTCACCTTATAGCCTTATTTCTAGGATATCCAACCACCTCAGTACAGTAATGGTCTCTCTGATTAATATTGTGAAGCTGCTTGTCTTTACATCCCCAGTGGAATGCTGCATTGCCAGTCCTAGAGTGCTGGAGTCATACAGCATGGAATCAGACCATGCTGACCAGTGGGAACCCTTCCGTATAAATCCCATCTTCTAGCACTTTTCCCATACCCACCTACGCCCCGGTGATTCAAGTGCTTGTCTAGACACTTTCTAAATGTTGTCAGTGACTCTGCTTCCACCACTCTCTCAGGCAGTGTATTCCAGACACTCACCACTCTCTGGGCGAAACAGGCTCCCCTCAGATCCACTCTCAATCTCTTCCCCCTTTTCCTAAATCTGTCTCCTCTAATTTTATTCACCTCTGATACAGGGAAGAATTTCCTGCAGTCTACCCTATCCCCCTCATATTTTCATCTACTTCAGTTATATCCCCTCTTAACCTCCTCGGCTCCAGACAGTACAGAGCTAGTTTCTTCAGTCCGTCCTCATAACTGAACTGCTCCATCCTAGTTAACATCCTGGTGAGTCTCCTCTGCACCCTCTCCAGTGCTATCACATCTTTCCTGCAGTGTGGTGACCAGAACTGCACACACAACTCCAGCTGAGGCCTGACCAAGGTTTTATAACGTTGGGGCATAACCTCCCTGCTCTTGTATTCAATGCCCTGACTAATGAAGGCCAGTATCTCATATGCCGCCTTAACCATATAATCTACCTGCATTGCGACCATCTAGTATCTTCGGAGTTGTACATCAAGGTCCCTCTGTTCCTCAATACTCCAGAGGAACCTACAATTCATAGTGTACGTCCTAGCCTTATCAGTATTCCCAAAATGCATCACCTCTCATTTATCAGGATTACACTCCATCTGCCAGTTCTCAGCCCATTTCACCAACACACTGCTGTCACCGCGTAGCCTCACTACCCTCTATACCATCAACAACTCCACCAATCTTTGTATCTTCTACGAACTTACCAATCACGTCTCATACATCCACATCCAAATATTCACATATATTTCAAACAGCAAGGGTCTGAGCACAGATCCCTGTGGAACATCAGTAGTCACAGGCATCCACTCTTAATAACAACCCCACCACCACCGTCTGTCTCCTATTGCCAAGCCAATTTTGGATCCAGTTTATCAAATTGCTCTGGATTCCATGGGCCCTAACCTATTGGACCAGTCTCCCATGTGGGACCTTGTCAAAGGCCTGACTGAAGTCCATGTAAACCACATCTATGTTGGCCATCTCTGATCAAACCCTGCCTTTCCAAATGATCACCAATTCTCACCCTCATTTTTTTCCAATAAACTTCCTGACTACTGACGTTAGGCTTATCGGTCTCTAATTACCTGGCTTTTCCCTGCTGCCCTTTTTGGAAAGGGGGACCACTTTTGCTGTCCCCCAGTTATCTGGTTCCTCACCTGTGGTCAGCAAGGATTTCAAAATCTCAGCCAGAGTTGCAGTCATCTCTTCCCTTGCCTCCCACAGCAGTCTGGGATAAATCTCAACCAGCCCTGAGGATTTATCCATCTTAAGGCCCGTTAAGGCATCGAGTGCCACCTCTTTATTTATGGAGACTTGCAGCAGAACTTCATCTTAACTTTTGCTGAATCCTCTAACTACAAATTTCATTTCCTTTGTGAATACCGATGAAAAATATTCATTTAGGGCCTCACCGAGACCTTCTGGCTCCACACACAGATTGCTGCCGTTGACCATAATGGGCCCCACTCTTTCCCTGCTAAGTCTTTTGCCCTTAATTTACTTATAAAACGCCTTCAGATTTACCTTAATCCTGTACACGAGTGATATTTCATGACTCCAGTTTCATCTTTAAACGTCTCCCTACACTTTTTATACTCTTGACAGGCCTTCCCTGTCTTTCATTCTCTACACCTGCCACAAGTTTCCTTTCTTCTCTCTATGTAACCCGAGATATACCTCGACATCCACGGCTCCCTGTACTTGTTACGCTTGCCTTTCACTTATAGGAACATGTTGGCCCTGAACTCTCACATTTCTCCTCTGAATGCTTCCCACTGAGCAGATGTAGACTTACGTGAAATTAGATGCTCCCAATCTATGGTTGCCAGGCGCCACTTTATTTTAATGAAATTAGCCTTCCCCCAATTTAAGTCCTTCATTCCTGGCCCACCCTGATCTTTTTCCATAACCACTTTGAAATATACAGAGTTATAGGCACCATCTCCAAAATGCTCCCCCAATGACACACCCTCCACCTGACCAGCTACATTCTCCAAGATAAGGTCCAGTCATGCTCCCTCCCTCGCTGGTCCATCCATGTCAAAAAGTTCCTGGACACACCTTAAAAATTCTGGCCCCCTCTAAGCTTTTCAACACTAAGGCAATCTCAGTTAATATTCAGGAAATTGAAAACGCTAGTTTTATTACATCTCTGCTTTTTGCCAACATATTTGTTCCTCTACCTCCTGTTAACTGTTAGATCTGTAATACAACCCAGCAAAGTGACGACACCCTTTTTGTTCCTAACCTCCACCCATATGGGCTTGGTTGACTAATAGTGCAATGCCACCTCCTCTTTGACCATCCCCCCACCGTCTCGCCTGAAAATTCTATACGCCAGGATACAGAGTTGCCAAGCCCACCCATCTTTCAACCATGTCTCAGTGATAGCAACAGTATCATGGTCCCACTTGCATAGTGCACAGAAAATAGGTCATTTTTAAGGGGCATACAATCACAATATACCTTGAAGAAAAAGCTTGATAAGATGCAGCAATCAATTTTGAATTTGAAGTCCGATAACGTAATAAACCTAAATCACAAGAACAGGTCATTATTTAACAAAAGACACAGTTGTGACGAACAGATTGAAATACTTATAACAATTCTCTGGTTATGGCACATCAGAAACAGCACAAGGGAGTAAATGAGTTTAGTTCCAATGTTTAATTACAGCGTTAATTATTTTAAATTCATTCAACCAGTGGCTTCATAAAAGTCAATACAAAAATTTACTTTCAAAACCGAATAGGTAAAAGAGAGAAAGAAAACAAGCAACTATGTCCTGTCAGCCTGACATTGGTAGTCGAAACAATGCTAGAAACTTTCGTAAAGGATTGAATTCAGGAAACCAAGAAAATATTAATATGTCTGAGCAGAGCCAACTTGGACAATGAAAGGGAACTTGCATCCATTGGAGTTCTTTGAAAATGTATCTAGTGGCGTAGATGTGGTGCATTTGGATTCTTTGAAGGCTTTCAATAAGGTTCCTCACAGGAGGATGGTGAACAAGAACACACGAAACTTGGGGTAACCCTTAACCCCTTTACCAATGTGCAATGAATTCCACAGATTCACCACGCTCTGGCTGAATAAGTTCTTCCTCATTTCAGTTTTAAAGGGATGCCCCTTTATTTTGAGGCTATGCCTTGGATGCTAGACTAGCCGTCTAATGGAAACATCATCTCCACGTCCATTCTATCCAGGTCTTTCAGTATTCAGTAGATTTCAATGAGATTTCAACTCATCCTTCTGAACTCCATTGAGTACAGGTCCAAAGCCATCAAACGCTCCTCATACATTAAGCCTTTCATTCCTGAGTTCATTCTTGTGAATCTCCTCTGGACTCTCTCCAGGGCCAGCACCTCCCTCCTTAGATACAGGGCCAAAATTATGCACAATATTCCAAATGCTGTCTGACCAATTCCTTATAAAGCCTCAGCAGTACATCCTTGATTTTATATTCTCGCCCTCTTGAAATGAATGCTGACATTGCATTTGCCTTCTTTACTACCAATTCAACCTGCAAGTTAACTTTAAGGGAATCCTGAACTAAGACTCCCAAGTCCCTTTACACCTCCGATTTCTGAATTCTCTTCCCTTTTAGAAAATGGTCTACACCTCTATTCTTCCTCCAAAAATGCATGACCCCACACTTTCCAACACTGTATTCTATCTGCCACTTCTTTGCCCACTCTCCTAACCTGTTCAAGTCCTTCTGCAGACTCCCTGCCTCCACAACACTACCTGTTCCTCCACCTATCTTTGTATCATTGGCAAATTTGGCCACAGTGCCATCAGTTCCTTCATCCTGATCATTAATGTATAATGTGAAAAGTTGCAGACCTAACACTGACCCCTGCAGAACACCACTGGTCACCGACAGCCATCCTGAAAAGAACCCCTTTATCCCCACTCTCTGACTTCTGCCAGTCAACCAATCTTCTATCCATGCCAGTACCTTGCCTCTAATACTATGGGCTCTTATCTCGCTTAGCAGCCTCGTGTGCGTCACCTTGTCAAAGGCCTTGTAAAAATCCAAGTATATATTGTCTACCAACTCTTTGTCTAACCTGCTTGTTACCTCCTCAAAGAATTCTAACAGATTTGTCAGGCAATACCTCCCCTTAACAAAACCGTGCTGACTTCAACCTATTTTATCACATACTTCCAAGTACTCCGAAATTTCATCCTTAATAATAGACTCTAAAATCTTACCAACCACTGAGGTCAGGGTAACCGGCCTATAATTTCCTGTCTTTTGCCTCCTTAAACAGCAGTGTCACAGTTGCGATTTTCCAGTCCTCTGGGACCCTCCCTGACTCCAGTGATTCTTGAAAGATCACTACTAATGCCTCCACAATCTCTTCAGCTGCCTTTTTCAGAACTCTGGGTGCAGACAATCTGGTCTGGGTGATTTATCCAACTTCAGGCCTTTCAGCTTCCCCAGCACTTTCTCCTTAGTAAAGGCCACTACACTCACCTCTGCCCCCTGACTCTCTTGAATTTCTGACACGTTACTGCTATCTTCCGCTGTGAAGACTGACTCAAATTACCTATTCAGTTCCTCCGCCATTTCTTTGTTCCCCATTACTACTTTTCCAATGTAATTTTCCAGTGATCCAATCTCCAGTCTTGCCTCTCTCTTACCCTTTATGTATCTAAGAAAAAACTTTTGGAACCTTCTTTGATATAATTGGCAAGTTTACCCTCATATTTCATCTTCTCTCTTATAGCTTTTTAGTTGTCCTCTATTGGCTTTTAAAGGCTTCCCACTAATCTTTGCCATATTGTATACTTTCTCTTTTGTTTTTATGCTGTCCTTGACTTCCCTTGTCAGCCATGGTTGTTCTCCCCTTAGTGTGCTTCTTCCTCCTTGGGATGAAATTCTGTTGTGTCTCCCGAATTACTCACAGAAGCTCCTTCCATTGCTGCTCCACCATCTTCCCTGCAAGGGACCCCCTTCCACTCAACTCTGGCCAGCTCCTCCCTCATGCCTCTTATTAGTATGTTGTATTAGTTGAGTATGAGTATATTACTCAACAGTAATACCGTTACATCAGATTTCAGCTTCTCTCTCTCAGACTGCAAGGTGAATTCTATCAGACCATGGTCAGTGCCTCCTAAAGGTTCCTTGCCCTTAAGCTCCCTGATCAAGTCTGCCTCATTACACAACACCAAGTCCAGAATTGCCCGTTCCCTAGTGGGCTCTACCACAAGCTGTTCTAAAATGCATCTTGTAGACATTCCACAAATTCCTTTTCCTGTGGTCCACTACCAACCTGATTCTTTCACATTGAATTCCCCCGTGATCATTGAAACGTTGCCTTTCTTACATGCCTTTCCTACCTCCTGGTGTACTTTGTATCCCACATCCTGACTACCATTCGAAGGCCTGTACACAACTCCCATCAGGGTTTTTTTTTACTTTTGTGGTTCCTCAACTCTACCCACAAAGATTCTACATCTTCTGATCCTGTATTGCTCCTTGCTTTCAATTTACTTTCCTTCTTTTTACCAACAAGACCACCCCTCCTCCTCTGCCCAGCTGTCTTTCTGATAAATGGGTTCTCAGGTGGGCAGGCTGTGGTCAATAGTGGACCACAGTGTAGGTGGGGACCCTAATATCATATTTCAAAGTTTGCTGATGACATGAAACTAAATAGAAATTGAGTAGAGTTGAGGATACAAAGAGGCTGCAAGGGGATAGATTCAATTTCAGAGTATGCATACACAGCTACCCATGGGAAATTTGCAGCTACTTGCTGCATTATCTTAATATCTTGCAAGAAATAAAGCTTCCTATGCTCATTTGCTGCAACACCTGGACATTACTCAGGCTTAGGGTCATGGTGCCATAGCATTGTACAACATAGAATCAGGCCCTTCAGCCCACTGTGTTTATGCCAACCATGATGCCAATCTATACTAATCCCACTTCTCTGCATTAATTTCATTTTCTCTATGCCTTGCTCAAGCAAGTGCCTGTCCAGATGCCTCTAAAATGTTGTTACTGTTACTGCATCCATTATCTCAACTGGCAATTCATTCCAGATATCTGATCTTCTTGTGAAAAAGTTACCCTTCAGATCTCACCTTAAATCCGTGCCCTTCAGTTTTAGACACTCTCACCATGGGAAACCGATTCTGGCTACTTACTCTTCTCATAATTTTACATCCGTGCAATCCTTGTGTTACAGAGGGGTTGCGTACCCAGAAAATCATTCATATCATGATTTTCTGTAACACAAAGCCCCTTTTCCCATTGAATCCCCTGTTATACGTGGCAATGCATTCCTACAGGATGTTTTTTCTCTAATACTAAGCCATTTTATCAGCGACGACAAAGTGACCCACCGCCATTATTTAACAGCTGAGGCCAACATTCGAGTTAGGGAATGGATAAATTGGCATCAAGATTAGCACAACATCGAATGGCCTGTCCAGTGTTGTATTGTTCTATGATCTATGGATAATACTCGTGATTAAAAATTGGTTTAGGAAGTGGGGAAATTAGGGAAAGGGACGGAATTCAAGGATCGGGGTTCATGGGAGAAAGGTGGTGTAGAAGGAGTTCAGTGGGGTTCAAATGCAGTGACTTAATGGAAGTGGAGTAAAGGCTGAGGGATTACTTTAAGGAGCTGGCCATGGCTACTGCAGCTCCCCACTATGCAGTGTGTCAGAGAAAATGCCTTAGATAAAGAGCACAGCAGTCCTGCACTCTGAGACGTCTGTTCACAGGTCCTCAGATTGGTCAGGGTGTGGCAAAGGAGGGACTCCGCTGTCACTGCCAACCCAATGGACATGGTGACATTACATCCAAATCTTATTGCCCTGCAGAAGTGAGTGACTAAAAATAAAAATTGAAAAAGTTGGTTGTTTCTTTCACATTTTGTATTTATTTAATTTATTCCCCCATATAAATTCTGAGAACTCAAATTTTATTCCATCACTCAAATTTCTGGCTAGTGATTTGTGAATTCCATAAGGACAAATTTCCATTATCCAAAGTGCCGTACCTTCACCTGCATCTCATGTCACCTCCTTTGCTTCAGGGAAAAACAGACCCAGCCTAATCAATCTGTTCATATGACTCAAGCCCTCCAATCCCGGCAACATCCTTGTGAACCTTTCCTACTCTCTACCTTTCCCACAGTGTGGTGACCAGAACTGCACACAGTACTCCAAGTGTGGCTGAACCAACATTTTGTACGACTGTAACATGACGTCCCAACTCTTGTACTCAATACTTCGACTGTTGAAGTCAGGCACGTCACTTGCCTCCTTTACCACCCTGTCTACCTGTGTCACTCATTTCAGGAAGCTATATACCTGTACCCCAAGGTCTCTCCATTCAACAACACTCCCAAGGGCTCTGCCATTCACTGTGTATGTCCTGCCCTAACTTCCTAATATATCATGTCCTAACTTCCAAGGATGCATCACTTCACGATTGTCCAAGTTAAATTCCATCTGCGATTCCCTTGCTCACTATCCCAGCTGATCTAAATCCAGTTGTAACCTTAGACAATCTTACTCACTGTCCACCATACCAACAATTTCAATGTCATCTGCAAATTTACTTGCCGTTCCACTTGCATTCTCATCAAATCATTAATATACATGGCAAAAAAAGAAGGCAGTACTAATTCCTGTGGCAGACCACTGGCCATAGGCCTCCAATCTGAAAAGTAATCCTCCTACCACCAACACCACACCCCCCCCCCAGCCTCCTAAAACCAGGCTAATTTTGCATCCAATTAGCTAGCTCACCGTGGATCCCATGTGATTAAACCTTTGGGACCTGCCAACTACGTGGGTTCTTGTCAAAAACTTTACTGAAATCCACATGGACAACATCTACCATCCTGCCCTGGTCAATCCTCTTGGTCACCTCTTCAAAAAACTCAAATTCGTAAGGCATGATTTCCTGCGCACAAAGCCGTGCAGACTAATCAGTCTTTGCCTTTCCAAATGCAAATAAATCCTGTCTCTCTGAATCCCCTTCCAATAACTTTCCGCCGCTGATACAAGGCTCACCAGCTCGGGTGATAAGTGACAAATAACTCTCAGTACCACACAAATGCCAGACAATGATCATTGATCAATGATCAGGAGGAAAAAAAATCAACCACCTTCCTGACATTCATTGGCAAATATCCCACTATCAATATCCCCATCATTGACCAATGACTTAACTGGACCAACCACATTACAGGAGGTAGTCAGAGGCTGGCTATTCTGAGGCAAGCCTCCTCAAAGCCTTTACATCCACAAGACACATTCAGAATGTTGGAATGCTCCCCATGTGCCTGAAACAACATCCAGGTTAAAGCAATTAATTTGTTGGGCACCCAATCTAGCACTCTCCACTGTTGGTAAACCATTGTTACAGTTCGTAGAATCTAAAACAAACACTGCAGCAACTCTTAGAGGTTTCTTAAGCATCAGTACTCAACCTCAACAAATTAATTACCTTAGCCTGGATGTTGTTTCAATCTCTACCCCCTAAGGCAGTAGTTTTATGTAAACAGCACTGGCTCCAAGTTCCACTCATAAACTATCCTGACTGAGAAGTTTCTTTATCATCAGTTGGTCAAAATCCTACCAAAATGGGCTGTGAGGATACACGCTACAGAGGCACAGTCGGTGCAGCTAGTGCAGCTAGTACAGCTGCTACCTTACAGCTCCGGTGACCTGGGTTTAATCTTGACTTCTGGTGCTACCTTTATGGAGCTTGCATGTTCTCCATGACTGCATGGGTTTCCTCTGTGTGTTCCAGTTTTCAACCACGTTCCAAGGAAGTGTGGGTTGGTGGGTTAATTACCCACTGTAAGTTGACCCATATACGAAAGTGAGTGGTGGAATCTGGGGGGAAGTTGATGGGAATGTAGGCAATGTAGAATAAAATGGGATTAGTGTAAATAAATTCTTGATCATCGATATGGGCTTGGTGGGCTGAAGAGCCTGTTTCCATGTTGTATGACTTTAATGCTCTAGTACTGTCTACAAGTGTTTCATCACCACTCATATCCTGTGCAGGAATAAAAAAAAACTAAACTAAATATTATAACAATAAATCTATCAAAACCAGATTTCAAAATAGAAGAACACCTTCCGAGATTGGTTAACAAAATAAATGCACAACTTCATGCTTATGTCAATGCACCCACCTAAATTTCTCCCAACAAAAATATTGAGTAAAATATCCTCCTGCCTAAATTCTTCATCTTCTCCATCACGTGTGCTAATTTGTAAATTTAATCTTGACAATCATAACAGGAAGAAAGAAATATCTTTTGATTTCTTATCTATATAGAATAGTGTAATATTTGTTGGCTTGTCATACTTACTGAGCTATTTTTGCAGTTAAGATTCCAGCCAGTAAACAACCCCAGATACCAGCTCGATGTAACAGGGCTTCACTGAAATCTTTGGAATATTTAAATGAAATACCACTGCTTTCCATGTCTTGCCAGTTATTTATGAAGTCAGTCACATTTAAAGCCACATCAATTGCTTGAGACCAACGTCTAAAAGCGTGCCTGCAAAATATTTTTTCTATAGTCGGCAATTAATATTTTCTTAAACATTAGCATTCCAATCCTTATACATGGGAACACTGGCTGGTCTCCAGGGTGCTGCTCCTGACAACTGAGGAGGAATGTTTCTTGCCCACTTAATTCTCACCTTCCCAGTACCCTTGCTCATTCTATGTATTTGCAAATATAACTTCACTGCCAGTTGTCAGCAGTAGGGCTGAAAATTACATGGGAACTCAAGTCTCGAGGGAGCAGCGGAAGGACGGAGAGAAACAATAACACACATTGGAGAGTAGGAGAGAGAGAAAGAGAAACACAAACTTGAGGAACAATCAAGGGAGAAGAATAAACTTTCTCTGGAGGAAGAGGGGAAGAGAGGGCAACTCACACAAATGGGGGGAGTGAAGGAAGGAGAGAGGGGAAGCAGCACAAAGTAGTGACAGTGCAAGGGACAGAGTTGGAGAAAGAGGGAGCTACAAACAAGGGGAAGGAGCAAGTGAGAACAATCTAGGGAAGGGGGTGGAGGGAGAGAGCGAGCAACAGACTTGGAGGAGGGAGAAACACCATCACAAACTGGAGGGAAAGAAAAACAGGAGAAATGGATGAAATGAGGAACCAACAACTGGATATACTTGAAAAATAATAAACTGCAGATGATGGAAAACTGAGATAAAAAGATCTAAAGCAGGTCAGTGTTTCAGGTTCATGATTTTTCCTGTTTCTCTCTCCACAGAAGCTGCATTACCTGCTGAACACTTCCATCATTTTCTGTTTTTTTTTAATCTTATATTTCTCATCACATGTGATGCCAAGTGAGAATTTTTTGTTAGACAAGCTTTAATGCTGTAGTTAAATCTCTGCTGCTGTTTGCAGGGGCAATGTTAGATATTGTAGAATTGGACTCAGTGCTCTTGGATTAGGAAACAAGAATTCTCAATTATTTACCATCCACCCCTCCTCACACCCACGATATTTGCTTAAAGGAGAGGAAAGAATAGCACGCAAATATTAGTTACTTAATTTTAAGACTGTGGGGATAGAAAAGCTTAGACATTTTAATCCATTTTTGTAGGGCTTACAATGGCAACCCTCCTGGAGTAGGTAGGTTTTGTGGGTGGCACGGTGGCTTAACAAGTAGTACTGCTGCCTCTCAACTCCAGCACTACCGGTTCAATCCTGACCTCTAGTGCTGTGTAGAGTTTGCATGTTCCCCCTGGATGCTCCGTTTCCTCCCACATCCCAAAGACATGGGAGTCTTTGGGATGTGGGAGGAGACCTTCCACATCTTGGGAGGAGACCTTCAAGAGCAGGTTGGTAGGTTAGTTGGCCACTGTAAACTGCCCCTAGTGTAGGGAAGTGGTAGGAGAATCAGGAGGAGTTAATGGACATGTGAAGGAGAATAAGTTATGGGGAAATAAGTGGGCGAATGGGACTGATGGGATTGCACTGACTACCTGCACACACTTCATGTCATAAGGAAATCAGAAATACAATTTGAAGATTAACCTCCAAAACAATGTTGGAAGAAAGGCAAAACCGGCATTGTAACATTAAAAACTTTTTGTTGAGAACCCGTAGTTATTGCAAATTATTGAATTTGGAACTGATTTTTTTTGCTGACAGTCAAGAATTAATCACTGGTAGAACAAACTTTCCTTGCTTTATCAATTGATATGGGAAGACATTGCCCCATGAGGATGGGGGAGTTGGACAAACAATGGCAGGCGTTTGGGAGTAGGCAACTGGAGGCAGGAGGTCATGTGATGGATCCACACAGCCAAGGCTCATGGTCCCTGTTAACAATGACATTGCACTATAGTTTGTACAGCATTTGGCAAACCTTTGCCTCATTGAGGCTCTTCAGCACACCAGAGTTACTTCTCACAATATCTGTCAAGATGATAAAAAGGAATGCAAGAAATACCGAACCAGTTAAGTAGCATCAATAGAGATTGAAATAGAGTTAGTGTTTCATGTCAATTGCCTGAATCTGCAGCATTTTATTTTCGATATCTTTCAGGATAATATGGAGTTCAAATACCTGACTGGTGCAAAATTACCTCTTCCTTGCTTTATAGAAATGAAGATTTCCTTGTTCATGGAGGGCCTGTGCACACAAACTGTTCTGGCCATTTGCTCGAAGTAGCTCTGATTGATAAAAGAAATAACTTTACATATGGAGTAACAGCAGACTGTTTAACATTGAAAGGGAAATTTTATTCAGATTAGATGTAATTATTATTTCCTTTTCATTGCCATAATCTCACTTCAATATCCTTTGGATTCTTTATTAATTTAACGGAGAAAGTCCATTGAAATATAAGGGAATTTCTATCACCAGGAGAAGCTTTGAAATATCTCAGATTTCCTTTCAGTCTCCTTTTCTCCTAGAGGTTGAAATATATCCTTGATTGAGAGTCCATAGAAGCATTAACCCTCTTCCTGTACACATCTTAAACAGGCTGCAACAAACATCTGTGGAGGGAAACTGGACAGTCGATGTTTCAGGTCAAGACCCTTCGTTTCCCTCCATCGATGCTGCCTGACCCACCGAGTTCCTCCAGCATTTTGTTTGTTGCTCCAGATTCCAGCATCTGCAGTCTCTTGTGTCTCCTTGTTACAGGCTGGCTGACTATAAGGGCATCAGCAATTGTTAAAATTATGGATATTAAAGCTGAATAAGGGCATGCAACACTTATGTAGCCAGCTAAACTAATTGTCTCTTAATCCAATCATATGAAGTACTTACATTGTCTTATTTATCTAAACAGACTTCAGTGAGTATCTATAATAGGCAGAACCACAGCATATAAAACCTGAAGGTACAATGCATATCTTACCAATGGTATTGTCATATGATAAAATCACAAGCGAAACCTGTGACCATGGCAACGGCTTACTCAGGATGTCAGCAAACAAAAGAAAATCTTCATTCGACCGGTCAGTAGGTCTGGAATTTTCAATGTGAGTTGGTGTTGAACTGAAGCCAACCTTTCCTGGTGTATGTCTCAGAATGTCTTTCCGTCCTAAAGTGTAATCAGAGGAAGCTTCAGTACTTGGTTGTGGTCTTTAATCACAATTTACCTTGCTGAAAGGTTTTACCTCCATCTACCACACTGAAAATAAAGTTACTGTAAAATACAGCCTTACTTTCCACAGATGATTTTCTCATGACTTAATAAAATAACCTTGGCATTGCTTTATGCTTCATTACACTGTGATATACAATTATTCTATGCCCTGTTAATGGTCTAAGTTGTGCTCCCTTCAACCTGTAGCCCTGACTCAGCCCCCACTCTCTCCCCATGCCCACAGTAACCTGGTACCGATGTGTGGGTCCAATCGTCCTGAGCCACTTGATCCCCAAGTTGGGCAAAAAGGAGAAATGAGGTCTCAGTGGCGACCAGGCATCTGCCCATACAGCACAGTGGCACTGCCTTGGAATACCCTGATAGGCTTTGACAGGAGGCAAGGCTGAGGGACTGAACTTACTGAGGGAGGGGAGTGGAGGAGTCTGGGACATTGGGTGATAGGTGATATGCTGCCGTTATGTATGATGGGTCATTGCTTGACTAGTCTGTATAGTTCTTCTTCCAATTGTGGCACAGTAATTTTGCAAGGAGGACATTGGATCAATTGAGGGTGGGTGAGGGGTGCTGAATTCAGTGCCAAACCCGATGCTGAGTCTCTAATCCAGTTTTGTTGTTTGTACTGATTTGGTACAACTGAATGGGTGGCTTGCTAGATCATTTTAGCTGCTCTGGTTCCTGAGTCACATATGGCCCAGGCACAGTCAGGATGTGACCCAGATGTGATTTTTTAATAATCCAGTCGCTTCAGGGTCACTGATATCAGCATATTTTTATTCCAGATTTACTTAATTAACTGACTTTAAATTGTCTAACTGTCATAAATGAGATTCAAATCCAATCTTCAGGATTGCTAATCCAGGTCTCAGTTATATAACCACATTAAAGTGACCATCTTGCTCCCTTTCTGTCAAATGCATTTTGGACTTTAGGTTAACCCTGCTTCCCCATTCTCAGTCCATTCCATAGAAGGGTGCAGTTCCTCAAGTGATCATTGGGGTAACTTTAAATATGATAAGAGTTCTTGCCTTCACCATCTTTTCAAGCCATGGGCTGCAAAGCTCCACTATTCTCTCGGTGATATTGTTTTTGCTCAATTCCCCTCCTTTACCAATTAAATCCATGTCCTCTAACATCTGACTTCTCAGTTTGTGGAAACAGTTTCTTCTTGTTCTCAACCATCCTACCTTCATGTCCTCCTACCCTCAGGGATCAATAGATGTACACCTCAAGACCCCTCTGTTCCTTTATACTTTTTAGTACCTCATCACAATTCATGTATTCTCTTGCCTTGTTTTTGTCTTTCCCAAATGCATTACATTCAATTGCAGATTCAATTCCATTTGCTACTTTCGATCCCACCTAGCCAGTCCATCGGCATCTTCCTGCAGCCAATCGTTTTCTACCTCTGCACTGACGGTTGGTTGGTGATGGTTGGCGTGGATGGTGGGCCAAAGAGCCTGTTTCTGTGCAGTATCTCCATGACCCTGCGGTTACTTAAATAAGCATAAAAATGGTAAATGGAATTCAATCAACTGCACTACATTTCTCTTGACTGAAGTCCATTTACCATTCTTGTGCTCATTTAAGTAACTAAAAGATCATGGAAATACTGCGCAGAGAGGAGGCCTTCAGCCCACCTTCCACACTGTCCATCAACCATCCATTTACACTAATCCTACATTAATCCCATACCAATGAAAAACAATGTTTGGAATCACTCTAGTGATGTTTTGTATCCTCTCCAAAGCTTCACATCCTTCCTGAAATGCAGTGCTCAGAATTGGACATAATATTGGAGGTGGAGAAAATTCCAATCCATAAAGGTGTGCTTTTTTGCTGTCTGGACTTACGATATCTTACTGCAATTTAATAATCATCAAATTAAGTAAAGAGTGTTGATTGAACTATATTTGAATACTGGGATAAGATTTCCACTTACTTTGCTGTGTGTAGGCCAAGAGTAATGCATGGAGCTTTCTGCTATGCCTGAGGGCAGAACTGACATAATTTGCATTGAACAAAGTCTCCCTGAAGCAGCTGAGTGTATCCGTCACATCCACAGGTACCGATATCAAAGCGTTTGCTCTTTTCCCTCCTACATCAATGGCTCCATGTTTAAGATCACAAAATAAGTATATTTTAAATCCAGGTCCAAACTGAAGTAAGATCAATTCATTCCACAGGCATTTGTCAGTCAACAGACACTCTTAAGGCATACTTATGCAAATATAGCTATTCATCAAGAAAGATTTATTTCATCATTTATTCCAATGAGGAAACTTGTGGTTTACAGTCACAATATCGACTGGCGTTGTTGCTTCATCATTCTTTGACAACAAGGTCTCATAATAAGCAACAATTAAACATTAACTGACCCATCACTACCTGACTATATTCAACAAGGAAGTTAAGTAACTGGAATTAATCTGAGACGACATTCTTTAAAACAAGTCTATCTAGAAGTGTCATAATTCTTCCTGCGCTTCATCCACCAGTTGCTTTTCTTAACTACTCACGTTTGCCATGGCCCACGTGATAAGTTAGGTTTACCAATTGAACGGTATTCCAGTTGCATGAGGAAGATGAAAAAGGATCATTCCATAGCAAAAAGCACACCCAAATATTCAAATATAGGTGGTATTAGTATTTACAAGCGTCAAATCTTCCTGTTTGTCTGAACAGGATGTTTCAGCAAGTAGGGAAGGAATGGTAATTGTTGCGGTTTCTTGAAAAATTGCACACTGCACCACTGAGAACAAGGATGAACATTTTAAAATGTTGCTGAGTGAGGAATCAACACAGATCAGTGAGCATTGGATTGAGGAGTGGTGAATGGGATTCGGACAAGTTAGGACAGAGCTAGCGGAGTTTTGGATGAGCTTAAGTTTACAGAGATGCAAAGCACAAGCGGAGCAAGAAGAACAAAGATAGTTCATCTTTCTAAGCTCGAGCTTAGAGTGTGCCAAGATAGTACTCAATCTAACTTCCCATTAGACAATGGACAGGGAGAGAACTTCAGTCCTTCCAATATTTACTTGAAGGAAAGCCCTGTTCGTTCTTTACTTGATCTCAAAAGTTCATTGGCAGTAGAGTGCTTGAGTGAAGTGTTCATGAGGTAGCATGGGGTAAAACCTGATTTATTTTCACATTCTGTCACCAAGAGGCATCATGCAAAGGAGAACTAGGAGGATTTAGGAGGTCAGGGTATCTAGAGGTCACGCTAAAGGTGTGCAAAGAATGGCCCAAACAGGAGATTCTCTTGTTCTGATTGGATAACAAATGGATAACAAGGAGGCTTTCCAATGTAGCTAGATAATGGAGGACAGGCATTAATTCAATGCAATGGAAGCTATTTCCCTATCCAGGTGTAACATCACCCAAAAAACTGACTCAGTGATAAAGAAAAATTATATCAGCTAGATTCCCTCATTTTATGTACGTCTTCAAATAACTCTAAGGAGATTGTACAATGTGTGAAGCTCCTTACCTGAGCTGGCATCCTTCTGATCAGGGTCAACAGGGCCTTCTGGTTGTACAGATGTTGCAACTGTCAACTGGTGTTCTATAAAATTCCTGCAATTTATCTGGAAAAATAAGGGTTCTCTTATGAAATAAAAACACAAAATGCCAGAAATACTCAGCAGGACTAGCAGCACCTCCAGTGATAGAAAGATAGAAACAGATTGAACATTTCACGTCAATGGTCTTTGATCAGGACATGGAAAAATTAGACAAACATGTTCTCAGTTGCAGAGAAACAAGGTAGTGGGAGGGAGCAGAGCACAGGTGGAGAGAATAAAGGGAACATCTGTGACTGGGTAGAGACCAAAAGGGATCGAATGGCACAAGTGGTGTCACTGGTGGCCGAGAGAGGGGAGTGAAGACTTGTTAATCACAGCTTATAAGACCATAAGACGTAGGAACAGAATTAGGCCATTCGGCCCACCAAATCTGCTCCGCCATTCCATCATGGCTGATTTATTTTTCCTTCTCAACCCCATTCTCCTGCCTTCTCCCTGTAATCTTTGACGCCCTTACTGATCAAGAACCTATCAACCTCCGCTTTAAGTATACCCAATGACTTGGCCTCCACAGCTGTCTGTGGCAATGAATTCCACAGATTCACCACCCTCCGGATAAAGAAATTCCTCCTCATCTCTGTTCTTCTATTCTGAAGCCGTGCCCTCTGGTCCTATAAGAGGAAATGTAAATAGAAGACAAATGAGGACAGGAACAGGGGGAGAAAAGGGCTGGAACCGTGAGATACAGAACAGAGCAGTTGCTAGAAATAAAAGGGAATGGTGGAATTACCCATCAGATCAGGCAGTATCTGTGGAGAGAGAAACTGAACTAGCCAGTTCCAATACAAATGGGAATGGCGAGTTATCCGAAATTATCTGAGGCTTGTAACATGCTTAGTTGCTGTTCTTTGAGCTTGCATTGATATTCACTGCACCTTGGAACCTCTCTTGCACTTTCTGGCAGGCCAAACAATGCTCCAAATCCATCTATGTATCCATCTACAGAAATCTATATTGGTCTTCTCATTTACGCAGCCCTATCCCAATCCTGACTTGAGTTCTCTTAGTCTCTGACAGTATCAACTCTATGAAAGGAAACACCATATACACACAATAAAACTCCTATTATTTATTTTTATGAGGCCATGCATATGCCTGTGACTGAAAGATATGCCTTGCCTTTACTGCAACCTGACTTTCTGAAATAAAATTTTAAATAAGGTTACACTTAGCATTCCATTATCTACAAGTTCATTAGATAAGGAATATGGCTATGATTTTCTCTTAATTCTTATAAGTTTCCTTCAGGATCAATCTTAAACATTAATTAGAAATCAGTGCTATTTGAATGCGTACTGTTTTCAAGTTGTAATTTTCCCCTCCATCGACTCTGTTTTACACTTCCGGATGCCTCGGGCAGCTGACATAATCAAGGATCCCTCGCATCCCCGTCATTCTCTCTTCTCCCCCCTTCCATTGGGCAGAAGTTACAAAAGCCTGAAAGCATGTACCACCAGACTCAAGGACAGCTTCTGTCCTGCTGTTATCAGACTCTTGAATGGAACTCTCATACACTGAAGGGTGAGCTCTCAATCTCCCAATCTACCTTGTCGTGGCCCTTGCACTTTATTTGTCTACATGCACTGCAATTTCTCTGTACCTGTAACACTATGTGCATTCTGTTTTCTTTTTACTATCCCGATGTAATTATGTGTGGCATGATCTGTCTGCGGGGAATGCAAACAAAAGCTTTTCACTGCATCTTGGTACATGTCAAAATAATAAACCAATTCAAGTTACTCACAAGAACATGATTGAAAAATGAATGTGTTTAAAATTGTGTGTTCAAATGAATATCCAAAACCTCTAGTAACTTTGCCAGAAAATTGGTCTGCCTTAGGTTGGGCACATTGTTCATTGTGATTTTTATGTCTGTTCTCTATATGGAATTTTTTCTCAAGATGGTTTTATTAACACAGTATTTCTGTTGCTATGCAATAATTAATATCAGGATAAGGCAAAAAGAGCACCTGAGGAAGCTGACTCCAGCCAAATCCATTTCTGTATTTAAATCACACGTTAGGCTTCCCTTGGACACAAACCATTGGAAGAGGTGGGCTGCTTATCATTACCAGAGGAGGCAGTATGTCCTGTACTGGCAGAGGAAGTGACACTGGTTGACATCAAAGTGCTTTGAGTCAAGTGATAATAAATTGCTGTCTTTACTGCCAATTTCCTCATCTCTCTTAACAGACCCTCCCTTTCCTTTTCTTTACTTCACCCTGGAAAAGCATGGTCCAAATGCCAGAAAATGAGATTAGGACAGATGGTCGTCCTCAACAATATTGAGCTGAAGGACCCATTTCCGTGCTGTGTAACTTATGACTCTATGATTCCGTGACTCTATAAGCAAACATCAATGTCCTTTGCAAGTTCATCGACACCCACACTAGCTTCCCTACACTTTGTCCCAGAATGCTTCCATATTTTTTAAGGATTCTATTCCATTCTCCCAATTTCTCCAGCTCTGTCACATTTATTCCGACAATGCCACCTTATGCACCAATGTCTCAGTATTTCTTCACCAATGGAATATTGCGTTCAGTTTTGGTCACTTTGGAAAGATGCCATTAAGCAGGAAAGAGTGCAGAGGAGACTTATGAGGATGTTGTCAGGATTCAAAGGACTGAGTTATGGAGATAGTTTGAGCAGGTTGGGACATTTTTCATCGGAGCGTAGGAGCATGAGGGGTGATAAAAAGAGGTGTATAAAATTATGAAGGGCATAGATAGGGTCAATGCACACAGCCTTTTCCCCAGGATTAGGAAGTCAAGAAATAAAGGTCATAGGTTTAGGGTAAGAGGGGAGAGATTTACTAGTAACCTGAGGGGCAAGATTTTACACACAGAGGGTGATCAGTATATTGAATGAGCTGCTGGAGGAAGTAGTTAAGGCAGGTGCATTAACAACATTTAAAAGGTACTTGGACAGGTGCATGGAGAGGAAAGGTTTAGAGGGATATGGGCCACATGCGGGCAAAGGGAACTAGCTTAGATGGGAATCTTGGTTGGCATGGACCAGTTGGTGTGTTGTATGACTCTATGACTCTAAATGGGTTTCCCTCCACGCAACAGATGAAACAGATACTTACAACTTTTCCTGAGTCAAGTGCAGCCTTCACAAAATGAGGCTGTGGAGGAGTAGGACCATTGTGCTCTCTGATCCTTGTCTGAAGCTGGCGCTGGGCGTAAACCAAGAGGGGAGTGACTTTCTGAGTGTATCTTTCACTAGTAAGTAAACAAAGAAACAATCGTTATATGAAATAACATTGTAATTTACTTCTTTTAAAGAGCTGGAAAAGCAGTAACTGGTCTAAATCATTAAACTTCTGATGCCTTGCACTGGCGTAGATGATAGTTATGGTAAACTTTCTACAATCTGTGAGAAACAAGTCAAAGGAAGTATTGTTTAAATCAGACACAGTTCTGCTGAACCACAACTGCGTTGTGTCTAGGGCACAAAGATACAAGGAGAAGAACTGACCACTCTCTAACATCATGAATCAGAGTTACAAAAATAATGGAGAACCTTTAAACTCATGGGACCCTGTTCCCTTGCTCCCTTGAAATTCACCTGGTACTGCTCCCCGTGCTCCCTGAAACACTCCAGGGTCCCTGTTCCCGTACTCCCTCTAAACACACCATCCCCATTTCCAACCATCCCTTTAAACTCACTGGAAAATTATACTACCGTTTAAGATCTAAAAAAGTTAATTATAAGTCTTTTGGAATACTAACTGAAAAAACATCCAATGGTCTGGAATATCTGCCAGACTGGCACCAAAGTCCTGAGCATGCTGGATGAATGGAGTTTTATATAGTGCAGAAGTTAATGGCACCAAAAGTCAATAAATCTCCAGGACCCAATGACCACTATCCTGGAGCATTGACAGAGGTGACCACGGAGACAGTGGATGCCCCTGAGTTATCACCTTCTAAAATTCCATAGATTCCAGAATAGCCCTCATGGATTGGAAGGCAGCAAACAAAACCCTACTGTTTAAGGAACGAGTGAGGGAGAACTCTGGGAATTGTTAGCCTGACATCAATTGAAGAGAAAGTGGTGGAATCTATTAATAAGGAAAGATATAACTTTGGAGGCTTCTGATCTACTCATTCTGGGTTTTATTTCTCTTATAGCCAGGAGGGCTGTGTTGCTTAAATGGAAGGAAGTTACTCCGCCTACTCACGCTCAATGGTTACGGGATGTTATGTCATACCTGAATCTAGAGAAGATCCGTTGCTCAATTCTTGAATCTAACTTAGACTTTCCAACCCTGTGGGGACCTTTCTTGAATTATTTTCAAAACCTCTGACTTGGTGACTAAAGTACAGATATTGGCATGGTTTTTCCTTGTGTTTTTTTTAACCAAACAGCTCTGATTTTTGGTAGTGGGTGTAGATTTTTTTTAATATAATAAAATTATTCCAATTTTTTCTTTATTAACTATCACATGTGATTATTAATTTAGAGTATTATGATCTCAAGTATGATTTAACACAATGTATTCAGTAGTATTTTTACTCTCTTTTTGATGCATGTACTCTGTTTTGTTTTGTGGAATTAATAAAAAATATTGTAAAAAGAGAAGAAAGAAAAGGAAGTGGTATTTAGACAGACACATGAACAGGCCGGGAATGGAGGGATACAGACCACGTGCAGGCAGATAGGATTAGTCAAATTGGCATCATGGTTGGCACAGCCATGGTGGGCCGAAGGGCCTGTTCCTGTTCTATGTTGGTAACAGGACATTTGGAAAATAATAATTTCAACTGAGCAGAATCAACATGGGTTTATGAAAGGGAAATCATGTCTCACAAATCTGTTAGTTTTCTGACATTGTAAAGAGCAGAATAGAAAAGGGTAAACCAATTGATGTGGTGTATTTAGACTTTCATAATGGCTTCAATAAGATGCCATGCAAGGGATTATGAAACAAAAGTAAAACACACAATATTGGAGGTACAAGGCTGGCATGGACTGAGCATCAATTCTCAGATTGAAAACAGCAAGTAGGAATAAAATAGTCAGGTTTGTGTTGTGAGACTTTGGCTTGTGAGAAGTTGCAGAGATTGGTGTGGGGGTCCCAACTGTGGGTGAGGGGGTCGAGTGTAATTTATCAAAGTTTGCTGATGATATGAAGCTAGGTGTTGTGGGCAGTGAGGAAAATATAGTAAAGCTCCAGGGCCTACAGGAGACACAACAGACTGCAGATGTTGGAACCTGGAGCAACACACAACCTGCTGGAAGAACAGAACTCTGCTGGAGTTCTTCCAGAAGATTGTTTGTTGCTTCGGGACATAGAGACAGGCTAGGTTAATAGCAGTGATGCAGCAAATGAATTATAAAGTGGGAAATCTACTATGCAGAAAAAATAGAAAGGCAAATTATTTTTTAAATGATGAGAGACTGCAAGGTGTTGGAATTCAGAAAGACATGAGTATCCTTGTACATGAATCACTAGAAGCTGACGTGCAGATTCTTCACACACAATCCCCAATCCCATCAACATCAGTTACCCAGTGATGTCTGTCTTGAGCCACCATTGCCCTCTACAGTCACGACTCACTGCTAAAAATATTTGTTCTCATCTTGTGACCATGACCACAGCTTCCAGATACCCCAGTCAGGGGAAATACCAACTTTGCATTAATTAGGAAGATATGTTGGTCTTTATTGTAAGAGGATTTAAGTATAAAAGCAGGCATGTCTTTCACTGGCCACTGTAAATTGTAGGTGGGTGACAGGAGAATTAGAGGTGAGGTAATAGGCATGCGAGAGAGCATAGGTTATGTATAAATAAGTGGGGGAATGGGATTGATGAGAAGGCTCTGAGACAATGGGCCAAATAGCCTCCTTCTAGACCATAAAGAAACATGAGAAAATTATATAGAGCCTTGGTGAGACTGTATCTGGAATACTGAGTACACTTCTGGACCCCCACTTAAGGAAGGTTGACATGCTTGCAATAGAGGGAGTGCAACGATCGTCCACCAGATTGATTCCTGGGTTTGGTGTATGAGGAGAGATTACACAGACTAGGCCTGTACGCTCTTAAATTTAGAAGAATGAGAATTGATCTTATTGAAATATACAAAATTCTTAAGCGGGTTGGCAGGGTAGGAGGGGAGTTGATTCCTGGCTGGGAAGTCTACAACCAGGGGTCACAGTCTCAGGATAAGTGATCACCATTCAGGACAGAGTGGTAAATCTAAAGGGCTGCAGAGGATCAAGGCAGAGATTGATGGGTTTTGAGACATTCATGGAATTGAGGGTAATAGGGTTCATACAGGAAAGTGGTTCTGAAGTAAAGGATCAGGCCAATCTTATTGAATGGTGGAGCAGACATCAGGAGCTAGATGGCTGGCTGCTGCTTCAAGTTCATAAGTAATTTAAAACAATTAAATACATATAGAGTTATGTTTGCTTGCATTTTGTATTTTAACTGTATTAATTTTTGAAATTGAAAAGAATGGCAGTTAATTGTTTTGTTGAAACTTTTCAACATTTGATATGAGGAACATTCATACACGCTCAAGTACTTTGATGGCATGTCCAGGAATCTAGTGGAAATATGCTGACTCTACAAATATAAAGCACAGTATTTCAATTCCACGAGTTTCCCATGTTTCACTGTTCATCTGAAGGAAACATCAAGAGGCAGGTAAATATGCAATTAGCCACATTAGTCCATGCCCTCAACAAAATGAAAAATGCAACATAAAACAGGATAGAGGATTATAACGTCACTCACTGTGTAACGATGTTGAAGTAGATGGCCAAGTGGACTAAGGACTCCCACTTCTTTTGATTGCACAGCAGTTCTAATGCGTATAACACCATGGCACACACCCAGTGCAAGTCAACTACGTTCACGTCATCAAACTGGCGTTCAAATGTCAGATTAAATCCACCTGTATCATCTGATAAGGGCCCCACACAGCTTGGGACACCAAAGATGCCATCCGGATCAATAAACTAATTAAGATGAAAAGCAATGTTAAATATTTGACCAAACTTTCAGAAATTAGTTGACATAAAATGTTATTAGATAAACTGAAATGTTTATAATATTTCCCCCATTTCAGTAAAAGGACAGAAATTAAAATGGATGCATGTGATGCTAGTCTGAGGTAAAATATTCCTGCTTTGCAATTACTGGCTAGTATAAAGGTGAGAATATTTAAATCATAAAGTAACAGGCCTTGCCAGGAACAACAACTTGCATTTATGTAGCATCCTTAACATTGCACAACATCACAAGTTATTTCACACAATGAAAATTAAGCAGATTTTGACAGTGAACCCCAAACGAATATATTAGAGGAGATGAGCAAGAGATTATTGAGGGAAGTAGAGGGCGGCAGAGGAAAGCAAGGGGCCACAAATAGCAGAGCTCAGATATTGTAGGGGACTATTAGAGGCTACAGAGCTGGGGAGGGAGGCAGCTAGGAAGAAATTTGAAAACTTGACACTAAGCTTCTCAGCAGGATGAATGTGGGCATTTTCATGCTAAATTAATGTAGTTCTCCAAAGTACTTTGGGCCAGAAATTATTCAGAATTGTTTGCATTTTCCGTCATCACCAACAATGGTCTAAGAAATTCCTGATCATAGAAAGCACATTCTGGTCTAATTGGTGTAACAGGTGCCACTACCTTAACATAATTATTGGTGTTCTGTAAGTGCAATATCATATCAAGGAGATTCTGTGCAGCTAAGTTAAAAGGTAGACAGAGGATCAGCTTGACATTGTCTGAGCTTAAAACGCCTTCTTTCGCGGAGTCCATTCCAGTGATGTACATCATTGCAATATGTGCACAGTTCCATAGAAGTCGACAGGCATTCTGCAGAGCTGTCCAATGGCCTCCACGGTGTGCAAGTACCTAAAATTGGAAGAGGTACTTTAATGAAAACATGAATGAGTTAACCTGGGTAGCTTTCTGCCTAGTAGCAATCTCCACTGTGGTAACTATAGAGGGAATATCAAGAGGTTTACTTCTTAAAGAACTTCTGTGGTGACACAGATATTCCAAGCGAGTAATTTATTGATAGCCATTCTTCCTGTATAATCATAGTATTACTGCAGTAAATTTCTATTTACAGTAAATATTCAGGAATAAATGCTCAAGCCGTTTGCACCTAATAATTTTAAATCATAAAGAGCAGTAAAGAGCAGCAACAAAGAAATCATGATAAATGTACAGATAGCCCTTCATTATATTTATATTGAGTAAAATAAGCTGAAAGCACTGCAGATCTACAATGCATAAACCATGGGGAAAGCCCAGCAAAACAAAAAAGCTCAGAAGCATTATCAAGGGATTCATCTCTTGAAGGTCATCCCCATTGTTACTCTCTTTCCTTACTGGCTGGAAGATCAATCATTTGCAATAGATTTCTGCCAGTGGGAATAATAATTGGTTTGTTGTAATAGACTGAGACACAGATGCTGTAGTCCTTTGGAGGTAGTTCTTTACTAAGGGGTTGGAGGAGTCACAGAATGGTCTAACTCTTCCACTCCCATCAACAGAATGAACATTGTTGCACTATGCAATGCTTAGCCAATGTTAAGGCTCAGGAATTCACCCCGTGCTTATTGAAGCTTAATAAAAGGGAGGAGCTTCAGAATAGGTTCAAGTTCTTGGAAAGTGCTGTTAACACCAATGGTCAGCAACCTGGATACTGACTGAAGCTCAGTAGGAGCTTAGTAATTTTGGAATGCTGACAGAGTACTGAATACAATGGATAAACCTACAGCGACTCCATCAGTTCCTGTAAAGTGCAGAAAAGGAGCAGACAATTTAAAAGCTAATATTAAAAATCTCATTTCACTTCAAGCCACAAACAGTACTGGTACATTTTCTTGGCAGAGGGTGTGACAGAACAGCAAGCTGCCACGCTTCAACAAAAACATAAGCTAACATGCAACTCAAACATGGCAGGGTAGTGGGCAAGTGGATGTTCACATCATGATTTCCTGAAAAAAAACACAGCAATCAGGCATTTGTCTCCATGAGTAATAGCTACGTGTGCCTTGGTGGAGAATGAATGAGTAAAGCAGCCAGAGTAGCTCAGCAGATAGTGCTGGCTGCCTCACAACTCCAGCGATCCAGGTTTGATCCTAACCTGCAGTGCTGTCTGTGTGAAGTTTGCACATTCTCCCTGTGACCGTGTGGGTTTTCCCTGGTTGATCCAGTTTACTCCCACATCGCAATGACCCACAGGTTGGCAAGTTAATTGGCACTGTAAATTACCCCAAGTGCAGGCAAGTGGTAGCTGAATTATAATGGAGTTAATGGGCTTGAAAAAGAGAATTGATAAAAGGGAAATAAATGGGGGAGTGAGATTGATGAAATTGCTATGAGAGCCAGCACAGATTCAAAGGGCTGAATGGCCTCCTATATTGTGAGAAATATGAATTAAACAGAAATATAATCACAAACAGTGTCAATTATCTTATGTTTTCATTAATTGGAAAATAAGTCATGGAAGCAAGCACCTTACTTATATCAACATAAACATTTTGTTAATGTAATTACCACTGCTTTTCTGAAGTGCAAGAATGCCTTGCTCAATTGGTTTATGATAAAGTTGGTAGAACTGCTCGGCATGCCTGGTTCTTCTGCAGTGTGTTCCGGTTCTTCCTTCTCTTGAGCTGCTGACACTGACAGCTCACTTTCAGAGCTATCAGATATACTATCAACTATGTAATTAAAACATTAAACAACAACTAGTTATGCTTGGTCTAAAAATTCAGAAATCAGCTTTTTAAAATATACATTGACAAAACTAGATAACCATTTCTGAAGCTTAACATTAGGCATGGAAACTGTAAGAGCATTTGAATTCTGCCTGGTGGAATCAAGACCTGCAAAGTGGTCTGGACCTTGAAGGTGAAAAAACATTTATTAAAAATATATTCTTGATCAGCAGGAACAAAATGCCTGCCCTTCAATGCCAGTAGTGGTCCAGTCAAGCAGAAAATGCTGGAAAGGCAGCATCTGCAGAGTGAGAAACCAAGCTAAAGTTTCAGGTCACTTACCTCTCTATTCAGATTAAAGGTCACTGACCTCAAACTCTCTCCACAGGCATTACCTGACTAGCTTTTGGTAGGTCTGTGTTCCTGCAGTTGGGGCTCAGTGCTCCAATGGAGTATACGTACCCAATGCTGGAGATCCAGCACCTCATTCCACCCTTAATGGGAAACCAATCAGGAAAATAGCATTAAATGTAAAGAACCAATATCATTCTCAGTTTGCTGTGCCTTCATTGGTTTACTAAATACAAAGAATTGATGGCAAATACACCTCCACACAATAGAATGTGGGAAATTCATTTCTACTGGCACACGCCACTTTTTTGGTTCTCTTTGCTGCAAATTCCATCAGATATTTAAAAATAACAGATGTATAAGTTTCAGTCTCAAAAGCAAAGCAGCATTCCTGGCAACTCTTTGGATTTGGGCAGCGGTGTCTTGTAATTTGTGAAAATTATTGGAGCTTCAGGGAACTTGGAGCAAGTTCAAATCACTGCAGGTAGAAAGGCAGCCTGCCAGAGCTAATCAGACATTCTGCCAAGTTGGAGTTTATAATCTGAAATGACTTGGGGTCAGCTGTGCACTAGTGCTCCCAGATGTGTATTGTATTTTCTAATGTTCAATTCAGAATTTACAAGAATATGCTCACCTTTCATTACATGCCCAATTACTGACTTTTCTTTAGAAGACCAACAGTTGCATTGTATTTTATTACTAGTAGTAAACTACCCAAATTTATAATAATATCAATCAAATTATCTGACACATGGAGTATTGTGCGCAGTTCTGGTCACCACACTATATAAAGAACGTGATTAAGCTAGAGAGGGTGCAGTAAAGATTCACAAGGATGTTGCTGGGACTGGAGCACTTGAGTTATAAGGTGAGACTGGATAGGCTGGGACTGTTCTCCCTGGAGTGAAGGAGGCTGAGGGGTGACCTTGTAGGGGTATATAAAATCATGAGGGTCAGAGTCTTCTCCCAAGGATAGGTGAGTCTAAAATAGGGGGCATAGGTTTAAGGTGAGATGGGAAAGATTTAAAAGGGATCCAAGGATCATGTTTCTCACACAGAGGGTGGTGGGTACAAGCTGCCAGAGGTGGTGTTAGAGGTGGGTATACTTACAATGTTTAAAAAACATGGATAGGGAGGACTTAGGGAGATATGGGCCAAATGCAGGCAAATAAGATTAGTGTAGATAGGCATCTTTGTCGGCATGGACAAGTTGGGCTGAAGGACCTGTTCCCATGCTGTACAACTCCATGAATGTATGTCATTTTTTTTTGGAGTATCTGTTGGCAGATGCTACAGATGACACCACCCGAAACAAACATGATAAAGATTACAACCCCAATGATGAAGCATTACTCTGGAACATACTTGTTGAACAAAAACATATACACACACGAAGTGTTCGGCAGCCTGACCATTCTGCTTTTGAATACAACCTGATGTTATTTCTGATGCTTCTTCCTTTCTTCTCTCTGTATACAGTTGAAATTCTAATACTGTTTCAGAATCACCACGCTCTGTGTCAACAAGTAGAGCACCAGAGTTATGAAGAATGAAGATATCAGGATCCAGAAAGGAGTATCTGTAAACAACAGGAAGGCAATAAGTAAACTGCTTTTCTGTGTTCCATTTCCCTGAGGAGCAAAGAGAGCCTTTTTATTGGTGTCCAGAGTACTGTGAGTACTTTAGAGTACTGTGCCCAGTTCTGGTCGCCTCATTATAGGAAGGATGTGGAAGCATTGGAAAGGGTACAGAGGAGATTTACCAGGATGCTGCCTGGTTTGGAGAGTATGCATTATGAGGAGAGATTAAGGGAGCTAGGGCTTTACTCTTTGGAGAGAAGGAGGATGAGAGGAGACATGATAGAGGTGTACAAAATATTAAGAGGAATAGATAGAGTGGACAGCCAGTGCCTCTTTCCCAGGGCACCAATGCTCAATACAAGAGGGCATGGCTTTAAGGTAATGGGTGGGAAGTTCAAGGGAGATATTAGAGGGAGGTTTTAACCCAGAGAGTGGTTGGGGCATGGAATGCGCTGCCTGGGGTGGTGGTGGAGGCAGGTACATTGGTCAAATTCGAGAGATTGCTAGATAAGCATATGGAGGAATTTAAAATAGAGGGATATGTGGGAGGAAGGGGTTAGATAGTCTTAGGCGAGGTTTAAAGGTCGGCACAACATTGTGGGCCGAACAGCCTGAATTGTGCTGTGCTGTTCTATAGTTCTATGTTCTATGTGTCAGGAATACAGTGCCACAGGTGATGGTGGAGGATTTTGTACAATATATAGTGTGAAAATTTGCCTTTTCAATCAAGATGAATCTCTCTTTCATGGACACGAGATTATTTGGTCTGTTTTGAAGGCAGATACAAATGAAAAGACAACAGCTCCTAGAACCAGGGATAGGGACAGGGTCCCCCTTGTCCTCACATTTCATCCCACCAGCCTACGTATCCAACACATGATTCTCCGCCGCTCCAACGGGACCCCACCACCAAGCATATCTTCCCCTCCCCATCCCTTTCAGCCTTTTGCAGGGACCGCACTGACTCCCGAGTTCGCTTCGCGCCCCCCCCAACCCATCCCGCTCCCACCCTGGGGACTTTCCACTGCCCCCACCATACGTGTAACACGTGCCCCTACACCACCTCCATCCAGGGACCCAAACAGTCCTTTCAGGTGAGACAGAGATTCACCTGCACCTCCCTTAATATCATCTACTGCATTTGGTGCTCCAAGTGTGGCCTCCTCTACATTGGTGAGACCAAGCGTAGACTAGGTGACCATTTCACAGAACACCTGCGCCATAACCATGACCTGTATCTCCCCGTTGCCAGTCACTTCAATTCCCTCCCCCCCCCCACCATCACTGATATGTCAGTCCTCGGCCTCCTCCACTGCCGGGAGAAATCCAAATACAAAATGGAGGAACAACACCTCATTTTCCAACTTGGGACCTTACAGCCTAACAGAATGAACATTGAATTCTCCCACTTTAAGTAAACAAACCCCCACCCCCACAGCATTGCCTCTTCTTTTCTTCCCTTTCCTAGCCTCTCTCTTTTTTCTCGCATTTAACATAAATGATGACGTTTCTGGTCGCTCCAATGAGCATTTCCCTATCTTCTCCTGAAGCTGTTGATTCTTGAGGGGCACAGTTGCTGGGTACAGTTTCTATCTGGAACTATCATACAGCACAGGAACAGGCCCTATCGCCTAGAGAATCTATGTCAACCACAATGCAAATTTAAACTAATCCCATCTGCCTGCATATGGTCTATATCCCTCTATCCCCTGTTCACGTGCCTGCTTAAATATCTCTTAAATGTTAATAACATATTGGTATTGGTTTATTATTGTCACTTGTGCCGAGTTACAGTGAAAAGCTTGTCTTACAAACCGATCGTACAGGTCAATTCATTACACAGTGCAGTTACATTGAGTTAGTACGGAGTGCATTGAGGTAGTACAGGTAAAAACAATAACAGTACAGAGTAAAGTGTCACAGTTACAGAGAAAGTGCAGTGCAGTAAGGTGCAAGGTCACAACAAGGTAGATTGTGAGGTCAGAGTCCATCTCATTGTATAAGGGAACCGTTCAATAGTCTTATCACAGTAGACTACCACCCCTGGCAATGCATACCAGGCACCTACCACTCTGTGTAAAAAAAATTTGTCTCACTAATCTCCTTTAAACTTCCCCCTTCTCACCTTAAAGCTATGCCCTCTAGTATTAGGTATTTCTGCCCTGGAGAAAGGACTCTGTATATCTGATCTGTGCCTCACATAATTTTAGATACTTGTATCAGGTCACCCCACAGCTAATACTCTCCAATCCAGGCAACATCCTAGTGAATCTCTTCTGCACGCTCTCCAAAGCCTCCACAAACTTCCTGTAATGCAGCAACCAGAACTGAACACAATACGCCAAATGTGGCCTAACCAAAATTTTATGCATCTGCCAACTTTTATGCTCAATGCCCCGACTGATGAAGGCAAGAATAGCACATGCCTACTTTACCACCCTATCTACTCGTGTTGCCACTTTCATGGAGCTATGGACTTGCACCTCAAGATTCCTCCGTACATCCACGCTCTGAAGGGTCCGACCATTTACTGTATACTTCCCTCTTACATTCGACTTCCCAAAGCGCACCACCTCACACTTGTCTGGATTAAACTCCATTTGCCATTTCTCCAACCTTATTTTGAACTGATCTATATCCTTTGATATGGCGGCACAAGAGACTGCAGATGCTGGAATCAGGAGCAACAAACAAAATGCTGGAGAAACTCAACAAGTCAGGCAGAATCTGTGGAGGGAAATGGACAGACTGGGCCCAAAATCCTTAATCTGGACTGAAAGAAGAGGCGAGACAGCCAGGCTAAAGAGGAGAGGGGAAGGGATTGGGACAAGAGCTGGCGGGTGATAGGTGGATCAAGGTGAGGGGGAAGGGTGATTGATAGATGGAGGAGGGGAGGGTGGAAATAGCGACAGAGGCTGGGAGGTGAGAGGCGGAGGCAACAAAGGGCTGCAGATGATGGAATCTGATGGGAGAGGAAGGTGGAGCCTGGAACCAAGGGAGGTCGGGTGGGTAGATCAGATCGGTAGGGGGAGGGGACTCAGTGGAAAGAGTCTGTGGGTGACGCTGCCTGACCTGCTGAGACTTTCCAGCTGCATCTGTTTTTGTTTCAGATTTCCAATATCTGCAGTGTTGTCGATTTTCACTGAAAGTACTGGTGTCATACTGCACAACCACTACTTTTTCCACCTCCACTCTCTAAACACTTTTCACCGAGCTTTTAACTCTCCTCTGTCTCCTTACGACTCTTAGCTTCTAACCCTAGTCAACTGGGTTTTTTTTTCTGGTTTCTGCAAAAGCTTCATTGCAATTAAACTCCATTTCAGTTGAAAACTACACAAAGCTGTCACTGCAGGTAAGAGCATGATATACCTCCACTGTTCAATATGAAATAAGAAGATCTGGGAAATTTTTCTCATCTTGTTTCAGTCAATCTGAATTTTAAAACTTTTCTTATTCTTTCAAAAGAAAGCATCTCTATCCTTCTCCTCTGAGAGGTGGGCATACAAAGTAATCATGGTCTGGATTATTTCCGTAACAACGTCTCTTTTAAATGGACATATCAGGTTTACAACTCCACTGTTAGGATCATCCAGATGTGAGAGAGATCACCACTCCACTCCCATTCAAATGCAAAGACACAAAACTCTCCTTTACAGCAAGGCTAGGATACAGTACAGGAACAGGCCCTTCAGCCCAACTCGTCAATGTCGACCAAGATGTCTATCCGAGCTCATCCCATTTGCCTGCGTTTGCCCCATATCCTTTCAGACTTGTTCTATCCATGTACCTGTCCAAATGTCTTTTAAACATTATAATCATACTCACCTCTATAGCTTCCCCCTGGCATCTTATTCCATATACGCCCGTGTGTGTGAAGAAATTGCCCTTCAGGTCCTTTATACATCTTTTCTCTCTCACCTTAAACCTAAGTCTTCTAGCTTTAGACTCCCCTGCCCTGGGAAGAGGACTATAACCATCCATCTCATCCATACCCCTCATGACTTTATAAATCTCTGGAAGGTCACCCCTCAACCTCCTACGCCTCAGGGAAAAAAAGTCCCAGCCTGTCCAGCTTCTTGTTATAACCCAAGCCCTCCAGTCCTGCTAATATCCTCATGAATCATTTCTGCACCCTTTCTAGCTTAACGACATCCTCCTATAGCTGGGCAACCAGAACTGCGCACAGTACTTCAAATGTGGTCTCACCAATGACTTGTACAATTGTAACATGATGTTCCAACTCCTGTTATCAATACCTTGACTGATGAAGGCAAGAGTGCCAAATGCATTCTTCACCACACTATCCACCTGTACCACCACTTTCAGTGAACTATGTACCTGTACTCCTGGGTCTCTCTGTTCTACAACACTCTCCAGTAACCTGCCATTTACCGTGCAAGTCCTGCCCTGGTTTGACTGACCAAAATGCAACACTTTGTACGTGTCCGAATTAAATTCCATCTGCCATTCATTGGTCCACTTCTCCAGTTCAGCTAGGTCCTGTTGTAATCTTATATAACCTTCTACACCACCAATCTTGGTGTCATCTGCAAACTTACTAACCACGTTAACAACATTGCCATCCAAATTGTTACTATAGATGAAAAACAACAGTGGCCCCAGCACCGAACCCTGCGAGACAACACTGGTCATGGTAGGCCTCCAATCTGAATGACAACCCTCCAGTACCACCCTCTGACCCCTTCCACCAAGCCAATTTTGTATCCTATTGGCTAGCTCACCCTGGATCCTATGTGATCTAACCTTCCAGACTGGCTTACCACACAGGACTGTCTTCTTTTTCTTTTTCAATCTTTTTATTAAATTTCAAATTAATAAACATAACAATAGTGATTATACACATGATACAAAGAGATCGGGATTACAATAATAAGTTAACATATACAGACACAAAGAGTAAGATATATAATCTGAACCTCCCAATCTCTTGATAATTAAACATGAGAAAGATTTAAAAAGAAATGTGATTATATGAAAAAAAACAGAAATAAAAAAAGTAACAAAACAAAAAAATAGTAATAATAAACAAAAACTAACCAAGAACTAAACAAAAGCTGAGCTGTCGTATTTCTTCAGTTAAAAGCATTATTATGTCATTAACTCCGCTCCTCTATATTTGAATAGAAAGTTATTGAAAAGGATTTGGAAAAGGTCAGCTTACATCATATGAAAATGCTGGATAAATGGGCTCCAAGTTTCCTCAAATTTAACCAAAGGATTAATAGTACCACTCCTAAGTTTTTCTAAGTTTAAACATGTTATAGTTTGGGAATCACAGGACTGTCTTAGATGGGAACTTTTGCCCTTAATCACCATTTCAATGTTACCATTGACATTACTTGTGTATAATGACAGTTGTTAATTCCAATGTACCTGCTAATGGTTTTTGACGTCCAGCCTTCTTCTTCGTAGCACTTAATGAAAGAATTAAAGTGCATAATTCCCAATAGCTTGTGTAGCTGACTGTGCCATGGCATTTCATTAATACAAAACTGATGGAATCTTTTGCGCTGCAGGTAATTGTGCACAAGTGGTCTGAGTTGTGTTCGGAAAATTTCTCTGGCCTTCTTTTCCAATTTTTCCTTCTGTTTTCTAAATAATGCATTAAAAATTCACACATGAAGGGAAAAAAACACACATAAAAGGAATTTACACATGCAATAAAAATATTACAGCTCAGCTGCCAAATATTTTTGAAAGCTATCTTTAAACATTATATAATTGGAAATATTTCTGCTGGCCTACAACCATGTCCAAACATAGTTATTTCAAACAAAAAAGGACACAGTTCTTCACCATTTTCTAACATTTACACAATGTTCAATAATTTTTGACATAAGAATACATGTAAATAAAGAAAGATTTGAAGCAAGATACACAGTTAAATGAAAAGGTTAACATAAAAATAAGAATACTCCCAGGGAATTCCAGACCTTATCAGAGGTGTTCATTGCCTGGCACTTCAGTAGAGCGAATGTTACTTACATTTACTCATCTATGTCTGAATGCTATCTGGATCCTGCTGCATGCAGCCATGGACTGCTTCATTTGCTGAGGAGTTACAAATGGAATTGAACATTGTTCAAGCATCAGTGAACATCTCCACTTCATCCTCACTTCACCACTGGAATTCAGCTCTTTGGGCCACGTCTGCATCAAGGCTGTGATGAGATCTAGAGTGGCGAGGTCCTGGTGAGTCTCCAAATGGACTTCAGTGAGCAGGTTATTGGTAAGTAAGTGTCACTTCACAGCACTATTGATAACACCATCTATCAATTTACTGAATGAAAGTAGACTGAGTGGGCAGTAAATAACTGGAGTGGATTTATCCAGCTAATTACTGCACAATATTCCACATTGTCAGGTGGATGCCAGTGGCTAGCAGTTCTTCAGTATTATAGCTAGGATATTGTCTACCCAATAACCTTTGCTGTATCTAATGTTCTCAGCCTTTTCTTGATATCGTGAAGTGAATCAAATTAGCTTAATTATGGCTTCTGTGGTGGTGAAGATCTCATGAGGAAGCCAACTTGGGTCATCCATTCAATACTTCTCACTGAACATGGCTGTGAATGCTTCAGCCTTGTCTTCAGAACTCACATGCTGGGCCCTACCAACACTGAGCTGTTTCATATGTCCACCACATTCCTGGTGAGACTGCAGAGCTTTGATCTGATCTGCTGGTTGTGAGATCACTTAACTCTGTCTATTGTATTCTCCTTCTGCAGTTTAGCATACAGCTTCATTAGGCTGACACCTCATCATTTTTAGGTTTGCCCGGTGCTGCTCCCAGTTTGCCCTTCTGCATTTTTCATTGAACAGAATGAGTGGAAGAAGAAAGGTTGAACAAGACTGTTAAAAAAAAAATTAATTTGCTTTGGGCAAGAAAGAATAGTGATTGCCAAGTTGAAAGCAATGAATATTAATAATGAAAAAAAGATGAAAAAGAGCACAACCCCTAATCTTATCTACCTTTGTGCAGATGGGTCCATTTTAAGGATTGGATTATTGAGAAAGTCATCCAGAAGTTCATTCAACTTCACTTTATCTTTTCTTGTTTTCTTGTGCACAGGTGTCTGAATAATGAAAACAACATCCTTTGTAATGAAGTTACAAATCACTGAATGATCTTCTAGATCAACCATAAATTCTATAAATGTTGTGAAATTGAAGAGCATAATTCACCATCTTCAATTTCACTGACTCTAACGTGATTTTATATTCGAAAACCCTACATGAAAATCTTAAATCTTTGAAACAACAGCAGTAAACGTCATGCAATAAAAACCAGTAAAATGTTGTCCTGGAGTTTCCTGGGAGTGTTCTCTGCTCACATTTGCCACTCAGCTACACAATGAGCCCAGTGTGACTTTGAGTGGATCCCCCAATGAAAACTTTTTGTACAATCTCTAAGAACTAGAAGAGACTTCTAGTCACAAATTCCCAGAGGGATCAGCTGGCTGTCAAAACTCACAACTCCCTGGAGGTCTCTGATATTCACGATCATTCAAAAACACTCAAACTACTAAAAAGTAAATATACTTATAAAAAGTTTAAAATTCCCCCAAACATTGAAAAATATTTAAAGCTCCAGAAAATTCCTAAAAATTAAACACATTGAAATTAACTCAATCTGTTCAAAATATGTAAATTATGAGAAACTTACCTCTCTCCATCACAGCCATTCCTCTCCATTTCAAGTGAATGAAGTAACTGAACTTGCACCAGGTCTAACCTGGGGCAGGAATAACAGGCAGATCCCCCAGCATAAATAATTTTGGGGTATATGTGCACTCAAATACTTTAAGCAAGTATGAATACAAGGCCAATTTTGAACATGTTACTAGTCCTTAATTTTGAAAGGCAATCTGTCCTATTTAAAAAGCAAAAAAAGAACTGCAGATACTGGAAATATGAAGGCACAAAATATTGGAAATACTCAGCACGTCAGGTCAGATCAGTGGGCAGAGAAACAGATGTAACATTTCAGGTCAATGATGTTCCGAAGAAAATTCATCTAGCTGAAATCTTAAACCTGTTGCTCCCATCACTGTTGATGTCAGACCTGGTGTGTATTTACAGAACTTTCTGTTTTATCCCACTATTTAACTTCCTCTCGGCGCTGGGAAAATATGTGAAAGACATCTGGACAGTTAACTGTAATGTACAAAATTTTAAAAAATTCCTTGCTATAGCAGGCCGAAAGTAGGAAAGTACTTTTCCCACAAGTAGGAAAGGAGAACTTCCAAGATGAAAAGGAGTTAAGAGAATAGAATGAACCAGAACAGCTACATGAGATATCAGCTTAAAATTACAAGGGAGAATTAAATCAAACATTAAAAGTATAGAGAAGTGAAATGGAAATGAAAGGTGAAGAGATAGTACAAAAGATTAGTGACAAACAAAATATAGACAGTGCCTCTTTCCCAGGGCACCAATGCTCAATACAAGAGGGCATGGCTTCAAAGTAATGGGTGGGAAGTTCAAGGGAGATATGAGAGGGAGGTTTTTACCCAGAGAGTGATTGGGATGTGGAATGCGCTGCCTGGGGCAGTGTTGGAGGCAGGTATATTGGTCAGATTCAAGAGATTACTAGATAAGTATATGGAGGAATTTAAAATAGAGGGATATGTGGGAGGAAGGGTTAGATAGTCTTAGGCGAGGTTTAAAGGTCAGCACAACATTGTGGGCCAAAGGGCCTGTATTGTGCTGTACTGTTCTATGGTTCTATGATAACAAGAAAAAGGTCTTCTGTACATGTGATAATGATAAATGGATTGTCTGGAACAGCAAGGCCAATGAAAGAACAAAATAGAGATCTTCCTGGTGCTGATGTACAGATATACAAATAGACATTAGAAAATTTGGCAGTCCTTGTAACAGATGCCATGCAGTCAAGATGGGCTTAATCTTAGAAGGCTGTAGGAAACAAGTGTAAAAATTGCAAAAGTACAGGCCAGAACCTTCTAATCTTCCATAAGAGGAATGATGAGGGAGAACTGAGGGATTTGAAAATACCATAAGAACAAGTTAAAGTAGAGGCTTACCCCCGTTGATCTTGTCACAAAGTTTGCAGCTACTTGGCCAGCTCAATTACTGGTGTTACTATCAAACCACTCTTGGTAATGGACATAAGAAAATAGAAGCACAAGGCGGCCACTCCCTCCCTCATGCCATAATCACAATGATCTGCCATTCATTGTGATTATGGCTGTTCTTCCCCAGGTCTCGTATCCTTTTCTGTGCCAGTCTCCTGTAGCCCTAAATTCCTGGATCTTTCAAAAATTTATTTACTTCCTCTTTTATACCCCCAATGATCTAGCTAGACATGGAGGTGTCTACCTAGATTACCACAGTGTTCTTACAACCATCAGTTCTTCTTCCAAGTGGTGTTCAACCTCGAGGTCTACAGATTCACCAGCCGAGCAAGGATAGTAGGCAGTAATCATCAGAAGTTTTCCTTTAAATCCTTGTTTGACCTGATATTGTAAGGCATCATGGCATCAAGAATCAATATTGTGGAACCCCAGTGATACTCTCTGTACCCAACTGTTCTGTCCTTAGAGCTAGACATACCCAGGGACCACAGTGGAGGAGTTTGTAATGCTGGCAGAAAGATATGATTAGTGAAGTGTGATTAGACCAGTACTATACTTCCAGGTTCTTTAATATTCATGAGGAGGATTTTGTTAGGTTGACTCTGCTAGGTTGTGTATAAATCCAGTGCCAGGGTCAATGCTCCATCCACTTCTTATCACAAATTTGTACAGCAGTTTGATACAACTGAGCAGCTTGTTAGGTTATTTCAGAGATTTAAAGTCAGTTACATTGCTATGGCTCTGGAATCAAACTACCGTATATACAGTGAGCAAGCATGGCGGATTTCCTACCAAATAAGGCCATTTGAGAGGTTTTTAAACTATCAATTAATTTCACCAATACAATATCTGTGCTTAGCTTTTTATCTCACATTATTTAATAAACCAAATTTAAATCCTTCAGTTGCTATTTTATGAGTTAAACTTCTGTCTGAGTCATTAGCCAGGGCTCTGAATTACCAGACAGAACCTACCCCTGTGCTGCCATCTCCACCAGATTGCTAATGTCATATGTTTTTTCCATAAAATTGAACCCAAAGGGGTAAAAGGGCAGTGAATCCGTAAAAATGTCACAAGCCAAGGAACAGCAGAGAAAGCTTAGACCAAGGAGAGGCATACAAAATATTTGCCCAGGACTGCTGATAGTCCTAATTTACGTTAAAACTTCAGCTTGGGGTGAGAGACCATGATTTGGTGATGGGTTGAAGGGCGTAAGTGCAATAAAAGTAAGAAAGTTTGTGACAGATTTGAAGAGGATATAGTCAGGCTGATAGAGCAAGTGAACAGATGTACAGGAAAGTGACTGCAGAAACTAAGAGATTATACATTTTGGTAAGAAGAATGAAGGAGTGTAATACAAGCCACATGACACAATCTTAAAGGGGTGTGAGATACGCGAGATCTGGAGGCACAAATCAGTGAAGGTGGTATGCGAGAGTAACAAAGCTGTTACGTAGAATTACGTAGATTGTACAGCCAATACAGAACGGAGATAGATGCTCAGCCCAACCAGTCCCTTCTCTCATATGTTTCTCCAGCCTTCCCTTTAAAGCACAAGATTATTCACTAACCAGTCTGTGTAGTAATAATTTCACATCCTTACACACTCAGAATCGACAATTTTTTAATCTGAATTTTAATTCTTGGCAAATCTCTTAACTGATAGCATCCAGTTGTCTCTCCCATAAGTATCTGCATTTATTCTTTCCAAACCTTTCATAAATTCTAAAAACCTTAGTTAAGTCGACCCTCAGCCAAATTTTTTCTTAAGAAAAATGGGACAGCATTTCATCCTTTTCCGAATAGGTATGATCTCACATTTTAACATCATTCTTGCCTTCCAGTTAATAAAGCGTACAGCATCTCAACTTTATAATTGGAAGTGATGAGTGTAAAAGCTGAAAATCAAGTTAAATCTATATAAATTCTTTCTGGCCCACCTGGAGATACGAGATCAATTCACAGCCTTACACTGCATGGAGGGTGTGAATGTTCCAGAAAGGCGAGGGTGCTGATTTACTAGAATACTGTGAGGATGATTTATTAGACAAGAGAAACTTAGCTTTCCTCCTTGAAGCAGATTTATGATGAGACTTGGAAGAAGTACTTAAAGCTATGAAAGATTTAGAGATATTAACTAAAGCAAAATCGTTTCCAATGGCCAACAGGTCCGAAAACCAAATATGGAATACATGGTTAGAATTTGGAATACATTGCTCAACAAAAACACATTTAATTGTAGATTTGAAAAGCAGACTGGATAAATATTTAAGGGAGATAAAAATGTAAGGAAATGGAGAAAAATGGATAGCTCTTTCAAGAAATAGTGCAGACTCAATAGGTTGCACAATCTCACTCTACACAATAAAATTCCATGGCTTCTCATAACCTTGCCACATAGTTAATTCTTTCAACCATCTCCATCTTGATGTCTTGCTTCCAGTAGGAACATGGAGTATTTTTGAGATAAGATAAGATATCTTTATTAGTCACATGTACATCAAAACACACAGTGAAATATATCTTCCGCGTAAGGTGTTCTGGGGGCAGCCCGCAAGTGTCGCCACGCTTCCGGCACCAACAAAGCATGCCCACAACTTCCTAACCCGTACGTCTTTGGAATGTAGGAGGAAACCAGAGTACCCAGAGGAAACCCACGCAGGCACAGGGAGAACGTACAAACTCCTTATAGACAGCGGCGGGAATTGAATAGCGTTATGCTATCCACTACGCTACCGTGCCTGCCCCTTTTTTTTAGCCAACTTGCCTTGTACAAGTATAGTTCCCTCCATTAGATCCACGGTCTACAGAGATGTGGCAACCCCAAATTATTCTTTGCAGATTCATAGTTGATTTCAACTTCTCTAAAATCTTGATATAAAACATCTACATGTTTGCTGGAAATACGTCAGTTGGAAGAAATCCACACTGGCTAACTTGTAATTGAAACCAGAAACAATCACCAAATACTGCAGCTGTAACTTACATTGTGGTACTCCACCACAACCGCTGTGTTTTTCAGCAACTTGGTTGTTTTCTTCTCAGATTTTTTTATGCCAAGAAGAGATCTGTTCCGCCTGATTGGTTGAAAGAAAACGTTCGTTTGTATTTTGGCAAGTAAAGCTGACAATCGTTTTGATAGACACGTGGCCCCGATACTTTCTGGGGTCAGGACCCCGAAGACAGAGGAGCAATTATGGTCCTGATGCTATGTAATTCCTCAAAAGGTATATTTTTTTGTTGAGACTTATGAAATATCTCTCTAAACATTTGCTGCTATTTGTCTACCATTATAACGTTTAATCTAATTTTCCAATCCACTTTAACCAACCTTCACTTCATACCTAAGTAGAGTATTTTTATTTGAGTTTAGTTTCTACTTTTGGACTAAAGTTTTCTATTCCCAAAGTCAATGTAAAATTCTATAAAAAGCTCATTAAATTAGTTATTACAAATAGATCACTAAATAATCCCATCAAATTATACATTTTTTCCCTGGATGAGTCCACAACATGAGATGAGTTCCATGAACGTGTCTTCAAGACTATCACTGCGAACTTGATTTGCCATACCTCTAAGAATAAAGTCGCCCATGGTTAGTACATTACCATTGGTACAAGCCTCCTTGATTTCTAAAAAAGACTCTTTCCAACTACAGCCACTGTCAGAGACCTGTAGGCTACTCCCAAAAGTAATTCCATTCCTTGTTTGCTCTTTCCTCTACTCAAAATGATTCTATGTCCTGACTTTTTTGATCCAAGATTATTTCTTACTACTGTCCCATTGTGATATTATATTATTAGAGATAATCCACCTCCTGTTCCATTTTCCCCAGTGTTCCAAAATACCAAGTATCCTGGTATATTCAATTCTCACCCTATATGAACCTCACAACTAAGACTCTGGATGGAGCATTAGAACATAGCTACTTGACCTTAATTGTGCCAGCTATGTTGTAACAAATGTTTCATGCATTCAGATAAAGTACCTTTAATTATGACCTTCTGACAATTTTTTCTCCACCTTAAATCCCAATTGCTGCTACATTCTTGTCATAATCCACTCTGTTCCTTCACTCCACTTGTCATTACCCATGTGGTGCTGCTAACTATCCCTGTCCTCACTTAGCCATCTGCTATATTTTGACTCAGTTGACATTAATTACCATCAAATCAAGCAACCACTTACGTGAGACTAACTAGCTGTCAATTATCACCAGTCAGCTGACAGGCAGCTTTCTTTGTTTTGGGCCAACATTTCAAATCAAGTTAAATTCTAAATTCTTTATTCAAAACCATACTAAGTTTTAGAGTGAAATCAGTTCCCTCACCATTTTACTGACGTTTACACTCTGTCGAAACTGTGGAATGTTTTAGCTGCAGTGGGTGTAGAAATCACGAGGATGCTAGAGCATGGTGGGAAATACTAGGATCATTATGGACCACATCAAAGAGTGAAGGGTATTTGGAGAGATCAAAAGGGGAGCAGAGATCAGAGTTGGGAAGAATATGGGGCTTGGGGAGACATCAGGCAAGGATCAGAGTGTTAAGAGGGCAGGGGGACAGAATGGATGATGGGGCGGGGTGGGGGGGGGGGGGGGGTGGTTGGGTGGAGGGTGATCCAGAAGTTGCAGAAACCAGGAATGACAGAAAGATAAGACGGGGAAGAACTACAGATCTGGGGAATGGTGAAGAATGGGAGGGAAGTGACAGTCGGGGTTTCTGGACAATTAAGGAAGGGCCCAGAAGAGATTGGAGGGTAGTTGAATAATTGCATGGGGGTGTTGGTGGGAGATCATGGAGTTTGGGGAACAGGTTTAACAGGATATGCTTGTTGGACTTGGAGGAAACACTCCTGATCTGCCTGAATTGTTCTGATCACCATCTTGCCAGTGATGGTGAGTAAATTTAAAATGAAGGCAGCAGCCTCCTGAGGGAGTTTCAATGATCAACCAACCTCCTAAGTGCAGAGATGATGCCGTTCCCTCTTCTCACGTCCTTTAAATCGAGAAGTAATGGATTTAAAGCAGGTTTGAACCTAGTTTCAGGTTTTTAATATTCAACTTTCCCATTTGACCCAAACCCACAGTTAAAATTATTTCCCTTGTTTACATGTGTTCATAGATAACAAATTTACATTTCCTGACAGAAAGCTGTTTACAAAATGGAAAAATTAGCTACATATTAAAAATACAAATAATTATGTTATTTTGTTTTTCTGGAAAAAATGTTCTACTCAAGTAAAAATACTGGACAGCAGATTTTCTGAATCAGTCAACATTAATAAATAGTGCAAGAGTCAGATGCCCAGTTCTGATGAAAGGTCGATGATCTGAAATATTAAATTCGGTTTCTTTCTCCATGGTTGCTGCCTGTCCCATTGAATATTTCCAGGATTTTCTATTTTTTTGTATTTGTTTTAAATGACAATGTGCTTACCTTTTTATATACGCTACAACTTCATCTGCCCACCTTGAAACTGGTTTAAAATTCTCTTCTCGTATTAATCTATGCATCAATAGGACAAAGAACTCCAGGAATCGATCTTGACCTTTCAACTGCATTACTGTAACAATGGTACAAAATGTTTCTTAACAAGAGAACATTTCAATAGGCAGTATTTCCAACACAAATATTCTGCCAATTCAACAGATGTGGCCACAGTTATAGAGAAAAGCTCAGGCAAATGAAAATTGGTGTTAAATTTGTAATATTTATGAGGGCATATCTGCGCTGCAATTCAGGAATATTAACAAAGGGGCTGAGAGCTGCAGAATATCTGGTGCACACCCACCATTATGCCAACTGTAGGCAGACCAACATTGTGGTTGGAACAAAGATCAGGTTTGAAGCTTCGAGGGAGAATTTTCATTTGGCCTTGGAAGGAATAGATCTTTCCTCTAAAGACAGAGAAAATAGCACCAATTGAATCTGGGCTTGAAGCATGAAGTTGCCAGTCTCTGACGGGGCAGGGTCAGCAACACCTGATATGGTACATCAGGCAGCACAGTGGTGAAGCTAATAGAGCTGTTGCCTCACAGCCCTAGCTTCAATCCTAACCTCCGGTAAGTGGGGTTCCTCCAGGTGCTCCGATTTCTTCCAACATCCCAAAAACATGTGGGTTGGTAGGTTAATTGGCCACTGTAAATTGCCCCAAGTGTGTAGACGAATTGTTGAAATGGGAGAGATTGGGGGGAGGGGCAAACAATAAAATGGATCAGGTTAGGATTCATGCATAAAGTGGATGCTTGATGGTTGGAGAGGATACAGTGGGCAAAGAGGTCTTTTCAGTGCTGACTGACTCTACACCAGGGGTTGCCGTGATGTGTCAGACCCCCAAACAAGGGTTCTAACATTTGGAACAGTTTTATACATTAAAGCCACTAAATCAATGCAAATTGTGCAATTGTATGAAGTGAATTATTCCACATACAAGTTCAGTTCCCTGGCTTCCTGAAAAGACAACTGTGCCACACACAGAACAAAAACTGCTGAATGATAAAAGACAGAGGTCCATCTCATTTATATTCCAGTATTCTGACGATCATATTACATGCAGCTAACTATTCAGAAGCTGGATATTAAACCCACCCATGCCAGCGTTGCACGCCACTCAACCTTCTTCCTCCAATTTCTTCATCTCGTCCTATCAACAATGGAAAATGTCAACCTATCCTTTTACTCCTTCCTCCTTTAACGTCTTTCCAGTTTCTCCTGCGTATGATAGCAGGTTCTGACTCTTGGGAATCAAGGTGCTTCCCTTGAATTACTTACCAGCGACTATCATGTATTCATGGACCCTGGTTTTAGATTCCTCATACGAGTGGAAACATCACTCATCTCTTGGACTATACTTTTGAATATGCATCATCATTAAGGCCTGTATCAAGGTGGTATCTTCTTTTTTCTTGAGGAAACACATAGCCTTTTGATTCTGGTGTCATTCTTGTAAATAATTTTTGTACTACTTCTTGTAAATCCATATCATTTTTATACATGGAGACTGAACTGTGCATGATGCTTGAATGGCGGTATATTTAATTTAATATAACATCCAATTTTGATTTATATTCCTCTAGAAATGAACCCCAGTGTTTTGTTTACACTAACGTCCATACCATTATAATACATAGTTACATTGCAGTCATAGTGTTATACTGCACAGAAACAGGCACTTCAGCCCACTGTGTTTGTGTCGGCCATCGAGTATCTATTTTTACTAATCCCATCCTCCAGGCAGAATGTGCAAACTCCACGTGAACAGAACTGGAGGCCGGGATCACTCGGGTCCCTGGAACAGTGAGGCAGCAGCACTGACCGCTGTGATACCTTGCTGCCCCTGCTGTCTAATAAAATGTTTGAAGAGTTGAAAACATCGAAAGCATCAATCCTGTAAACCCTGAGAAGCTTACAGCATCATTCTTTTCATCCAGTCCTTCCTGCCCCTCAACCACTGGCATCATCTGTATCCCTTCAACGGATAAAATAGTTTTTTCATTCTGCAACCGAATCTGTACAAAGTATTCTCAGTGCATGATCAGTATTAATCTTATAATACATCTGTGTTACACTCTCATTTCTCCACCCTATTTATCCTGTAACTTTGTGAGCAGCCAACAAACGACATTGATTGATCTCAGAAAGTTCCCAGGATCCATCCAGTGAGTCCAGTGACTGGCAGAGACATATAGTGTAAACTTTTACTGAGTAATATCCAAAAATAATTTTAAATAGTTTAATGCGTCATAAATTGAAACATTCTACCTTTGTGATGAGCAGTATTTATTGGTCCAAATGAAACAGCTATAAAAAGTGCTGTAGAGGATTCACTCTCTGTCAATTCTTCTGCCTTCACTGGAAAAGTAACAGTGTAGTAAGATAAAAGAGACGGATTCCCCACAACGAATTATTATACTCACAACTATAAAGAACGGTTAAAAGAAAAGTCATGGAATTATATAGCATTTTTCCCCACAGTCCTAGAATGTCCACAAAATGAAGACTTCGCAGTCGATGCAGTGTTTTGTGAAACGTGGGAAACAAGGCAGCTAGTATGCATGCAGCAAGGGCCCACAAACAGCAGCATAGTGACAGCTTAATGTCATGATCCCTGCTGCAGGAAAGATATTGGCCAGCACAGCCAGGGAGAACCTGCTCTTCTTCACAATAGTGCAGTGGAATTTTGCTTGTACACCTGATAGGATATAAACAAATGTAGCTGAACATATTGTCAGAAAAATGATATGCTCGACAGTGCAGATCTCCTCCAGTACTGCACTGAAGGGTCACCCTGGGTTCTGTACTCAAGTCTCTGGAGTGTGATTCAGCGCGACTGTCAAACTGGGAGGCTGAGTTGTAGCTGACTGCAGCTGCACCACAACATCTGAACAAGAAATACCTCTTACATACAACAGTAGTACACCAGTTGACATCACGCTTTGCCAAGTAGTAGAGACAAAACTTCATGTTTCTTACCTTCTTTCGTCAGATTAGCCAAGCCTTTGTCCATTGCCTTCACCTGTTGTTCTAAAGTGTTCTGAATTGCTAACTTCTCCCCAGCAATGGCTTCTTCCAATTTGTTCTAATTAAACAAAGTACAAGAATATTTGGGGGAGTAAAGATTGTCAGCTTTCAGTATTCAAGGAGAAATTAAGTTGAAAAGGACTCTCATAAATATAATTCATACCTTTCAGACTATCAAATTATACCCCCGCCCAAAATGTATCCACCCATCCATACACAAGAACACATTCAGCTTTAGAAGGAAGAAATTCAAGTTCAAGTTTATTGTTGTTATTGGCATACAAACACAGGGTATAAATGGATGAAAATTAGCTTTTAGCAGCAGCAGCACGGTACATTACAAGACAAGGACAAACACAAGTCAACATAAACTGAACATAAATTATACATAACCAACGTGTACAAAGTGAACAACAAAATAGATGTAACAATACTAGTGCAAGATTGAGAGAAAAATATATAGTCTGAGGTAGTGTTAAGGATTTTCCAGTCGTTTCAAGAACCTGATGGCAAGGGGGAAGGAGCTGTTGTTGAACCTTGAGGTGTGGGTCTTCAGGCTCCTGTACCTCCTGCCTGATGGTAGCATCAAGAAGAGAGCATGGTCTGGATGGTGGGGCTCCCTAATGATGGATGGCACCTTCCTGAGACATCACCTCTTGTAGATGTCGTCGATGGTGGGGAGAGCTGTACCTGAGATGGAACTGGCCGAGTCCACCACTCTCTGTAGCCTCTTGCGTTCCTGCGCTTTGGAGTTTCCACACCAGGCTGTGATGCATCCAGACAGAATATTTTCCACTGTACACCTGTAGAAGTTTGTCAGAGTATTTGATGATACGCCAAATCTCCTTAAACTTCTAAGAGAGTAGAGACGCTGGCGTGCCTTCTTCATGGTTGCAACTATGTGTTGGGCCCAGGATAGGTCCTCTGAGATGTTGACACCCAGGAATTTGAAGCTGCTCACCCTTTCCACCGCAGACCCTTCAATGAGGACCGGTGCATGTTCACCTGACTTCCCCTTCCTAAAGTCCACAATCAGTTCCTTGCTCTTGCTGACATTGAGTGCAAGGTTGTTGTTACGACACCTCTCAACCAGCTAACCTATCTCACTTCTATACCCCGCCTCATCACCATCCATGATTCTGCCAACAACAGTGGTGTCATCGGCGAATCTGTACGTTCTCTGAATTTTAAAGTAACGGTTAGCTTCCCAATCACTGATCCACTATGATGCTCAGTATAGACACTGCATTATTAATCTACTGTCCTGAACAAATGATACTTTTATACAAGTTGATGAATTTGCAATCACTTTGCTCATCTCCAGCTTTACAAAGATTCGACACACTGCACTTCTAAAGAAGTTAGCATTATGAGGTATTGAATATAAAAGTTATAGTTATAAATTGAAATTCTCTCAACCTTGATTACCCGTGCATCTTTAACTGCTGTTACCTTTAATTTTGGATTCTAATGGTTTTCAAACAACCAAATCTTTTTTAAAGTCATTTGCAGATGTAGGTATCATGAACCGGAATAGCAGTTCTTTCCCCCTTCTGAAAACAGGGAGTTAACTTTGTTGCTGTTGATCTTAAGTAATTTACAGACCAGAGCAGCAAATTTCTTTTATCAAACTAGATGAAGTTTATGACCATCTTGTAGTTGCATTATTTACTTCCAGATTTACTTAATTAACTGCAAATTCCCTAGCTGACAACACGGTGAGATAATTAGCAGAAGCCTCTGGATCATGAATTTGGTAATAAAACTACCAGACCACCATGAAATGTCAGACTAATTAGTCTCCAGTGAGCTACTTTCCCTTTTTCTCTCTTCTTGGAGAATGGAAAAAAATTGCACTGGCCATCTTGCAGTCCTGGCAGAACTTATAACTTCAGACTTCTAATAGCCACCAATTTTTAAAATATGTTTCTCGTCTCTCTCCTTGCCTCCTTCAATCACAAATGCAATTCTTTTTCACCTTACAGCTTGCACAGTTCGCTTTTTTTCTGTCCTTTGAATGAAATACTCAACAGCTATCCCCACAACAAATTCAGTGCAAAACTAATTTGGTGTAAAAGAAATGGGCCTATTTGTGGTGATGTTCAGCTGAAGGTTCTATTGGGAACCACCAGCTTCACATTCTGCACTTCTGCATCTGCGAGATTCAGAGAGAAAATACAGAACGTGCTGGAGGTCAGGAGGCAGAGCATGAAATCCAGGAATGGTTACTGGTGTGCATCAACTGATTGTCCTCTCTCAGGCTGGAAGCTTTTGTCCTAACACGTCCATCACCAGTTTCCTGATTGCTCATTAGCAACCAAGCCGGACTGCTGCCACCTGTGCCGATCTGAAAACAGACCTTTAGGTCCTGAGTTGCTTAAGATCTTCAAGCAGTACCATCTTCTGCCTTCTCCATGGCTAGTCAGCAGTCCTTCCACCAGTTCTGCTGCAACCACTGGGGTATCTATGAACTGGAGCACCAAGTGGTTTACACCCAATGATGTAATTCTGAAATGTGGCTGCTCTCGTGGCAGGAAAACGTTTGTATAACAGGCTCATACAAATTGCAACAAAATAATGATTTATAACCCAGTAGTTCGTAACAAAAGAGTATTTACATCTAGTCCTTGTATTGGTTCAACATCCTCCTTGTTTCCCAGTGCCTTTGACTCCACTGTAGTGACGTGAAGTGTTGAGAGCAGAATCTCCTTTCCAATTGCCGCAACTTCTACTGCAAGATCATATTCTTTCCAACACTGTAATACCTATCGATATAAAACAATATTTAAATGTCTTAAATGTTGGAATAATGAGATTGCTGCTGGAAGTTAAGCTGGCTATGGGTATGAGATTTATCTCAAAAAGTTTTGAAAAATGGGTGAGTAATTAACACTTTCAATTCAAGATCAAAAACAGAGCATCCTAAGTGCAAAATCAGGTGGAGGAACCTTACATTATTGGATGCCGAAACCACACCAATAACATACCTTTAACATTTGATGTGCATTATCTGCCTGTATCAAAGAGAGATCACACACATTCACATGTGTGAATATGCAGAGAGATTTGGGAGTCTGAATACATAAATACTAAAAAGATGTAATAGAGTAGCTGGAGTGACTTAAATTAAGAGGGACAGCAAGGGACAAAATGTCCTCTTCCATTCCTGTCATTGTGACTGATGAACATACTGAGCATTACTGCCAAAAACAAGTTACATTTTCTGAAGGCATTGACAAATATAAGTACTGTACCTTTGCCAAATAATATGTGAAACAACCGATCATATGCTGTACATTTTCAGTCACTCCAAATTGTTTCCTTAGTCTGTGAGCACCAACATCTTGCAGGACACACAAGCATTTTGTGAGAACCTGTCATACAATTATTGAAAGCAGTCATTCCTTTTAGTACCATTGCATGGGGAATTCCATGAACTACTGGAATTGTACATGTTTTGTCAAAGTAAATCAAGGAGGTATTGCAGAATATTTCATCCCTAAGCACTGAATGCGTTTCACCCTGTTGGTTTCAGAAATATGCAAATATAAATGCATACAAAATATATAAAATACATGCTCAAGGACAGCTTCTATCCTGCTGTTAGAAGGCTATTAAATGATCTGCTAATATGATAAGGATGGACTCTTGACCTCACCATCTACCTCATTATTGCCTTGCACCTTATTGTCTGCCTGCACTGCACTTTCTCTGCAACTGTAACACTTTATTCTGTATTGTTGTTTTCCCTTATACTATCTCAGTGCACTGATGTGATGAAATGATCTGTATGGATGGTATGTGAAACAAAGTTTTTCACTGTACCTCGGTACACGTGACAATACATGACTAGAAACCCTGTAATTTGATGCCAGCTGAAAAAAATAGCAATCCAGGGAAAAAAATAAAACTGAAAATATAATGAAGAGCAAGAAAAGTTCATGCTTAAACCAACTGTACTGAATACTTCTAAGATGTCACAAAAAGAAGACAACATAATCTATGTTGAGTTTTAAAAAGTTCCTGTGTAAGGTACTGCATAATAGACACATGAACATGATCAGAGCATATGGAGTCAGGGCAGATCTAGCAGAATGGGAAGCAAGTTGCCTACAAAACAGAAAATAGTAAATGGAGAAGAAATGCAGAAACTCTGGCCAAAGGTAGAAAATAGTGGTAAATACAAGGCTAAGTGCTCAGGCCAATGTTGTTTACCATTTATATATTATAGGTCTCAGGAAATGGTAGCACAGTCTCAATATCTGCATGCAACACTAATTAGGTCATAATAAACAGAGAAATACATATAATTATCAAATAAATTTCAATACAAATAAACACCTATTTTTGTAGGAAGAGTAAAAATCTCGCATTTATTTAGGAAAATGAGACTCTAAATGATGCATAGATTAAGCTAACAGTGCCACAGAAATTCAAAGCAATGAATGCATCTCTGGAGGAACAGAGTGAAAAACAGAGAATCATGCATCGGTCTCAGAGAGTCACTGAAGAACAGACAGTTCCAGTTCAAAGAAATGCTCAGCAGGTCAGGCAATTTCTTTGTGGAGAGAGAAAAACGTTTCATTTCTCTGAGCTTCAATGAAATGGGAAAAGTTGGAACACAAGGACACAAGAAAATAGGAGCAGGAGTGGGTAATCTGGTCCCTCCAGTCTGGCCCATCATTCAATATGACCATAGCTGATCTATCCCAGACCTCCTCTTTGGTGCCAGTTCACCATAGCCTTGAATTCCTTAACAATTGAAAAGATTATTTGCCTCTTATTTAAATACCTCCATTGACTTTGCCCCCACAGCCCTCTGCAGTAGAGTATCACAGAGATTCGCCACTCTACAACTTGCAGTTTGTTTAACCTCTCCTTACAACTTAATCCTTGAAGTTTCAATATCATTCTGGTAAATCTACGTTACATTTTCCCGAGTTCATCCCTCCCTTCTTATTCCTGATTTATAACAATTTCTGAGATGTTACATCTACCTCCCATAATGAAGATTGCTAATTCCCCAGACTTGCATTCTACAGGATGAGCTCTCACTTTATTAATTTGCTTTTTAAAATATCTGCAGAAGTTCTTATCTGTTTTCATATTCCTAGCTAACTTTATCACATACTCTAATTTTCATTCCTTATTAACCTTTTCAGTCATTTGTTGTTTTTTTTCCATATAGTCTGTACAATCTTCTGAGCTGCCACCCAGATTTGCACAATAATATGCTTCTTTAAGTCTGATACCATCTTGAACCATGGATGATGGGTCCTGCCCATCAAGTTTTTATTTCTTGTTGGAATATATCTATCGTGTATTTTTGAAAGATCCCTTTAAATACCTGCCACTGCATCTTGACTGGGCAGTGCATTGGTGCAGCAGATAATGCTACTGCCTCACAGCTCCAGTGACTCAGGATTAATCCTGACCTCAGGTGCTGTCTGTGTGGAGTTTGCATGTTCTTCCTGTGACTACGTGAGTTTCCCCCAGAACTCATTTTCCTCCCATGTCCCAAAGGCATTCATTTGTTAATTGTCGACTGCAAATTAGCCCTAGTATAGTGGGGTGGTGGAAGAATGGGTTACAGGGAAACAGAGGAATGGGAGTTATGGGATTGCTCTGACAGCCAGAATCGATGGTAGGCTGAACGGCCTCCTTCACCATGGTCGGGAAATATGACTGATCCCTTAACATAATTTGCCAGATCACTCTGGCACTCAAAATTCTACTCATTTCATGCACTCATATCTGTCCTTGTTTAAAATATTGGTCTTGAGCCCATTCTTCTCCTTAAACAATCAAAATTCAATCACATTATGATTGCTGCTTCCAGAGACCCTACATTATGAGGTTGTTAATTAATACCAGCTCATTGTACAGTCCCAGGTTTAGTTTACTGGTCGAGCTGTCTGGTTGGCTACAGAATGTGCTGTTTTAAGGAACTATCCTTAAAACTCTCAATGAACTCTTCATCCAGACTCCCTTTGACAACTGACTTTCCAGTCTATTTATATACAGGTTAAAATCCCCTATGGTTACTGCTGTTCGTTTCTGACAAGCTCCCAGTACTTCTTCCTTTATATTTTGTCCTACCGTATGGTCACTGTTTGGAAACCTTTGTACCATTCCCTAAGTGAATTTTTGTCTTTGTTATTTTTCATCTCCACTCAAACCTATTCAACATCCCAGTTTTCTGAACTTAAGTCACCCATCTCTATTGACTAAGACCATCATTAATTAATAGAGCCCCTTGCCCACATTTCCCAGCTTCCTAAATATCATGTACCCTGCAATATTCAGGCCCCAATCAATGTAGTTCTGCAGGTCCTTGGGATCCATGTCAGGACGATTGCTCTTTTTGGAATTGGTTGCTAATAGGGCATAAATCCAGCACTTGGTGAATGATGTGAAATTCAGAAATTTAGTAATCAAAAGAAGATAACAACATGCACCATAGCAATCTTCAGTGAAGATGGGAAATGAAATTTAAGGCAGAAGACTTCAAAGTGATATATTTTGGTAATAGGAAAAGCATTGTGAGCATTTTAAAGAGGTTACAGGAATGGAAAGACCTGGGGAGGTATGTTCACAAATCCCTGACGATGGGACACCAAAGAGAGAAGGTTGTTAATAACGATTGAGTATTTGGTTTTAGTTATGGAGGAATAGATTACAAATGCAAGTCATATTAAATCTGGTCAGACCTCAGAATTGTACATGGTTCAGGGCACTGCACTGTGGGAAGGATGTCAAGTTGTTAGAGACATGCAAAAGGGATTTTCTAGAATTGCAGCATGGAAGAGAATCTGAGGAAGATGGGGTTATACTTAATAAGAAATAAAAATTAGGTGAAGGTAATCAAGGCCCTGAATGATTTTGATGGATGGGTCAGGAACCAGACAACACTGATTTAAGGATATTAGCAAAAAAAAAATTAAAGACATACTTGCCACACCACCACCCCCCAACACGCCCCTTGTAAGGACTCCATTCCATTCTCCCAGTTGTTCCATCTCCACCGTATCTGCTCAAATGATGGGACTTTCTAAAGGTGTCCTTGAGATATCTTCCTTCTTCCTGATCCATGGCCTTCTCCTCCATGATAGTTGACAGATCCCTCATTGATTTCCTGCACTTCTGTTCTCAGCCCCATTTCTCCTGAACAGAGCAAGGAGCCCTCTGGCTGCCAGACCCCCAACCAGGCACCTGCACCATCCATGTCACCACCCAACCCAACTCTTCCTTTCATCAACCTTCCATAATAAGCATTTTGGGATTTCCTTCCCACCTCATGCTGTCAGACACATCCAGGAGAGGGTAGTGAATCTCTGGAGGCTAGATCATTGGAAATATTTCAAGAACGTTTCTGAAAGATTGGGGAATTGAGGGCTATCTGCAACTGGCCCAAAAGAGGAAGCTGCAACATGCCCAGATGGAAGATGAGATACTGCTCCTCAATCTTACGTTGGGTATTATTGGAATAGTGCAGGAGGCCATGGACAGAGAGGCCAGAGTGGAAGTGGGAAGGAGAATTAAAATGACAGGTAACTGGAAGTTCATGGTCATCCCTGAAGACTGAATGAAAATCCTCTGTAAAGCTGATTTGCCTGAACAGACTGGTTGGGTGCCTTGAAGATGGGAAGGTACAAGGAGAAGGAGCAGACGTTGCATGGGATAGTGCTGAGAGAAGAAACATCATTGACGAAAATGCAAAAATGGATCAGAAAATCCTAATGGGAATGGTTCCTTCAAAATGCTGAAAGGGGAGGGGAGGGTAACATGTGTCTGGTGGCAAAATTTCATTCAAGGTGGCTGAATTTGTAAAGGATGAAGGCTGATGGGTTGGAAAGTGAGGATCAGGGGAAGTCTATCCTTGCTCTGTCAGGGAGGGGATAAAAGCAAAGACACAGAAAATAAATGAGACAGGGTTGAGGGCTACGTCAGTTATAGTATAAGGGAGCCATGACCAAGGGAAAAGGTGGACACCTCACGGGCACCTGTGTGGATAGTCTCACACACAATGCAGATGGAGGAACGGGGAGAATGGAATGGATTCCTTCCAGGAGATACAGTGGGACAAGGTACAATCAAGACAGCCGTGAGAGTCTATGGGAGAGCTACACTTTTCATCTAGAGAAAGTGAGTGGAGTTGAAGGAGAATTTGTTCAATGGGAGAACAAGCTTAGCCAGCTGAATGAGTGCATTGGTGGAGGGGAACTGCTTGGGGCTCTGTTCAAGGAAGGAGCAGAGGGCCCTCACAACATCGAGGTGTGGGATGGAGGGATTGTATATCCAGTGAAAGATGAGTCAATTAGAACCAGGAAATTGAAAACTGGCAAAGTGGCAGAGGGCATTAGATGTGAGCAGTAACTGGGAGAAAGGATGAAATCCAGATCAGAAGAAATAAGTTTGGTGGAGCAAGAGCAAGCTGAAACAATGGGTTCTACTTGTGGATATTATGGAAAGCTGGCTGTGTGGGAATGGAAGATAACAAGGCCATAGGCTATGAAAGAATGCTGTCCTGATGAAATAAACTCCATGACTGCCTGGAGACAATGGCCTGAGGTTCGGTGGTGGGGTTATGGTCTAGTGGGAAATATGAGAACATGTCTGAGAGCTCACATTCGACAGCTGCGAGTTAGGGGCCAATGTGGTTAGGTCTTCTGAAATATTAACTCTTTCCACAGATGCTAACTGACCTGCTGGTTGTTTCTGGTTTTATTTCAGATTCTTGTTTTATTTTCAGATCTGACATTTTTTTTTGGTTTTCAGTAGATTACCAAAGAGTTCTCATGGATAGATCTTCTTCTATGCTGTTTCATTCCATGATGCTAAGTTTGATTAGACATGCGGTTCTATCCTCTACGTTATGACAAAAATATATAGGTACTTAAGAAAGTACTGAAAGATTTTCAAGGCCAATCATGAGCGATACCCAACATGATATACTAGACAGGTCATTGTCTTAAAAGGGAAAACCAAGGGGCTAACTGATAGGTCTTTGAGGTTATTAAAGATGATTCCATTTGAGGCGGTGACCATAACTAAGTATCATAAATTTAAAATAGTCATGAATAAATCGTATAAGAAATACAGATGAAATACAAGACGTAGTTATAGCAGACAGCATTTTACTATTTAAGCAAAAGTTAGGCAGACCCAGGGAAGAGAAAGTTGTGCTAATAAGGTTAGATGAAGGGGTTGGTAAAAGGCTCTTCTGGAGCATGTGAAAATACCAGCATAGACTGAAAGTGACAAGTCTCCTGCTGCTGTACCACACATTCTGTGTTATTCTGTCATTTCCACTGCTTTTTAAATAAGATAAGATTTTTTTATTAGTCACATGTACATCAAAACACACAGTGAAATGCATCTTTGCATAGAGTGTTCTGGGGGCAGCCCGCAAGTGTCGCCACGTCACACAAGTGTCATGACAACAACCTTTCCCTCAACGTTAACAAAACAAAAGAGCTGGTCATTGACTTCAGGAAAGGGGGCAGTGTACATGCACCTGTCTACATCAATGGTGCTGAGGTCGAGAGGGTTGAGAGCTTCAAGCTCCTGGGAGTGAACATCACCAACAGCCTGTCCTGGTCAAATCACATAGATGCCACGGCCAAGAAAGCTCACCAGTGCCTCTACATCCTCAGGAGGCTAAAGAAATTCAGTTTGTCCCCTTTGACTCTCACCAACTTTTATCTATGCACCATAGAATGCATCCTATCTGGATGTATCACGGCTTGGTACGGCAACTGCTCTGCCCAGGACCGCAAGAAACTGCACAGAGTTGTGGACACAGCCCAGAGCATCACAGACACCAGCCTCCCCTCCTTGGACTCTGTCTTTACCTCTCGCTGCCTTGGTGAAGCAGCAGCATAATCAAAGACCCCACCCACCCGGGTCATTCTCTCTTCTCTCCTCTTCCATCAGGTAGAAGATACAGGAGCTTGAGGGCACGTACCACCAGACTTAAGGACAGCTTCTACTGCACCGTGATAAGACTATTGAATGGTTCCCTTATACGATGAGATGGACTATGACCTCACGATCCACCTTGTTGTGACCTTGCACCTTATTGCACTGCACTTTCTCCGTAGCTGTGACACTTTACTCTGTAGTGTTATTGTTTTTACCTGTACTACCTCAATGCACTCTGTACTAACTCAATGTAACTGCACTGAGTAATGAATGGACCTTTACAGTCGGTATGCAAGACAAGTTTTTCAATGTACCTCAGTACAAGTGACAATAATAAACCAATACCAGTACCACTCTTCCGGTGCCAACATAGAATGCCCACAACTTCCTAACCCGTGCGTCTTTGGAATGTGGGAGGAAACCGGAGCACCTGGAGGAAACGCATGCAGTCATGGGGAGATAGGGCGGCACGGTAGCGTAGCGGTTAGCTCGACGCTATTACAGCACCAGCGATCGGGGTTCAATTCCCGTCGTTGTCTGTAAGGAGCTTGTACGTTCTCCCGTGTCTGCGTGGGTTTCCTCCCACATTGCAAAGACATATGGGTAGATTAATTTGGGTTTAAAATGGGCAGCGCAGACTCGTTGGGCCGAAAGGGCCTGTTACCACGCTGTAAATAAAATTTAAATTAAAAAAAAAATTTAATTTAACGTAATACTCCTTACAGACAGCAGCCGGAATTGAACTGGGGTCGCTGGTGCTGTGATAGTGTTACGCTAACCGCTACACTACCATGCCTGCCCTCTAGACTACCATTTTGGACATCAGGTAACTAACACAGAAACATTCTAACCTGCACAACTGGAACTGAAGGAATCCTGTGAAAGATCATGGGTGCAAGAAGTCCATAGCACTGGGCAACAGCCTGCAGTGCTTGATTGCCATCGTTGATCCAGCCAGCAAGATCAATGGCTACCAGCATTTTTTCACATTTCGCCAGTCTACCTAGCTGTGAATTAAAACACCAGGTTACTAATAGGTTACTAGTTAATGGAGCAGTGTACTTTGATTAGAAGACAAACATGTTTACTTTCGTTAACTAACTCTGACAATCTGGATATAATCTATGGTTTCTGCACTCAGTTGGTTTGCCTCATTTACATAGATTCTGATTGTGTTTAAAAGGATTAGTGGATTTTGTGGGATAAGGATTTCAAAGCTGTCAGTATTCAGTCACTACTCTGTATAAATAAACACAAATGACATTTCCAGACATGCAAAAATATAAAAAAAAGATGATGGAAATCTGAAAGTGTATATGTGCTTGTGAACAATGAAACACAAAGCTGCTCGGCACCAGGCTGCAGGCAATGCTGGGTTCTTTGTGGAGTTTGGCATGGGAGACACAACTTGGGCTTAATGCCCTATACTTAAGTTTCATTCACGTCAGAGAATTCTGTGCCGGCTCCAGTGGAATGCAAGGGCATTCTTTCCTGCACAACACAGTTATAAGAACTTTAGGTCGGAAAGAGAATGGCACACAACAAAGACTTTTTAGGTTACCATTAAATATCATTGTGCCTTTGGTACCCAGCATTGCTTTGGTTCAAATCAAGTCACAATATACCACCTATATTTGGGTAAAACTACTGTAAGATCAATGTCATTTCTGGTGGAAAATGTCAAAACCAGTCACAACTTCATTCTAAGTTCCCTTCATCTGAAGGAAATCAGCCTATGTTTTTGAGTGACTCTTACTCAAATGTAATTAAATTAGCAAGAAAATATTATTTGATGTTTTGAATTTGGTATCTATTGGTACAAGGACACAATTTCCAATTCTGAACAGCCCTCAGTTTTGCTTCAGAACATACTTGTCCTTTGTAGAGTGGTCCACCATCACAGACAGAGTCACAGAAAGCAGCTCCTTCCTTGCAATTAATATCAGATTCAATGAAGATATTTCCCAGAAAACTTCGTAGAAGAATGGGAGATGCCAGAGGTACAGCAGTATTGTTTAATCTATAAACCAACAAACATGAATATGGTTATTATAGCAAACAAATAAGGAACTGCCTTACTTTCATCCATATTAATGTTTACTGTGAGAAACTTCAACACATTTGAATTACATATGAACATATGAGTTAGTAGCAGGAGTAGGCTCCATTCAACTCTGCAAGGACCTATCTTCCTCCACCTTAAGGATATTCAGAGACTCAACTTCTACCACCCTTTGAGGAAGACAGTTGAAAGATTCACGCACCACTGAGAGAAAATAATTTGCCTCATTTGTTTGTTAGCAGTGACCCCTCCTGTTCTAGGTTCTCCCACAAGAGGAAACATCCTCTCCTGATCTGCCTTGCTAATTAATCTGCATTTCTGTGTCACTGAAAGAAGTTTTAGAGTAATGTGGGCATAACATGAAAGTCATCATGCATTACCTTACAGCATTCTCTTCAAAATCAAAATGATGCGGTACAAAAGTTCTCTGGGAATGGAGAACAACTTCTGGAAATCGGGATCTGGACATTTTACTGCATACTTCACTGAGGCCTTTGGCAAGTTCCTACAGGGGAGACTGGTCCAAAATGTTAGAGCCTATGGGATCCAAGATAAATTGGCAAATTGGATCAGTAATAGGAAGCAGAGTATGATGTTGAAGGGATGCTTACTGTCGGTTACATACATTAACAATTTGAATATAAATGTAGAAGGTATGATTAGCAAGTGTGCAGATGATGTGAAAATTGGTGCTGATGTTGAAAGTGACAAGAATAGTCTTAAGCTAAGGACAACATCGATCAGTCGGTAAGATGGGCAGAATAACAGCAAATGGAATTTAATCCTGATAAATGCGAGGTAATGCACTTTGAGAAGACTACTAAGGGTAGGACATGCACAATGAATGGTAGGGCCTAGGAACTATTGAAGAACAGAAGGACCTCGGTGTACAAGTCCAAGAATCCTTGAAGATTGCAGTAAGGATAGATAAGGTGATGAAGAAGGCAAAAGGGATACTTGCCTTCATTATCCAAGGCTTATAAGAGCAGGGAGATTATGGTACAACTTTATAAAACGTTGGTAAATGTGAATACTATGCACAGTTCTGTTACAGCCCCCAACACTGAACCCAAAAAACTGAATACAGATAAAGACTGATTCATGTCTGTTCTGCTTCCTATTCACCTGAAAATTAACTCCCCAAACACATTTTCTACAGGCCTAATGCTGACTTTGTTAACTCTTTTTTCTCTTTGAAGTTTCTACAGAAAACCTAATTATCTGATGATATATAGGTTTTATGTATGGATATATACCGGTATATATACAAGGATGGATATATACATGGATATATACAAGCATACATGGATATATATATGGCTGGTTTTATCTTGTACTCTATGTTTCCTTCCTAATTAATTTTCTAGTCTTTCACTGCTGTCATTTACTTTCTGTCCAGTCTTCTGACATCCTCATCTTTGTGCAATAATGTGCTTCTTCTTTAAGTCTGATACTACCTTTAACTTTTATTTTCACTTAACGTTGGATGATGTGTTTCCCCCCACCCACCCCTGGAATTTTGCTTTTTCATTGGAATGTACCTATTCTTTGTATTCTGAAAAAGCCCCTTAAGTTCCTGTTATTGATTCCTTAAACTAGTCTGCCAGATTTTGGCTGGCTCTGCTTTTGTGCCCTCATAGCTGTCGCTATTTAAGTACAAAATACTTGCCTATGACTCATTCTTGTCTCTCACAAACTGAACGTAAAATTCGATTATATTAATATTACTGCTACCTGATGAGGTCATTAATTAAATTCAATCTCATTCAATAATACTAGTTCTCTCCTACCCTGATCTCTGGTTGGCTCCAGAATATGCTGTACAAAAAAAAACTATCCCAATATCTTTCTATAGGCTCCTCATTTAGGTTACCTTTGCCCATCTGAGTTTCCAGCCAATAAACAGATTAAAATCCCCCATGATTATCACCATACCTTTCTGACAAGCTCCTATTATTCTTCCTTTAAGCTCTATCCTACCATGTGATCACTGTTATGGGGCTTCCCATGAGTGATTTAATTTCTCTTCTCCACTCAAACTGCCTCCCTGTACTGGTTTCCTGAATTCCTTGCAATTACCTCAAGTCCAACATTAATTGACACCTTTTCCCAGATTCCTGTCTTTCCTAAATGCAACATACCCTTTAATATTCAGATCCCAGTGTATGTCACCCTGCAGCCATGTTTCTGAAATGACTATCTAATCAAGCTTATTTATTTCTATTAGCTCTCAGTTCATCTGTTTTATTTCAAGTGCACGGTACATTCAGATACAGAGGCACAAGAGGTTCTCCAGACAGAGGTTTTAGTTTTATCCTCTCACTATGTTGCAATCTGTAGCCTTATGTACTTCTGCTCTTTCATTTGTACTCTGTATTCCTTCCAATCACAGTCCGTTCAACATTTTGCAGACTTTCCAGCAAGCCGGTGCTCCCAGTGCACTTTGCCATGTCCTGGCTTGTCAAATTGAAATTGGTCTTCCCCCAGTTCAGGCCCTTAACTTCCAGTCAATCCTTGTCCTTCTCCACAACAACCTTGAAACTTACCTTGTTTTGGTCACTATCTCTGTAATGCCTTGTCCCTACATTTTGACTGTATGTGACTCAGTGTCACCATTTTCAACGACAGTGCACTTGGTATTGGTTTATTATTGTCACTTGTACTGAGGTACAGTGAAAAGCTTGTCTTACAAACTGATCGTACAGGTCAATTGTGAAGCATCGGGGACTCTTTACAAATAAATGCAATTTTGTTGCTGTTGTCAGAAGCTCACCACATGATTAAATTAAATTTCATACAACATTTCGTTGGCCATTTTCTCAAGTTTTTGCCCTGCTGAAGTCTGTAACTATCCCTTCATTATTCAACATTTCCAAGTTGCAAATTATCTGTAAACTTCCAAATTGTGCTGTGTACTCCAAGTCCATATAATTCACAAGATCACAAGACAAGGGAGCAGAAGTAGGCCAATCGGCCCATCGAGTCTGCTCTAAAGAAAAGGGGAAAAAGAAAAATGAAATGAGAAATTGGTGGGGGGGGGGGGTATAGTAACTGGTAATTGTTCAATTGTTCACATGTACCGAGATACAGTGAAAAACTTTGTCTTGCATGCCATCCAGACAGATCATTTCACCACATCAGTGCATCGAGGTAGTACAAGGGAAAAACAATAACAGAATGCAGAATGTAGTGCGACAGTTATATAGAAAGTGCAGTGCAGGCAGACAATAAGGTGTAAGGGCCATGTGGAGGTAGATTGAGAGACCAAGCGTTCATCTTATCGTAAAAGTGGGATATAATGGCGGGATAGCTGCCCCTGAGCCTAGCGGTGCATGTTTTCAATCTTTTGTATCTTTTGCCCGATGGAAGGGAGGAGAAGAGAGAATGACTGGGGTGGGAGGGGTTTTCGATTATGTTGGTTAAGTTACTGGGCTAACATGGACCATTGATCTCTGGACTTGTTTGAATCTGACCATGCAGCTGGGAAATTGAAAGCTAGTGTCAGTGACGGTAACTATGAAATTGCCAGATTGTTACGAAAATCTGATGTCATTCAGGAAAGGAAATCTGCCATGCTTGCCCAGTCTTGCCCATACCTAACTCAAAACTCACCAATTTGAATCATAACTGCCTCCTCAGTTTAGGTAAATAGGGATGGATAATAATTGCCAGTGATGTTCACATCTCACGAATGAACAATTAAAAAATTCATATTCTTCATATTTCTCAACACAAAAAGAGGCCATTTCACCCATTGAGTGTATGCCAGCTCTCAGAGCAGTCCCAGAGCAGGCAAAGGTAAGGAGGAAGAAGGTGGGGGGGGTGGGGGGTTGGAGGGGGGAGGTAGAAGAAAGAGAGATAGGCTAGGAAAGGGAAGGGAAGGAAAGAAGAGGCATGGTTGGGGGTGGGTGAGGGACGTGTGGGGATTACTTAAAGTGGGAGAATTCAATATTCATGCAATGTTCATAAATGTAGAATCCTGTTATGAGAAAAAGCAGTTTCCAAAAATGTTACAAAGAAATAAATTTTACTTAGATAGAATTACAAGGAGAGATACCAGATTTTTTTAAAGCATTTTTTGCCTTAAAACCTGTTTACATTTTTGGATGAGATACAAAAATAGAGCTTCCTAAGAATGTTAATGATATCAAAATTCACCTTGATCTGAACAAGATGTGAAGGAGATACAATGAAGGAATTTGCAATGTTATACCTTTTCTGAGTGATGTACCATTCAGTTTTGTTTGAAGTATACCACGGATCTGGAGCGGGTGAAGGTGCTTCTGAGACAAAGTGATCCCACAGCACTGAGAAAGCTGCCTTTGTCACTGGATAGTGGCCCAATTGATATGCAGCCTAAATAAAATGAATATCAATTAGAACATTATAACTTTTGAGAAAAAATGCTCTCAAAATGGTATGATTATATTCTTATGAACAATGTAAAAATATAATCAATTAATTATTTGTGGCATACTTGTATCTAGCTGGTATAATACTTAACTATATTTGAACAACTTTAGCTTACAGCGGTATCCAAAATTATGGGAAGCAAAGATTGGATACATAGTTTAAAGCTGTTCCTCCGAGCAGAGGTGTCTAAAGCTAAGAGGCAATAGGTTCAGAGGGGATCTAAGGAGGAATTTTATTGCCCAGCGGGTCATTGGAATCAACTATGCATTGCCACAGTGTGTGATGGAGGCAGATGCTCTCACTGACATTTAAGTAGCCAAGCACTTGAATCACCAAGGCAGAGATGGTTATAGACCAAGTGCAGGTAAATGGCATTAGTACAGATAGGTACTTGATGGTTGACATAGATGTGGTGGGCCAAAGGGCCTGTGTGCTCAGGTTCAGTGACTTTATTGAGATATACAGTATTTTATAAGTAATTTTGACTTTGTGCAGTAGTTCGAAATGGTTGACAGTGATTGACAGACCATTTTCCAACCCAGCCCCTCCACCCCAAATGACTTCAATAGTAATATCCATCTCCCACCTTCTAATCAGAGAGCAGTTTTACCTTACAAAGATAGGTCCACGTCGTAAGAATGGAAAGTGGATGATATGCTAGAATTGGCTTTGTTGTCTCTCCGATTCCTTTTCCAATGATTTTTCCATCTTTTGAATAACCAGCGACAGCAAAAATGTACTTTTCATTAGGTTCAAGGCCTTTTACCTCCAGTAAACAATCTTCAAAGGCTGGCACCTTTTGTCAGAAAAAAAGTGGTTTCCACAATACTTTACACTATATTGTTTCACACAATTTGGCAGGTAAAATACAGAACATTAGAAAGGATAGTTCCATGTTAAAAATGGATAAATGGAAATCTAAATATCACAGGATGATCATCCATTGCACATGCATTGGTTCTGTTTATGTACCTCTCGTCCTGTACCCTGAAGGTGGATATCTTTCAGCCTGGCTTTGAGAATGGATCCTGTTGCACTACGACCAAATATCCGATACCAATAAACCTCAATAAAAAGAGCAAAAGTTTTCTTTTAGTACTTAGAAATGTAAATATATAACAATTGGTTAAATTGTGATTCTGGGCTTTAAGCTTGCCACATTGCAATGGGCAACTATAGTGTCACACACAACAATACAGTTTAACAAAGAATACGGTGAAGAAGGTTGAATGGCCATTACACAGTGTGCTGCACTGTAACTCTCTTCAACAACCACATCGCATCTTCATCAATCTTCCCAAAGGCCTCTGCAGCAGTTTTGGATTTCGGTATAATCAGGCTGCAGAAACGATGTTCAATTTGCTAGTGATTTTAAAGTAAATAAATAATCCATATTAAAAAAAAACCATATTAAAATATCAAAATCTGGATGAGATTGTTTGGCGTACTGCTGAGGAATATTAGTTAGCTGACACCCTTTCACAGAGTCTTTCTGGGGTTTTGTCCTAAGACTTGCTCCCGTTCCTGCAGATATTCCCATCCAGTGTGGAGCCCTCTGCAGGGGATCTGTAAAGGATAGAACACTGGTACGATGCAGGTAGATATATCAATGCTGTGATATGTTGCATCTTATCCTGAAAGTATAAAAGAGAGATTTGGGCTTATGCCATGCACCTAAAGTGAAATAAAGAGAGGAAGCCAAAAAAAATGGGATTTGGGGAAGGAGAGAAAAGAGAGAGGCAGCATCACTTGTTCCCCATCACAGACATTTCCCTTCTTCTCTCCAGACCTCTTCCCCTGCAGCTTAAAATCTGTTTTATTTCTAGTTTTACCATATTTTGATAAAAGGCCATTAAACTGAAATGTTAACTTCCTTATTCACTCCACGGACAGAGCCCATCTGTGCTCTCAGAGCTTCACGTTCCTAGGAGTGAACATCTCCAATAGCCTGTCCTGGTCAAATCACATAGGCGCCACGGCCAAGAAAGCTCACCAGCGCCTCTACTTCCTCAGGAGGCTAAAGAAATTCGGTATGTCCCCTTTGACGCTCACCAACTTTTATCGATGCACCATAGAAAGCATCCTATCTGGATGCATCACAGCTTGGTACGGCAACTGCTCTGCCCAGGACCGCAAGAAACTGCAGGGAGTTGTGGACACAGCCCAGCGCATCACGGAAACCAGCCTCCCCTTCTTGGACTCTGTCTTTACCTCTCGCTGTCTTGGTGAAGCAGCCAGCATAATCAAAGACCCCACCCACCTGGGACATTCTCTCTTCTCTCCTCTTCCATCAGGTAGAAGATACAGGAGCCTGAGGGCACAGACCACCAGACTTAAGGACAGCTTGTACCCCACTGTGAAAAGACTATTGAACTGCTCCCTTATACAATGAGATGGACTATGATCTCACGATCTACCTTGTTGTGACCTTGCACCTTATTGCACTGCACTTCCTCTGTAGCTGTGACACTTTATTCTGTAATGTTATTGTTTTTACCTGTACTACCTCAGTGCACTCTGTAATAACCCAATGTAACTGCACTGTGTAATGAATTGACCTGTACGATCAGTTTATAAGACAAGTTTTTCACTGTACCTCGGTAAAAGTGACAATAATAAACCAATACCAATACCATCCTTCTCAGTATTTCCAGCATTTTCCAGAGAATTCACATTTGAAATGGTAAATTATCCCCCCCCCCCCCCCAGTGTGTAGGTGGGTCCAAGAATCTGGGTGGAGTTATTGGGAGCAAGAATTCAATGGGATTAATGTAGGATTCGTGTAAACTGGTGCTTGATAACCAGTGTGGACTTGGTGAGCGAGAGGGCATGGTTCCATGTTGTATGATTCCAGGTTCAAACGTACATTTTATAGATTTCCCCCAGTCAACTTGCACACAAAAGATAGCCAGATTCTCATGGAAAAGGATCTGAAGGATCTTGAAAAACTAATGCTGTCATATGGTTGGGGGTATAGAACAAGCTCTGCTAAATATCAGGCTAAACCACACCCCAGAGTTAGCTCTGTCAGAACTTTTAATATTACTGAGCACCTCTAACATTTGGAAACATTCAAAAGTTAATACAATTTAAAGTTAAAGAAGCCAAATGCAATTCAAATAATTAATAAAACTAAATAAAAGACTTTTAAACTGTTAAAACAAAACTCCATTCAATAAAATATTCCTTTCTCCATGCCACAAGGACACGACTTTATTCATTTCATGAAGAGAAATTGGGAATGCAGTTCCTGTGCTGGGTCTAACCTGGCAGAGGTTCAGCGGGCAAATTCTCCAACTTGGGTTGTGGGGATTTGCTGCCTTTCCAGTTAGACTGCTTGATTCCATGAGGATTCCAAAACTGCAACGCGGTTTGGAAACCAATACAGAAGAATGGCCAACAGCTTGCGCTTATGCAAAATCCACTTGTTCAGCACAAAATCCATTTCCTTGTAATCTTACACAACTGCCATCAGCTGTACTTTGCATGGTTCCTTCACATTTGCAAAGTATCACTTATAAAACTAAAACTATGTCCCTTGATTCTAAATTAGCCCTTTAGCAATGATTATGCCTGGAAAATCATTCAAGTTAACTAAAAACTGGAAATGTTGATTTTTCACATTTATGTTAACAATAATTTCTGTGCAAAAGGTGGCAAACTTCAAAGATAAGATAACCTTGGATTCAATTGCCTACCTCAAAGGCTTAATTCCAAGGTATATTAATTACTTCACATCAAAGAAGAAGTTTAATCCATTAATCTACTCACAGTATTTCTAACTTCCAATTTTGGTCCAAAATTTATCGGGATCCTTCTTGGAAACTATTAAGGTTTCTTTTTTAAAAAACAAGCCTTGCCAATATTGTGTTTCATATGTTCACCATTCTTCTATTTAAAAAAAATCCTCTACATTTTCTTTTATTTCTTTATTTATAGATGTAACCTTTTGCTTAATTACGTATGTATGGCAGAAAGTATATTTGGATCCAATTAGTGCAACTGAGCATAATTTCAATTATTTATTGAGCAATTCTTCTCTCATTCTTCTCTCCTCAAGGGAGATGTGCGATTTTCAATCTTCACTCATGTTATTCTTTTAAAATCTGAAATTAATGATATAGCCCTTCTCTACCCTTTCCAATATCATTTTGGAACACAGTATAATAAATCTCTCTGAACTTAAATGTTGCCGCAACACATCCCAACAATCTGTTGCTTTTGTTTTAAACTATCTTGGAACACATTCTTGCTGATTTTAATGACATGCCCATTAAAACACCCAAGGTCCTGTTCTAATAGCTCAAGCACATTCCCACTAAATGGGATAAGTCGCCTGCTGCCATTTCTTCATCCAATAATCTACCTTGCAAAGAACATTCCATTCTCTGGACTCCTATACATACTGTCTGCACATTTTCATGGCCCAGAATTTTCAGCCAACAGCTTGCTGTCCATACATGCAATGACCTCCAAAATTACCTCAGACCTACCACACAAGGTGGGAACTTGCAGAGGGAAGTATGGTAAGGCCCTGGACAACTACAGGGCCTTTAATGCTGTAGTGCCATCAAGTGGAGAAGAGACAAACCAAACTGAAAAAACTTTGCCCACTTAGTCATGCCTTCTGTTCTAGGCACCTAACAAAGCTATCAAAAATATATCCAAGGTTCTTATGGAAAGTGAAGGAAGAGATTTCTGACCCTTTGGCGATTGATCCTTGCGTCCTGACAGGCCACAGGAGTAGTGCCAGATGATTGGAGGGTGGCAGATGGCCAGTGGTGTTCGTGGTGGGTGTGTGGAATGCACTGCCTGCAGAGCTTGTGGGGGTAGATGCATTAGGGGCATTTAAGACACTCTTAGATAGGCACATGAATGATAGAAAAAATGGAGGGCTATGTAGGAGGGAAGGGTTAGATGGATCTTAGTGCAGGATAAAATGTCGGCACAACATTGTGGGCTGAAGGACCTGTACTGTGCTGTAATATTCTGTGTTCTAAAACTCAATGCTTCTGATATTCATAAACATTGAAAAGCAATTTAAAGTATACAAATTACTGAAAACTATTTTAAAATTGTAATTCTACTGAAAATAAAGACACTTAAAATATTTAAACATGCATTTTTTAAAAAAAAAATCAATATCAGCTAATACCTATTTCATTTCAATCAATGGAAAAGCAGTAGTTTCATTTTGAGTTTAGACTTCGTAGGGTTGGGAAAAATGCTGAAATTGCCACTTTCACAATCTTCTCCACGAGCAGTGCAGAGAATAGGAAGACTGTTGGAACTTCGAGATTTATACATTCACATGGAAATGGCAAAGTTCCAAACAGTTACATTGAGAAATACTGGCAATTCCTCATGGAAATGTGGATATTTCTCCACAAAATTCAAGTGCTAATGTGGTGTATTATAAATGATAAATATAGCAAATATATTATAGTAGTGGGTGATCCTGCAGATAAACATTACATCACCTCGCATTACCTAAAAGGACCACCTAAAGACTAAACTCAAATGTTGGACCTGAAAGGTTAGAAAAGTAATTGCAATTTTAAAATCAAATGTCATGTAAACAATAGATATTTGTCATGCAAAATTTATAAAAAGAATCAAACCGTAAGCATTAAGTACAATTGAAAAGATATCTGAAGATGGACACAAATAAACGCAGCATCTAAAAACTGTGGACCTCTCCTGTATCGACAATAAAGTGGGATGCCTCACATAAAGTACAAGAAGCACCCAAGAAGAAAATGGTGCAACAGTAAAAGCAAGACCAAGAAATCACAGGAAATGATCTCAGACCTCCAGTCAATTATCCAAACAAGGAACTGGCACAAAGCCTTCAATCCTGCAAGAAGCAGAAAGTGTCCCGACCCAAGGCAATGACACCTAACAATCATCCTGACTGAAAACAGAGGGCAGCAAAGAGAAAAACCATGTCTCCATTTCCCCTTTACTCTTGTATTCTCCCAAGTGGCAAGTACCTTCAGATGACTGTGTGGGGAAGACTGAAAAAGCAAGATTATATCACTTGAGACACAAGAGACTGCAGATGCTGGAATCTGGAGCAACAAACAATCTGCCGGAGGAACTCAGCGTGCAGGAAAATTCCTCCCACAGATGCTGCTCGACCCGCTGACCTCCTCCAGAAGATTAAATCACTGATGAGTCTGTGAAAGAACCAACTGCAGAAATATTATTTTAAATTTAGCACAATGTAGTGAGACAGGGTCATCATTAATCTGATGGTTGAACAATCCTCTGGGGAAACATGTTCAAAATATGATCTTGGTAGAAGCTCCAAGAACATACTGAATATGAAAGGAATCAAAAGTCTAACGAGAGTGAATTAATATCAGTAAATTAAAGTACTGGTGAAGTTAACAGGACAAGAGCAAAAGGAAACAGATTATTTTCATAATGTCAGGGTGTAATTAATGGATTGCTGCAAGGATTACTGCTTTGCAATCCAAAGTATGATTTAGGATCTTATACAAGTTTGCTGACAATCCACAGCTGGGTCGGAGAGTAAGCCGTGAGTAAGATACAATTTCCTTCCAGTAACTGAGTGATTGGGAGGTATCGACAATCAACAGCCAAAAGTCTTGCATCCATGTGCTGGCAACCAAAGGGAAAGTTCTATTCCCTTCGTATGTACAATCTGAAATGAATTTACCAACAGTTCACCAGTAGCATTTTATATAAAATGAGAACTTTACTACCTTATCCTTCGATGTCCATCACATGTTAACATTATTGTACTTTACAATATTATCCACCATACTTACCTGTAACTGTTACAAGTCTTGATGAAGATATTCCAGTTTCTTCCTATTCACGACTTGTTCATACAATTTTTGATGAACAGTGTTATACTGGATACCCTGCTCCACATCAACAGAAATATACCAACAGCAGCATTCACGGAGCAGAAATTTGTGGAACACCATTGGATGCCTTTCCACCAGTGGAACAATTTATCTCCACGCCTTGAACTCACCACTTGTCTTGTGCAGAATATTTGTCAAGTATTTTGTAAAAACATAATCAAAACATATTGACTTAATTTCACCTATTCAAAATGTTTAAGATTTGAGCAGGTTTTTGAGATATTCCTATCACTCCTAAAATCATGTTGACAACAGCTGCAAGTACCCCAGATCAGTTTATAGCTTCCACAGAACATTTTTCCACTATCAATGTTAAGATAACTAGTCTGCAATTGCAAAGTTTTGGTGCCAACTGCACCAGTCAATTTTCCTAATCAGCGACTCTAGCTTTTATGCAACAGTGAAACATACCAAAGCATCAAGGATTCTAGAGTGCTGCAATCGATCCTATTCCGTAACTGTTTTAATTCGTTTCTGCAGGTGTAATGAATTGGATTTAAAATAACTAAAGTTTGCGCACTATATCCTCGGTGAAAACTGGTATGAAGAAAATTATGAATATCCAGATTATAGGTTTCTTTTCGCCATTTTATCATTTTTGAACCAACCAGTCCAGAATGAAAATAAAAATGTTATAAAATTATTTATTTTGACTATGAACATCGTGATATGCTTTTATACAATAATAAATATAATCACAACACAATCTAAAAGAATGCTTTAAATATGTGTCAACCTTTTCAGATGAAGCAAAAGGAGCTGGCTTGAATATCATAGAATTGTGTGTTCTGGACACCAAGATGGGGGCTGGTACAACATCAAGCTTCTTGTTATCAGAAGAATCCTTTTGTGTATTTAACAAATATAGTTTCTTCTCCTCAGCTTCTGCTTTCTTTAGAAGAGTCACAATTTCCTACAAAAGGATATGCTTTCCTTTAAGATTTATCACTTTAAGAAATCATTTTAAAACTTAGCCAATTATGAACAATTATGACTAACAGGATCATCATTTTGTCATACAATTTCTCATGATTTTTAGACATCTATATTTAAATTATGCCCTTAAATTAATATATAGTCAGTAGTGAAGCAGCAGTATATGAATGCCCACTGGCAGAAAGCTGTATTTTTGCAAGGGCTCTGTTTGTGCACATGAAGAGCTTTCCCCAAGCTTTCAATAAAGCTGTGGTGGAGTAGTTGGGAACACCATGAGGAAACTCCTGTTGTATTACTACTTTTGCTATTCATACTTCAATTCATTATGGAAATGATGGCGTTATTCGCACCCACATCTTGGAAAATTCGTTTTAAAAAATTAACAAACTATGTCATTACAACCCCATCACTGTCACACTTAATAAGCATATTTTCTTACATACAAGTTTCTTGCAATTGATTGTGGAAAAATCTAATTTTCATAGAATAAAACAAAACAGAAGACAAGAAAATAGAATCAACTGCCAGATCAAAGATGTAAGTGTGGGCACTTGTATATTTCCAAGCCATGCCTGCCTTTTTGTGGGATTATGCGGAACAGTCTTAGTTTCAGTTCTACTCGAGCCCACTCCCTGAACTTTCTCCTGTATGCGAGGACTGCATTAGTACTGCTTCTTGCACTTATGCAGAACTCAAAAATCTTTTCATTTTTGCAGCCAGTCTCCACCCTGCTCTCACCACCACATGGTCCATTCCTGACTCTTCCCTTCTCTTTCTGGAACTTTCCACCTCCATCTCAAGGGATAGGCTAACTACCGACATCCACTAGAAGCCCACAGATTCCCACAACTACATTGATTATACTTCCTCCCACTGTAAGGACTCCATTCCATTCTCTGAATTCCTCTGTCTCTGTCGTATTTGCTCCAATTCTGCACAGGTGCCTCTGAAATGTTGTCCTTATTCCTTAACCACAGCTTCCTCTCTACCATAATGGACAGAACCCTTGACCACGTCTCATTTATTTCCTGCACCTCTGCTCTCACTTTTTCTCCCCTCAGACAGAACAAGAACAGAGCTCTCCCGGTATTTACCTTCCATCCCACTGGCCTCCACATTCAACGCATCGTGTTCCCAATGTCCACCAGCGCCAACAAGATTCCACCACCAGGCACACATTCCCCTCACCTTCCCTTTCAACATTTCGCAAGGGTCCGTCCCTTCACAACAGCCTGGTCCTCACTTCCGTCCCTGTCTACCACTCCCCATCATGTGGCACTTTCCTGCGCAACCAGAGGCGAAGCACTTGTCCCTTCACCTCTTCCCTTCCCACCATCCAGGGACAGTCTTTCCAGGTGAGGCAGCAATTCGCTCGCACTTCTTCCAATCTAGTGTAGTGCATTCGGTGTTCACAACGTGGCCTCCTGCAATGTTACAGTGAGACCCAATTCAAGCTCGAAGAACAATACCTCATCTTCCGTTTAGGCACGTTGTAGTCTTCTGGACTTACTCTAACTTTAGATAACATGTTCTTTCTTCCTGACTAGATCAGAGCCGTTTCCACCTGCCATGCTCTCTTTCTTTTCCTCGCTGTGTGTAATCTATCCTGCTGAACAGTATGCCAGAGCCACATCAGCCACAAATTACATAACGCTGGTACCTTGTCTCATCTGCCACATATTCACTCATTCCATCCACACTGTGCTGCTACCCAGACTAACTTATTTCTCTCTTTCTCAGGTCTGGTGAAGGGTCCCTCATCTGAAACATTAACTGTTTCACTTTCCACAAATGCTGCCAGACATTCTGAGTTTTCCCCCAGCATTTTCTGTTTTTTCCTTATGCTACACGCATCAGTCTATCCTGCCAGGCAAAGTTGGTTTGTCGGCGCAACAGGTTATCAAGAAGGCAAATGGAATGTTGGCCTTCATTATGAGAGGGATTGAGTTTAGGAGCAGGGAGGTTATGCTGCAACTGTACAGGGTTCTGGTGAGGCCACACCTGGAGTCCCGCATGCAGTTCTGGCCTCCTTGCTTGAGGAAAGATATACTGGCTTTGGAGGCAGTGCAGAGCAGGTTGATTCCGGAGATGAGGGGGTTAGCCTATGATAAGAGACCGAGTCACCTGGGACTCGCAACCTGGCCTCTTCTACATTGGAGAAACCACATGCAGACTGGGTGATCACTTTGTGAAGCACCTGTGTTCAGTCCACAGGAATAATCCCGAGCTTCCCATCGCCTTCCATTTTAGTTCACCATCCATTCTGATCTCTGTCTGGGGCCTCCTGCAATGTTACAGTGAGACCCAATTCAAGCTCGAAGAACAATACCTCATCTTCCATTTAGGCACGTTGTAGTCTTTTGGACTTAACTCTAACTCGCTGTAATTCAGAAGAATGAGAGGGGATCTTGTAGAAGCATAAAAAATTATGGAAGGGATAGATAAGATAGAGGCAGGAAGGTTGTTTCCACTGGTAGGTGAGACTTGAACTAAGGGACATAGCCTCAAGATTTGGGCGAACAGATTTAGGACAGAGATGTGGAGGAACTGCTTTTCCCAGAGAGTAGTGAATCTGTGGAATTCTCTGCCCAGGGAAGCAATAGAGGCCACCTCATTAAATATATTTAAGACACAGTTCGATAGATTTTTGCATCGTAGGGGAATTAAGGGTTATGGGGAAAAGGCAGGTAGATGGAGCTGAGTCCACGGGTAGATCAGCCATGATCTCATCGAATGGCGGAACAGGCTCGACGGGCCAGATGGCCTATTCCTGCTCCTATTTCTTATATTCTTATGCAAGTCCCACCACCTGATCACTAACAATTCACTACACAGATCTGGCAGTTTAATGTACTGATAAGTGTCTCCTTTAAGCTATGTTGACTCACCAACATTCCCTTTGTTCTACTCACATCTCCCCACTTTCCATCCTACTAAAAACCTACCTGCAGCACTCTCCTTCCAAATTCTGACGAAGGACCCGATACGTTGGCTGTTTCTACTTCCATAGATGCAGCCTGACTTGATGAGTTAATCCAACATTTTCCATTTTTGTTTCAAAATGGTAGTAGTAGTAAACTGGCCCCTCAATCCAACGTGATCATGCTGATCTGCCCCAGGACTCTGTGCTAGTCCCCTATAGCCCTCAATTCACGTAGTGTAGCGGTTAGCGCGACGCTATTACAGCGCCAGCGATCGGGGTTCGATTCCCGTCGCTGCCTGTAAGGAGTTTGTACGTTCTCCCCGTGTCTGCGTGAGTTTCCTCCGGGTGGCCCGGTTTCCTCCCACATTCTAAAAGATGTATGGGTAGGTCAATTTGTGTTTAAAATGGGCGGCGCGGACTCGTTGGGCCGGAAGGGCCTGTTACCACGCTGCAAATAAATTTTTAAAAAATTCCCCGATCTTTCATAATTTTATCCAACTCCTTTATAAATATCTCCATTGATCCAGCCTCCACAACCCGATATATAGAATTCCAGAGAGTCACCACCCTCTACAAGAAGAAATTTCTATGCACCCTGGTTTTAGATGACCACACTCCCCCCTTACCTTGTAACTATATCCCCTTATTAGAGACTGTCCCACGAGTGGAAACATCTCAACATCTAACCTGTCACATCCCTTAGGATCTTACATGTTTCAGTAAGAACACCCCTCAGGCTTCTAAACTCCAAAGAATACAGATCCAACCTCCTAAATCATTCATGATAGGACAGCTCTCTCATCCCAGGTATTAGTCTCAACAACACCAGTGGCCTGGGTTCAATCCGGACCTTCAGTACTATCTGTGTGGAGTTTGCACACTTCCCCTGTGACCCTGTGGGTTTTCTCCAGGTGTTACGGTTTCCTCCCACATTCCAAAGACCGCTGTAAACTGCCTCTAGGGTGAGTAGTAGAATCTGAGGGGGCAGACTTGAAGGGAAGGTGGGGAGATTAGCTTATAGGGATAATTACTGGCAAATGGGAATGCTCTGAGAGCCAGCCAACACTCTATTAACAGCAGAATCTGTCAATGTGGAAACAGAAGGTCAAGCAATGTAATTCATATTTGCACAGCGTTTTCATCCAGCACTTTACCTCCCACAAACATTCATTAATTGAAGTTCAAAGTAAGGTTAATTATTAATTGAAGTTCAAAGTAAGGACAATAAAAATGACATAAATATTAAAGAATAATACACTTATTTTGTGCATTGAACTAAGTTAAAAAATGTTTTTTTGAAAATATAAAACTTCCCTCCCAAGCTGAGTTTTAGGAACTTAAGAAATTCACAGGGCCAGGAGAAAATACTTTTCTGGTCAGTCCCATGGTTCAATAAAAGGACTACAGTTCACTACCGACATCTCTGAATTGATTATTTTCACCAAATGCCTGCCAAATGTTGTATCTCCTGTTAGGACTATCCCCTAGGTTGGAGTGAATCTGACTGTCTGAACTTTCAGTCTATTTGTAAATTACATTGACTGCAGTAATTTGGATCCCACAGTTTTGATCTCAACAGTTAGGAACAACTTCCACTGCTTATTGGTCGATTCTCTCAGAACTAAATCTGATAACCCCTGAAAACGTGGGGACTATGATCCACTGTTGACTCGTACCTGTGATGCAGGCGCCTGCCAACAAACTGGTCATTTGCAGAAGTCTAAGGTAATTTACTTGACAAAAATCCAGCCCTCGTCTGATGTTGCATGATTGTGGGATATCAATTGGCTCCCCTGCACCCAACAAGCCTTTCCTTTCAGCAGCAGCAGGAGGAATGGAGTTCCAGAGGCTGGAGATGGTGGTATAAGGGAATCAGACTCCCAGACGTGGCAGAAGGTTGGTTGAGGAGGCTCAGAAGCAGCAACATGAGGAGACAGCAGTGAGTTCCAGAAGATGGCAGCACGCCAGACAGAATACAATCAACAGATTCACACACTTGGAGGAAGAAGTGTGAGGAGTTTAGATATGGCAGAATACCACAGGGTGGAGAGAATGAGCAGAGAGTGAGATTAGATGAGGTGGGATATTAAAAGGTGCAGAGAATTAGAGGAATGCAAGATGAGACTGAATGAGCTACTAAAAGTATGGATATTGCAAAGAGAGAGGAATAAAACTGGGTAGAACATTAAAGAATGTGGGAAGTGAAGAGAGAGCAAGACAGTGGGACATTACAGTGAGTTCAGAGTGAGCAGAATGGGTGAGATATTAAGAAGTGTGGGCAAGGAAAGAAATTAGACTGGATGTTAAAATCTGTAAACTATTAAAAGGTGTGGGGAGTGAGGAAAGAGTAAAATTAGACTGGATGAGACAATAAAGGATGTGAAGAGCGAGGACAGAGTGAGATTAGACTGTGCTAAAGGGTATCGAGTATGATAAATAAGTGAGATTATATTGGGTGGGATATAAAAAGGTTTGATAGTGGAGAGAGAGGGTGAGATTGGAATGGGTAGAATGTAAAAGGGTGCCTAGACAGGTAGAATTATGACAGACTATACAAGACATCAAATGGTCAACACTCCATCAATGAATAAATTTTAAAAAATAAGTTGAGAAAGTCTTTAATGGGGGAACAGAGGAATCATATTTTCTGAACGTTATAGAGTACTGTGAATACTGTGAAATGAACAAAGAACTCTGTGTATGAGCAGAGATTACCTCAAAAAGACTTTTTTGCAAGGCATAGTCCTCTTCTTTATTATGTAATGATATCACTTTTTGTATTAGAAACAATGCCTTCAACACTTTGTTCTTCTTCACTTTCGAAATGATGTCTGCTTCTGATTGGACAAAAATATAAATCAAGAATGGAATTACATCACAGAACAAACTATTCAGATCACTGAGTCCATATCAACACTTTAGAAGGACAATTCAGTTAGCCTGCTTTCCAGCCCTCTCCAAACAGTCCTGCAAATTCTTTCAGATATTTATCCAGCTCCCTTTGATTTGTGAAAATTATGAAAACTGCAGATGCTGGAAATCCAGAATGAAAACAGAAAGATTCTTCAACCTCAAACATCAAATCTGTTTCTCCTTCCACAGATGCTGCCTGACGTGCTGGGTGTTTTCAATATTTTCTGCTCTCCCTTAGAGTTGTATTTGCTTTTATTACCATCTCTGCCAGTTTATTCCAGACTCTAAACATTCACTGCTTATAGAAGATCATCTTCATTTCACTTTGTACTTTTGCCAATCGTCTTCATTTTATGTCCCTTAGTTCTTTACTGTTCCATCAGTTTCTCTCTAGCTATTCTGTCAATGCCCTCGTGATTATCATTCAGCACCAAGCAACTGAAAAGCAACTGATCACAAAGTGAAACATAATAAGGCCCATTCTATGTTGTTACACTTCACTCTAAAAATTTATCCAGGCACGTCTTAGTGTGAGTAACACTTGTATATCTGATGCGATTTTCCTTATAGACGTGTATCAAATTATGCCATTGTCCAGGTATCACACATTTCATAGTATTTTGTGGGGAAATTAGACTATAATACCACAGGTCAAGCTGGGACCCCACCAAGATAAATGATATACTTATCTTTTATCCTTCAGGGCCAACACACTCAATGTCCACCACCCAGCCTCCCATCACCACCAATTACTCCACAACTCTTCCGAACAGCCCAAGTTCCAACCTTGATCCTGCCTGTAACCAAACTCCAGCCCACTCCACGCCTCTTATTCATCACAGTGTTGATCCAACCCCAGACTACTATCAGGACTATAGGCCTTTGCAATCTTCAGTGGCAAGGACCTGGGCTCCATTGCAATTACAGCAATGGGCCCACAATCTATATGGTCATTGCTGGACATCTGAATTACAAGGGGTCAAGGGGTGTGCAGGGAGAGTGGGAAAGTAGTGTCGAAGCCAAGATTGGATCAGCCCTGATCTTATGAATGGCAGTGCAGGCTTGAGGGGCCAAGAGGCCTGCTCCTGTTTCTTACATTCTTCTAAAGCACCACACGACAACCACATTGTGCAACCACTGGAGAAATTAGTGGGACTGAAAGCCGATAGACCCCAGGGCCCGATGACCTGCATCCAAAGGCAATGAAGGAGATGGCAGTGGTGAATTTTTAAGCAACTGTATTTAGTTTACTTTCTTCAAATTCCCTACCAAAAATATAATAGGCTTTGGGATTGTAAAAATGACCACTTGGGGATCTACGTAAGAACCAATTGAAGAATTGACAGTTTATCTTTAGTTGCATTCATTTTCTCCATGCTTTCATCATCATATTTCCTTAAATGGCATTTACCGATTTCTGCTTACAAATCTGCTTATATTTACAACACTGTTGACCCAATACGACTGTTTCCTTGTCCACCAGTTTTGGAATTCAGTAAATCGTCAATGGATACCAAAGAAAGAGTGGAGAGCACTAACAACTGATTAGCAATTAATTATCCCATCAATTTACCAGTTCTCCCTAATGCTGGCGATATGGAATACTCACACCATTTTCAACACAGATTAATTTACCAGTTCTCCCTAATGCTGGCGATATGGAATACTCACACCATTTTCAACACAGATTAATTTACCAGTTCTCCCTAATGCTGGCGATATGGAATACTCACACCATTTTCAACACAGATCAATTTACTCCTCTGCTTTCACTGTACTAATTCCTCTGTTCAGTCACGTAAAAGATCAATCCCTTCTTCAGCAATATTTATGAAGGGTGATATCCAGAATGACAACTAGCCTTTAGCAGCAGTGGCACAGCTGATAGAACCACTGCCTTAAAGCGCCAGAGGCCCAGGTTCAATCCTGACCTCAGGTGCTGTCTGGGTGGAGTTTGCACGTTCTCCCTGTAACTGCGTGGGTTTCCTCTGGGTGCTCCGGTTTCCTCCAACATCCCAAAGCAGTTGGCAGGTTAACTGACCACTCTAACTTGTCCCTGGTGTGTACAGGAGTGGTAGAGTCTGGGAGGAATTGAAGAGAATGTGGGGAGAATAAAAAAATGGGAATAATGCAGGATTAATGTAAAATGGGTTGTTGGTGGTCGGTGCGGACTCGATGAGTCAAAGGACCTGTTTCTCGGGTGTATCTCTTTGTGACTCTCTCTATGACTCCACAGTTCAGGATCCAATCCAAACGGGAACAGTAAGGAAACCAACTGAAACTATCAAAGTTTCTTTGAAGAAGTAGTTTTTATAAATGTTTTAAAAAGTCACAGAATGTTGCAGGCAAGTATGTGAGCTAAGATAAGATATCTTTATTAGTCACATGTACATCAAAACACATGGTGAAATACATCTTTTGTGTAGAGTGTTCTGGGGGCAGCCCATAAGTGTCGCCACGCTTCTGGCGCCAACATAGCATGCCCACAACTTCCTAACCCGTACGTCTTTGGAATGTGGGAGGAAGCTGGAGCACCCGGAGGAAACCCACGCAGACACGGGGAGAACGTACAAACTCCTTACAGACAGCGGCCGGAATTGAACCTGGGTTGCTGGCACTGTAAAGCGTTACACTAACCGCTACACTACCGTGTTTGCCACGCCTACTGCAATGGAAGGGAAATATACAGTAAACAGGAGCTCCACAAAGACAAACAGGAAGGGCAGGAGATGGCAGCAGAGGTTGAATGACTGGGCAATTATAAGTAATAATGAGCATTTTGGTGTACTTCCAACAATTCTAAACTCGATTTATCCACTATATAAATATATATATCTATATATATATATATATATATATATATATATACATATATATATACATATATATATATAGATATAGATAGATAGATAGAAGTGCCAGGGGATAATCAGTGCACTTCTCCACAAAGAAGAACCAAAGAGACGGACAGCCTTAATAATTCTGTAACATAGGAACAAGAGAACGTTATTCTGGATATCAAAATATCCTACCTAAGAAACAGGGTTTTGGGCTCATACATGGCTCTAACTGGAGTCTTATCATTCCTTCATACAACTGCAACATAGCACACATCTTTTGTACCCCACCCCACTTTAGATAAAGGCGGACATTTCATTAGCCATTCTAGCTTTTTATTTCCATGTTTCTATGAGATGTTTCTGACTTGGATCCATATATTTCTCTGTTCATTCACATTTCACAACTTACCATTTAGAAAATAAACCCAGTTTATCATTCTTAAGTGCAAATTGGTTGACTTCATACTTACCCAACATCCAGCACAGTTTTAGCCACTCACTTAATCTACCAATTCCCCTCTGCAATCTTCTGTTCCCATACATACTACTTATTGTTAGTTTGGTGCATTCAGTAAACTTGCATATACAGCTCACCATTTATTTTGTTTATAAATATTGTGAAAAGCCAACACCACATTACAGATCACCAGTGTTCACACCCTGTTGAATTAATTGTATAGTCATGATCCCACTCCGTTTCCTACATTGTAACCAATCCTTTGCCTGCATTGATTGGTCACCTCCAGTTTAAACTAGGAACCACAACTGGTTCAAGAGCAAGTTTTGTCTGAAGGCGGCTAGAAACAGGAATGTGTTTTTCCCTCTCTGCACATCTCAGTACAGTGGAAGCACAGTGAGGCAGCTGGCGGCACAGTGGCACAGCTAGTTAAGCTGCTGCCTCACAGCTCCAGTGACTCAGGTTCATTCCTGACCTCCAGTGCGGTCTGTGTGGAGGTTGCATGTTCTCCCTATGACCGCGTGAGTTTTCCCTGCGTGCTTCATTTTCCTCCAACATCCCAAAAACCTGCAGGTCGGTAGGTTAATTGGCCACTGTAAATTACCCTGAGTATGCAAGCGAGTGGTGGAAACTGGGGAGGAGTTGATGGGAATGTAGCAAGAATAGAAAGGGTTAGTGCAGGATTAGTGTAGTACTGGGTGATTGATGGTCAATGTCGAATCAATGAACCAAAGGAGCCTGTTACCATGCTGCATTTCTCTATGACTCTCCCCATGATGTACAGTCTATAACTCTCTACCTCAAGATGTGTTGAATCTTGACATGATTTGTGTTTGTAGGATGATAACGTGTCAAGCTTTTATCAGCGAGCCAGTGTAAGCTGGAAGTATGGAGAGTGTCATTATGCCTCAGCTTGTATCAATGCGATTTAACAGGTGCATTAATTATCTGGAGAATGAGTTGAAAGTGAGTTTGTTGTGCTTAGCAGACTAAAGAATGGAGCTGTGATTTGTGCTGAAGGTGGAGGTGAAGGTTGCTTTTTTTTAGTATCAGTTGTGGTCCAGCTGGCAACAATTGACGAGCAGCTGTGCAAGGCCTGGTACAAGTGTTACATAGAATCACAGAATGGCTTCAAGTCCATACCAACTCTATGCAAGAGCAATGCAGCAAATCCCACTCCCCCACCTCTCCCCAGAGCCTGACTGATATTGTCTTTTCAAGGGTTTGTCTAGTTTCCTTTCCAATGACACCATTGAACATGCCCCCACTGCCCTAAGTACTGGAAGTGCATTCCAGACCTTGACCACTCACTGCATAAGGAAACTTGGCTCTTTTTCTCCAATTAGCTGTGTTCTGCATCCTCAGGTTCATAACCTGTCTGTTGAAGGAAGAGTTCCTCTCTAACTATGCTGCCTCTACACTTCATGATTTTAGATACCCTTACTAGAACCCCTTGCAACCTCCACTGTTCCAAAGAGAACAACCCCAGTGTCACCAATCTCTCCGCAGAACTGGTTTCTCATGCCTGGAGTGGCACAGTGGCATAGCTAATAGAGCCACTCCCTCATTGATCCAGCGACCCGGATTCAATCCTGACCCCCCAGTGCTGTCTGTGTGGCGTATGCATGTTCTCACTGTGACCACATGGGTTTCCTCTGGGTACTCCGGTTTCCTCCCATGTCCCAAAGATGTGTGTGTTGGTATGTTAATTGGACACTATAATTTGCTCTAAGCGTGCAGGTGGGTGGTAGAATTTGAGGAGAATTGATGGAATCTGGGGAGAATAACATGGGAGCAGTGTAGGATTAGTGTAATTAAGTGCTTGGTGGTGGCATGAGCTTGGTGGGTCAAGGGGCCTGTTTCTGACTCCATTACACAATCAGAATCATTCCAGTAATTATCTTTTCCCCCTCCTTAAGGTCTTCACATCCTTCTAATGTACTTGTACTCCCAGGTCCCTGTGTTCTACAACATTCCCCAGGGCCCTTTCATTCACTGTGAAAGTCCTACCTTGGTTTGACTTCCCAAAAATGTAACACCTCGCACTTATCTGAATTGAACGCGATTTGCCATTCCTAGGCCCACTTACCAAGCCGATCAAGATTCCCTGTAATTTTTAATATCCTTCTTCACTGTCTACTATACTTCTATTATAGTGTCATCTGCAAACTTACTAACCACCCAAATGGACACAGTGGATGAGCATGTAGTTGGCACGATTGGTAAGTTTGCAGATGACACCAAAATTTAGTACAGTGGACGGTGAAGGTGGTTATCTAAGATTACAATTTGGACCAAGGACTGGCAGATGGAATTTATGAAATGATGAAAGTGTGAAGTGATACCTTTTGATAAGTTAAACTTGCACAGTAAATGGCAGGACTCTGGAGAATATTGTAGAAGAGAGAGACCGAGAGGTACAAGTACATAGTCCTCTGACAGTAGCGACACAGGTGGACAGGGTGCTGAAGGAGGCATTTGGCATGCTGGTCTTCATTGGTTAGGTCACTGAGCACAAGAGTTGGGACATCAGGTTTGATGAGAGCAAGGGGTGGACGTTATCTATATGGACTTTAGCAAGGTCCCACAGGGAAGGCTAGTCTGGAAGGTTAGATCATATGGGATCCAGGGAGAGATAACTGAGTGGATACACAGTTGGTTTGATGGCAGGAAGTAGAGGGTGACGGAGGCAGGTTGTTTCTCAGACTGGAGGCCTGTGACTAGTGGTGTGCCTCAGGGATTGGTGCTCGACCAATTGTTGTTGTTTGTCATTTATATAAATGATTTGAATGAGAATGTACAAGATTCGAGTGCCTGAGTTATAGGGAGAGGTTGGACAGGCTAGGACTTCATTCCTTGTAGTGTAGGAGACTGAAGGGTGACCTTTTAGAGGTGTATAAAATAATGAGGGGCATAGATAGGGCGAGTGTACATAATCTTTTTCCCAGGGAAAAGAAATAAAAAAACTAGACGCCATAGGTTTAAGATGATAGTGGGAAGATTTAAAAAGGACCCGAGGGGCAGCAACTTCATGCGGAAGCTGGTGAGTACATAGAATAAACTGCCAGAGGAACTGGTTGAGGCAGATACAATAACAACATTTAAAAGACATTTGGATAGGTACGTGGATAGGAAAGATTTAGAGCGATATGGGCCAACCAAGGGCAAATGGGACTAGCTTAGATGCGCATCTTGGTCAGCATGGACGAGTTGGGCCAAAGGGTCTGTTTCCATACTTTGTTACTCTATGACTATGACTCTAACTGTACAAGACTTCAGTGAGACAACACTTGGAGTAGTGTGTGCAGTTCTGGTTGCAAGGATCATACTGGGACTGGAGGGCTTGAGTTATAATGAGAGACTGGATAGGCTGGGGCTTTTTCCCTGGAGTGTAGGAGGCTGAGGGGTGACCTGATAGAGGTATATAAAATCATGAGGGGCACAGATAAGTGGGATCATCACAGACCTTTTCCCCGGGGAGGTGAATCTAATACTGGAAAGCACAGATTTAAGAGGGGAAAGATTGAAAGGTGACCTGAGAGGGCAACTTCTTCCACACATAGGTTGGTGGGTTTATGGAACAAGCTGCCGGAGGAAGTGGTAGAGGCTGTTACAATTCTGACATTTAAAAGATATTTGGACAGGTACATGGATAGGAAAATGCTAAACACTGGCAAATGGGACTACCTCAGGTCAGCAACTTGGTTGGCATGGACGAGTTGGGCCTTTAAACCTTTCCCCTCTTAAATCTGTGAAGGGCGTGTTTCTGTGCTGTATAGCTCCATGACTCAAATAATCAAATACTTTAAAAAGGTTCCTTGCTCTATTTCTGTCGCTATAAAGCCTTGGCTCTATTAGTAAAACCCAGGGCTTTTCCACCACTTTCTATGTAGATCGAATAGTGATTAGGCAAGAAGCTGGCCTATGGAACATAATGGATGAGGGGGTAGAAGGGTGGGTTGGCGAGTTTGCAGATGACACAAAGGTTGGTGGTGTTGTGGATAGTGTAGAGGATTGTCAAAGATTGCAGAGGGACATTGATAGGATACAGAGCTAGGCTGAGAAGTAGCAGATGGAGTTCAATCCAGAGAAGTGTGAGGTGGTACACTTTGGAAGGACAAACTCCAAGGCAGAGTACAAAGTTAATGGCAGGATTCTGGGTAGTGTGGAGGAGCAGAGGGATCTGTGGGTCCATATCCACAGATCCCTGAAAGTTGCCTCACAGGTGGATAGGGTGGTTAAGGAAGCTTATGGGATGTTAGCATTCATAAGTTGTGGGATCGAGTTTAAGAGCCGCGAGGTAACGATGCAGCTCTACATAACTCTGGTTAGACCACACTTGGAGTATTGTGTCCAGTTCTAGTCGCCTCATTATAGGAAGGATGTGGAAGCATTGGAAAGGGTGCAGAGGAGATTTACCAGGATGCTGCCTGGTTTAGAGAGTATGCATTATGAGGAGAGACTAAGGGAGATAGGGCTTTACTCTTTGGAGAGGAGCAGGATGAGAGGAGACATGATAGAGGTATACAAAATATTAAGAAGAATAGATAGAGTAGACAGCCAGCACCTCTTTCCCAGGGCACCAATGCTCAATACAAGAGGGCATAGCTTTAAAGTAATGGGTGGGAAGTTCAAGGGAGAGAGTGGTTGGGGCGTGGAATGCGCTGCCTGGGGTGGTGGTGGAGGCAGGTACATTGGTCAAATTCAAGAGATTGCTAGAGAAGCATATGGAGAAATTTAAAATAGGGGGATATGTGGGAGGAAGGGGTTAGATAGTCTGAGGTGAGGTTTAAAGGTCGGCACAACATGGTGGGCTGAAGGACCTGTATTGTGCTGTATTGTTCTATGATCTATGAGCATGGGAAGATGTGAGGCTATCCACTCCAGGAGGAGGAAAGGCAAATTATTAGAAAAATTTTGCAGTACATTGGGATCTGTGGGACTCTAAGATTTGCTGCCTGCTACAAACAGCAGCCCCGCACAGCTAGGACTGGACTGCTCTGTCTGCAGTCCTGATGCTCTCAACTTCCTAGACTCTGGATCAGTTCAGGTGGCAGCAACAGATGATAGGTGCCAAATGTCACTTTATGGCTCAGCACTACATACCCTCTTCACGTTACTACCATCGGTGAGGAGGTACAGGAGCCTGAAGACCCACACTCAATGTTTCAGGAACAGCTTCTTCCCCTCCACCATCAGATTTTTCAATGGTCCACGAAGCCATGAACACTACCTCGTTGTTCCTCTTTTGCACTATTTATTTATTTTGATAATTTATAGTAATTTTATATCTTTATGTCTTGCACTGTACTGCTGCTGCAAAACAAATTTCACGACACATGTCAGTGATAATAAACCTGATTCTGAATCAACTTCATAGATGTGTTCTTCTCAATGAGGTGGGGATTCTTCTATCAATATATTTGCATCCAATGAGGAGCGCAGCATGACAGGGTCTGGTTCTGGGGAATGAGGTAGCCCAGCTGTCAGTGAGAGAACACTTGGGGATCAACATCCATTGTATCATAATGCTCAAGTTAATGATAGCAGGTGCAAGGAGCAATTTAAATTGGAACCATTTAATTGGAGAACTACTTTCTTCAATAGGGTGACAAAGGATCTGCCCAGGGTGAAGTAGAATCAGAACTTTAAAGAGACAGTTCAGGCGCTGGCTGTGTACATTCTAATAGGGGGAAAAGAATGCCAACTAATGCCACCAACTCCATGGGTGAAAAAGGGTGGAGAATACGATGAAACTAATGAAAGGGATGAGTTATTTATGGTAAACAAGTAACGTGCAAGAATCAAGCCGATTAAAATAAGCTGACAGATGAAAAGGAAAATAAGATGAAGTGAAAAATGAGAACAGAATGAAACTGAAAAACCTTCTGCTGACATGCAAAAAGCAGGTAGTAAGAGGAAGGGCAGAGGCTTCACTGTGTAACAACTCGAACTCTACACTGGGCCTTTTTTGACCTCACAAAACCTGCTTAGCCAACAACTACAGAAGAGCTGGATAAAAACATTATGGGATTCCTAGTTCACAGAAAAAATATGTAGAATTTTAAATTTTACAAAATTAATGTAATATTATAATGCTCTACTAAACTCTTGCTTTGCAGAGATACAGCAACAATGTTAACTAACCAAGATTTATTCCAAAAAGTTTAAACGCCACTCTGTAATAAACCTGAAAAAGCTCCAGATGCAAATCCATGATAAGACTCTGGATAGCTCTTGCACTATAAGAATCTCCTTTTTGCATTTCATCTTGTTCACGTGGATCTGATTCACGAGCTGACTGGTGAATAAGTTCCTGTTACAGAAACCAAAACAAAATAAATTGAACAATGCAATAAAAGTAAACAAGAAACAAGATGTAGGTGTAGCTTTTTTTTAAATTTCCCTTTTAGAATTCCCAAGATTGACCCAGCAGGAACTGTGGTAATTTACAATGGGCTATCACACGCAAATACATCTTTAAAATTCCATCTCCAACTTTATAAAAGGATTACTATGCCTTCCCTGGGTTTCCTGCTTGCAAACCACAGGGAAGAAACAAGATCGACATGGGCAGGTTGAAGAAGCCATTTTAACTATCTGTCATACTGCTTCCACCAGGTGATAAAGTTTAAAATCAACCCCGAAAATTCTTCTTCAATTCACATCCATCAATAGTATCCTCAATAGTTTTGAACAGTGTATCTAAGAGCCTCAGGAGCCGCATCTTACACATACCCTCAACTGATTTGTCCGATAAATTCATTATTCAAATTCATTAACAGATTTTCTTACATTTAAAAGGTTATTGTCAATCAACAAACTTCCATCAGGTGAAATAGCTGCTGAGCGGGCTGTAGCTATGCTATCCATTGCCTTCTCGAGCATTTTACATGCAATAGCAAGTTGATCAGATGGATTCTTCTGGAAAAAAAAGCACAGTTGGTGTTGGGTCTCTTGAAGAGCATTAAGGTGGATAAGTCCTCAAGACCTGATGGGATCTATCCCAGGTTATTAAGAGAGGCAAGAGAAAGGATGGCTGGAGCCTTGACAAAGATGTTTGTATCTTCCCTAGCTACAGTTGAGGCTCCAGAGGACTGGATAATAGCCAATGTTGTTCCTTTGTTTAAGAAGGATAACAGGGATAATCCAGGGAACTATCAGACAGTGAGCCTTACATCAGTGGTAGGGAACCTATTGGGGAGGATTCTTAGGGATAGGATTTACTCACATTTGGAAAAGCATGGATTAATTAGGCATGGCTTTGTGCAGGGCAGGTCATGTCTTACAAACATAATTTGAGATTTTTTGAGGAGGTGACAAAGATGATTGGTGAGGGTAGGGCAGTGGATGCTGCCTACGTGGACTTTAGTAAGGCACTTGACCGGGTCCCTCACAGTAGGCTGATCCAGAATAAGATGCATGGGATCCACGATGACTTGGTGGTTTGGATTCAGAATTGCCTTGCCAATGGAAGACAGAGGGTAGTGGTGGAAGGATGTTGTTCTGGCTGGAGGTCTGTGACTAGTGGTTTTCCACAGGGATCAGTGCTGGGTCCTCTGTTGTTTGTAATATATACAGATGACTTGGGCAAAAATGTAGATGGGTTGACTAGTAACCTTACAGACGACACAGAAGTTGGTGGAGTTGTGGACAGTGAAGAAGGGTGTGAAAGAATACAGCAGACTATAGATCAGTTACAGGTATGGGCGGAGAAATAACGATAGAGTTCAACCTAGGTAAATACGAGGTGTACTTTGGGAGGTCAAATGTAAGGGGAAAGTATACAGGACCCTTAACAGCATTGATGTACAGAGGGATCTTGGGATCCAAGTCCACAGCTCCCTGAAACTAGCAACACAAGCAGACAGAGTGGTAAAGAAAACGTATGGCATGCTTGCCTTCATTGGTCGGGACATTGAGTAAAAAAGTCAGGAAGTAATGTTGCAGCTGTATTAAACTTTGGTTAGGCCACATTTGGAGTATTGTGTGCAATTCTGGTCATCCCATTACAGGAAGGACGTGGAGGTTTTGGAAAGGGTGCAGAAGAGGTTTATCAGGATGCTGCCTGGAGTAGAGGGTATTAGCTATATGGAGAGGTTGGACAAACTTGGGTTGTTCTCCTTCGAGCTTTGGAAGCTGAGGGGAGACCCGATAGAAGTATATAAAATTATGAGAAGCACAGATAGGGTAAGACAGTCAGGATCTTTTTCACCAGGGTAGAAATGTCAAATACTAGAGGACATAACTTTAAGGTGAGACGGGAAAAGTTTAAAGGAGATTTGCAAGATAAGTTTTTTTTCACAGAGTGGTGGGTGCCCGGAACGGGCTGTCAGAGCAATGGTGGAAGCAGATACGATAGTGGCATTTAAGAGGCTTTTAGATAGGCAGATGAATATGCAGGGAACAAGGAATATGGATCATGTGCAGACAGAAGGGATTTGTTTAATTTGGCATCATGTTTGGCACAGACATTATGGGCCAAAGGGCCTGTTCCTGTGTACTTTCTATGTTCTATATCAATCATACCTTTGCAATTCCTTCTAAGCAGGAAACATCAGTAAATTTCAATGTTCAGATTTATTTCCAAAATTAAAAAAAAGATAAATAACGATTAGTTGAACTAAGTTACAAGGCTTTAAAGATTTGTTAAAGATTAAAAACAAGATAAAATATTTATGATCATTGACCTCTCCCTCAGTTGATAAAATCTAGCACATCATGAACACATTGGGAGAGAACATGGATATACCCTGAAACCACACTGCCCAATTAACCTGCACCTTCTCATTAGGAATCAGAAATTACATCAACGTTTGCTGTCTGCTTTTGATTGCCGTGTGCAGCCAGTGTTCCCCAATCTGTTACTTGGCTGCATACTCAAGTGTGGAAAGCCCATATCAGGGATGCCCAGTGTGTTTGGTTCCTTTCAGTTTCTGTGAATATGGATCATGTGCAGGCAGGGACAACTCACCAAGACAGTTTTGTTAAGATCTCGCATATGTCCTCAAGCAACCAAAAGAACAAAGGCTACATGTGAACACCACCACTTGCTCCAAGTCACTCATCATTGTGAGTTGGAACCACCCACCCTTCTTCATCACTGCAGAATCATGGAACTATCTACTTGCCTTGAGGGAGTACCTTCAGCACAGGTTCCACAGTGGTTCAAAACCACCACCTTCTCGAGGGCAACTAGGAATGGACATTAGCTGCTGGCCTTGTCAGCAATAACCACATCCAATTTATGAATAAAACTGCTACTCATACCTAATAAAAAAATCTGCTGATCTCAGTCTTGGAAGGGTGATGACGATCGTGAATTAATAGCATCATCAATAACGATTTGCATTTACACAGCATCTTAACATAGTGTAGAAATCACAATGCACACAAAAGCAAGTATCACTGGACTGAAATTTGGAAAAATTAGATACTGAGCCATCGAGAGGGGCAATAGGACAAAAAAAGACAAAGAGATATGTTGTAAGAAATGTCTTATAGATAGCTATACTGTCAGACAGTTTTAGGCAGAAAATTCCAAAGCATATGAAAGCACAGGCATCATCAGTGCAGAGATTAAAATCAGTCGAGTGGACACAGCCAGAATCAGAGGACTGAAGAGATCGAATTGGCTTCTAGAGCTGGAACAGGCTGGTGTGATTGGAGGAGAGGCAGGGTTTATTTTATTGGTATTGGTTTATTATTGTCACCTGTACCGAGGTACAGTGAAAAGCTTGTCTTACAAACCGATCATACAGGTCAATTCATTACACAGTGCAGTTACATTGAGTTAGGGTGAGGAACAAGCTACCAAAACCCAGGGAATGCTGGCAGGATCTGAAAATCCCTTTGTTACTCTATTGCTAGCTAACAGAAAACAGAAAATTGGGATAAATTTTCAGATTGACGATCAGTAACTAGCGGGGTGCCTCGAGGATTGGTGCTGGGGTCTCAACTATTTACAATCTATATTAATGACTTGGACAAAGGGACGATGTGGACTGTAGCCAGACTTGCTGATAACACAAAGATAGGTGGGTTAGCAAGTTATGAGGAGGAAACAAAAAGCCTGCAAAGGAATATAGATGGGTCAAGTGAGTGGGGAAGAAGTTGGCACATGGTGCATAATCTGGGAAATTGAGGTTTTCTAACCTTTGGAAGAAAAGACATGAAAGAGCAAACCATGGAGCAAATTTAAGAGCTAATAAGAGGAGGAAAGTGGTGTTGAGGCCAAGAGTAGATCAGCCATGGTATCATTGAATGGCAGAGCAGTCTTGAGGAACCAATATGCTGGTTCCTGCTTACCTTCTTATGATCTGATTTCTATAATATCAAGAAGATTTAAGCATATTTTAACCACATTTTAATCCTTTGTCTCCAGCACCTTCTTCGAGGTGCAAAAAAGATCAGGGTGGGTGGATTGTCACAGGAATACCACGGCAACTGCCTACAAATCTTGCTCACACTTACATAATGATTTTTGTGTAGCTGCACACCAATGGCACACTGAAGTGGAAACCCTTGTAAGTAACAAAAATATTCCTCAAAATCCTCGGATGCTCTAATTCCACGTGCATGTGGTTGGTAACACCTGCACCAGTGGAAAGACTGCCAAGGCTGCAAACCTGAGCACTCATTCATTCCTCAGTTGGACCTGAACAGATTCAGAAACAAACAGGTTGTGGGTAAAAGACAAAAGAGACTGCAGATGCTTGAATCTGGAACAAAAAAATAGAACCCTGGAAGGTCAGGCAGCATCTGTGGAGGCAAAAGGTGTAAGTCAATGTTTTGGGGTTGAGACCCTGAGAGGGAAGAGGAAAGATTGCCAGTACATAGCAGTACGAGAGAGGGGTGGGACGGAGGCAGTTAGGTGATAGGTGGAACCAGATATGGGAAGGAATGATGCTGGACAGTTGGAACCTGGTGGGGGTGGGTATGGGAAAGGTGAACAAAGGGAGAAGGAACCGAGGTGGACAGGTGAGAGTGTGTGGGAGAAGACTTGGGCACAGGTCACCTGAAATTGGAAAATACAACGTTCATACCATTGGGTTGTAAGTGACCAAGTGAAAAATGAGATGTTTTTCCAATTTGCATTTGGCCTTACCACAGCAATGAAGGTGGCCAAGGACAAACAGGTCAGTGTGGGTGTGGGAAGGAGAGTTCAAACTGGTAAACTTTAAATTGGTAAATTGGTTTATTATTGTCACTTGTACCGAGGTACAGTGAAAAACTTATCTTGCATACCGATCGTACAGATCATTTCATTACAACAGTGCATTAAGATAGTACAAGGTAAAACAATAACAGAATACAGAATAAAGTGTTACAGTATAGACAAAGTGCGGTGCAGGTAGACAGTAAGGTGCAAGGTCACAACAAGGTAGATTGTGAGGTCAAGAGTTCACCTTATCGTACTAGGGAACCATTCAATAGTCTTATAACGGTGGGATAGAAGCTGCCCTTGAGCCTGGTGGTATGCACTTTCAGGCTTTTGTATCTTCTGCCCAAAGGGGGGGTGGGGGGCTGCACGGTGGGGGAGAGAGAGAAGAGAGAATATCCCAGGTGGGTGGGGTCTTTGATTATGCTGGCTGCTTTACTGAGGCAGCGAGAAGTATAGGCAGAATCTGTGGAGGGGAGGCTGGTGTCCGTGATGTGCTGGGCTGCGTCCACAACTCTCTGCAGTTTCTTGCGGTCCTGGGCAGAGCAGTTGTCGTACCAAGCCGTGATGCATCCAGATAGGATGCTTTCTATGGTGCATCGATACAAATTGGTGAAGGTCAAAGGGGACATGCCAAATTTCTTTAGCCTCTTGAGGAAATAGAGCTGGTGAGCTTTCTTGGCTGCGATGTCTACGTGGTTAGACCAGGACAGGCTAAGATGAGTTTGAGGATAGCTGGGGATAACTTTGGCAGCTACTTACAAGCATAGTCATGACCTCCAGTTGATTGTCGGCTTATTCCAGTGGTTATAAATGTCTCTCACCACTTGACTCAAGATGTTGAGCCTCCTGGGAGCCTGCAGGCCCTCTATGCCAGGTACTGTCTGCAAGCTGCACCTCTTTGCTGATACCCACTTTCCTGCAGAGCTGGGATCCATACACACGGTGCAGCCCCTGCTAGTGGTCATCTCAGTCCTCACCCGAGGTCCTAAACAACACAGCTTAAGCAGCATCCATGCCAATATGTCAGATTAGTGTGCGATTAAAGTCCAACTGACACATACAAATTTTGTAAAGCACTGTGAATAATCCCTTGCACAGAGTCATAAGAGAGCAACTGTGAGCATTCAGAAAAGCGCTACACTACAGATGCAGTACTTGTTGACATATTGTCCTCTCAGTTTCAGGGCTTCTCATTGCCTTGCTTTCACTGATGCGTTTCAGGCAGCTTGAAGAACCAATGGAGCCAAAGTTAAACATTATAACTCATATTTATGTTCTACAATTGATTTGTTATGGTCTTCAAATGAACAACCTTGTTCTCCAAGGGGGTTGTTTGCATGCACCTATCATTTAGCAATTAAATGCAGAAGTCGACAGGCTGGAACCATGCTCCTGATGCACTGTCTGCTTAACCCCTCACCTACCCCCAAACCATGCAGTCTTCCACATTAAAATTCAGCCCCAAGTCTCTAGAGTGGAACTTCATATCCCACAGTTATGACTCGCATGCAACACTGACACCACCACGCCACAGTTGAGAATACAAGCTTTGGAATCTTTAAGGTTAGAAATGTGAAGGTTTAACTTTGCACTTGAGTTATTAATTATACAGGATCCTGGACAGACTCCACCTCTTAACAATCCAAGTTTAACTTGAGCTGGCATCTAAACCAGAAAAATAGTTTTAACTGCTTCACGTTATCCTTGGAGTTATTACAAAAAGTGCCAATTGTAAGATATTAATTACACTGAATATTTCAAGCAGTTGAATAAGTTCATATCCTACATGTAGAAATCTCTGCTTCAACCAAACTGTTTGCACCTTGTATGATTAACTTGGTGATAAAGATCCTTTATGTAATTGCTAATAGCAACTAAATGGATTTTTTTTTAAATATTCTAGTTACATACCTGCATACCTTCTAAGAAGTAAAATGCCCTACTCGGAAAGAAAGAAGGATACAAGAGTGGCAATGTGGCAGAATGAATGAATGCCTTCTGGATGGAAGAGACAATAATTCATTGTTCATATTTCTTTCAAATTCTTCTCTTTGCAATTGATAATGCCACTCACCATTAATAAATTAGTGGGACCACAATATTCTGTTTGTATTGATGCTGGCGTTTGTGTAGAAGTTGCTGTATCGGCTCTATTTGCAAGTATACCTATAGAAATTGATAATTACATGTTCACGTTAAAAGGAAATACTTAACTGCTGAAAGAAACATCCACAAAATCTTATCGCCCCATCCACAAGTTGTTTTCAAACCTTTGGAATTCACAAACTTGCATGTTCTTGGCTTGTAACTTATGGTACAATTCGCACCATTATACCTTGTTTCATTACATGGTAGCTTTTAAATTCTAGAACATGATTTTCTAACATCTGAACTCAACATTCATTAAAATAATGCAGCATCACAACACAACATGGGAGCAAATGCAGGAGCTGTGTTTCTAAAGGGAAACACTGTCCTCAGCATAATCATGTAATGACACTTCAGAGAAAGATAATTGGGATGCACAATATATCCATTTCTGTATAAAACTGAAATTGTTGGAAATGCTCAGCAGTTGCAGCAGTCTCATTTTTACCACTGGTATTTAGTACTTCTACATCAACAGTCACCAGCAGAAAAACTTGAGGGCCCTTCTTTCCTTTCTTGAAGAGAAGCCCAACCAATTCCACCCTACCCTTGCCCTCCTCAAACTGGCTGGAATATGTTCACACATTGAACAAGTTCTCAGAAAGCAAGCAACTCCAGATATTGGAAATCTGAAATAAAAACTGAAAATGCTGGAAATGCAAAGCAGGTCAAATGGAATCAATAGAGAAGGTTAACATCTCAGGTTGGTGTTCCATCAGAACCCTCTATTGACTACTTCTCCTTTGATTGTGCTTACTTCCTCCAAGTAAAAGGTGTTACCATGAGAATATGGGTCCAAGCTGTGCCAATCTCTTTGTGGGACTGTGGAACATGGTATGGTTAGTAAGTTTGTGGGTGACACTAAAATAGGTAGACAGTGATCAAAAATTCAGGGGGATCTTGATCAGCTAGGTAAGTGGACAAAGGACTGGCAAATGGCGTTCAATCCAGATACGTGCGAGGTGTTGCACTTTGGGAAGTCAAACCAGGGTAGGACTTGTACAGTGAATGGTAGGGCCCTGGGGAGTGTTGTGGAACAAAAGAAGCAAGGAGTACAGGTACATGGTTTGCTGAAAGCAGTATCACAAGTGGACAAGATAGTGAAGAAGGCATTTGGCACGCAGGCCTTCATTAATCAAGGTATTGAGTATAGGAGTTGGGACATTATGTTGAAGTTGTACAAGATGTCGGTGAGGTCGCACTTGGAGTGCTGTGTACAGTTTTGTTCACCCTGTTATAGGAAAGATGCCATTGTGCTGGAAAGAGTGCAAAGAAGATTTACAAGAATGTTGCCAGAATAAGTATATGGATAGGAAAGGTTTAGAAGGATACGGGCTAAATGCAGACAAATGGGTCTAGCTCAAGTGGGCACCTTGATCGTTATGGACATTGGGCTGAAGGGCCTGTTTCCATGCTGTATCACTATGACTCTAATCTCTATTTCAGTCCTACTGAGATCCCCACTCTCACCTCTTCTCCTGTTACATTGATGACAATATTCGTTGTGTTTCCCACTCGTCTTGAATGAGAAAGTAACTTTGCTGCCAATGTTCCTTGACCTTAGTTTCCACTACACCAGTTTTCACATTTACAGAGTAATCCTCTGCAACTTCTGACACTCCAATATGATGCCTCTACAGGTCACAGGGGAGAGTGCCTGGGGAGGGAGGGATGAGCAGACTAGGGAGTCACAGAGAAAGTGATCCTTGTAGAAGGTGGGAAGGGGAGGGGAAGATCTGGTTGGTGGTGGGATCTCATTGTAGATGGCAGAAGTTGCAAAGAATAATATGTTGGATGCATAGGCTGGTGGGGTGGTAGGTGAGGACCAGGGGAACTCTATCTTGTTCTGCCTTGGGGGTGGGGGGGGGGGGGGTGAGTGGTGGAGAAGAGGGATGGGATAAGGGCAGAAGTACAGGAAAGAGAGGAGATGGGGGTCTCCATCAATAACAGTGGAGGGGAAGCCCCATTTCTGAAAATGCAGGACATCTCGGATGCCCTGGAGTGGAAGACTTCACCTCAAGAACATATGTGGCGGAGACGGAAGAACTGAGGATAAAAAATGGCATCCTTGCAAGTGACTGGGGGAGGAGGTGTAGTCAAGGTAGCTGTGGGAGTCAATGGGTTTGCAGTAGATGTCAGTGGATAATCTGCCTCCTGAGATGGAGAGAGAGATCAAGAAAGGGGAGTGAGGTGTCAGAGATGGACCAAGTGAACCAAGGTGGTCTTCTCTCCCCTTTCTTGATGTAACTAACTTGATGCTATAGGGTCTTTGGATATCCGAACCTTTACTGGTTGTACTGATGTCAACAGTAGAAGCATGAGCCTGCGCTGTTATCTTATGCAAACATAAAGATTATCAGCGATATGATCGTAAAAAAATTAATAATATAAGTGCCTCTCAATGCTCGAAAAATCCGAAAGCATTGCCAAGTACCTACACTCCATCTGCCATGGCCATCTGGAGCTCCTGGTTGCCAGCCATTTTAATTCTCCTCCCTATTCTCACACTGGTTTGTCTGTCCTCGGCATCCTCCACAGCCAGGGCGATGCCCAACACAAACTGGAGGAGCAGCATCTCATATCCTGCCTGGATGGTCTACAACCTGACGGCATGAATATTGAATTCTCCAATTTCAGGTAACCTGCTCCCCCCCCCGTCCCTTTCTCTCTCCTCCTGCTTTACCCACTTCCTCCTACACACAGCCAACTGCCTCCCCACCGCCCCCCATCACCCTGTTCCTTTCCCCTCCATCACCCACGCACCCCTCCCACTGGGTCCCCTCCCCACCTCCCTTGTTTGGTTCCAGGCTCCACCTTCCTCTCCCATCAGATTCCATCATCTGCAGCCCTCTGTTGCCTCCACCTCTCACCTCCCAGCCTCTGTGCTATCTCCACCCTCCCCTCCTCCATCTGCCAATCACCCCTCCTCGCCTGGATCCACCAATCACTTTGCCAGCTCTTGCTCCACCCCTTCCCCTCATCTCATCTCCCCTCTACTCTTTCGGTCCAGATGAAGGGTCTCGACCTGAAACATCGATTGTCCTTCCCCACCCCCCAGATGCTGCCTGACCTGCTGAGTTCCTTCAGCAGTTTGTTTTTTTGCTCCAGATTCCAGCATCTGCAGTCTCGTGTCTTCAGGTAACAAAACTGTTTCTCCTCCCCCACACCCCTCAACCAAAGAGGACACTGAAGAAAGCTCATAGTTACACAGTGAAAAGATCTCCAGTCACCCCACAATTCTATTCTGCAGTCATCTTTTTATGGGAAAGGGGGGACAGGTGTGGGATAAACAGGCAACTACTTTATATATATACTGGAAATAACTTTACAAAGAATAGGAAACAACCAGCAGTAAAGAAGTGGAAGAAGTGGGCCATTCTATCTGACAAGTGTATACCAGTGTTCATGCTCAAGAGGTTCCTTCACCCTTCTTCATCTAACCCTATCAACATACCTTTCCTTTCCTTTCTCCCTCACATGCTTATCTAACTTCTCTTGAATGGTATTGGTTTACTATTGTCACTTGTACTGAGGTACAGTGAAAAACTTGTCTTGCATACCGATCGTACAGGTCAATTCATTACACAGTGCAGTTACATTGAGTTAGTACAGAGTCTATTGAGGTAGTACAGGTAAAAACAATAACAGTACAGAGTAAAGTGCCACAGCTACAGAGAAAGTGCAGTGCAATAAGGTGCAAGGTCACAACTATGTAGATTGTGAGGTCAGAGTCCATCTCATTGTATAAGGGAACCGTTCAATAGTCTTATCACAGTGAAAAACTTGTCTTGCATACAGATCGTACAGGTCAATTCATTACACAGTGCAGTTACATTGAGTTAGTACAGAGTCTATTGAGGTAGTACAAGTAAAAACAATAACAGTACAGAGTAAAGTGTCACAGCTACAGAGATAGTGCAGTGCAATAGGGTGCAAGGTCACAACAAGGTAGATTGTGAGGTCAGAGTCCATCTCATTGTATAAGGGAACCGTTCAATAGTCTTATCACAGTGGGGTAGAAGCTGTCCTTAAGTCTGGTGGTCTGTGCCCTCAGGCTCCTGTATCTTCTACCTGATGGAAGAGGAGAGAAGAGAGAATGACCCGGGTGGGTGGGGTCTTTGATTATGCTGGCTGCTTCACCAAGACAGTGAGAGGTAAAGACAGAGTCCAAGGAGGGGAGGCTGGTGTCCGTGATGCACTGGGCTGTGTCCACAACTCTCTGCAGTTTCATCTACATTATTCACATTAACTCATGATATAATGTTCTGCATACTAACTACCAGTGAGTAAAGATGATCTGAAGTCACTAAACAAAAGCAAAAAACTTCCTCAAACCTTCCTCAATCAATATTTCATTTTTGATTTTAACCTAATTTACAAATCTTCTATTATACTTTCTGGCAAAATCTTAGCAAGTCTCAGCGGAAACTCTTCACGCCAATTGGTTAAAGAGCCTCATTCTTCCTCCCTGCTCAAAGATAATGCAGGTGAACTGCAAAGGGCACAGTGCTGAATCAAATATCCTCTGCGAAAACCTCCAGTCAAAAGTCTGAGCAATCTCAGTCAGCAGATGTCAGCAAAATGGACAATGAGTGGCATTCCTTCACCACTGACCTCAAAATCTGGGCCATCACACCAATCAACTACCAAATACTTCACAAAGTATGTAACAAGGGAGAATAAGGAAGTTCTCCCATACAGCATGACCAAAACTTCGTTCCTAATGAACATCACTAAAAACAAATCATCTGCTTGTTATCACACAGCTTATGTGAGACCTGCCTGAGCTTCTGACATGAGAATTTCAAAAGCACTTTGAGGCAAGAAATTGCATGCTCATCTCCTGAAGTTGTAAAAAGCACAACATAAAACCGTCCATTTTTCTTTCACTTATTATTATATTTCTAAATGTAAAAATATATCATTGTATTTATCGTTCAGTGAGCAATAAAAGTCTCACTTCATCATCTGTTTGTATCCCCTGATAGTGTCCAATACCTGACTTTTTCTTGGATTTCATACTCGAATCAGCCAGGTTTTCCAGCGCCCCAGCTGAGTACAGTACGACATCTACCATCAGCACAGGGTCAATGTGGCCTATGTTGCACCAATGAGCCACTTCTTGAAGAATGTACAGGATATGGATCCACTGAAAACAAAACAAAAATAAATGTATATTTATCATAGGTATGAATAGTCAAGTAACCACCTGAGTAATGTAAAGCAAAGATAACATGCACTAAAAAGAATATAAGTATAATTTATTTTATTTTTATTACGTAAGTATTGTTTGTGTTCTCAGAAAAATAGCTAATACAAGCATGGGAAAAGAATCTGAAGGTATTCTACATGCACTATGAATACCAGATGTTATCAAGGGCTGGAACACAGATTCATATCCACATTCACCCCGTTATCCCATATATTATGTTTCAATCTCAGCTGCAGCACTGAAGCCTAAATGTGTTCCCACATTAAAAAGGATTGGGGGGGGGGGGAGGGGTGGTTGAAATCACATAGAAAAAATAAATATGCTGAGCCAATATGACAGACAGAGAAATCAAGTGACCCGAAACTGTAGAATTCAGTATCAAGTCCAGAAGGCTGCAATGTGCCCAGACACAAGATGAGGTGCTGTTTCTCAAGCTCGTGTTATTCCATGCCGACCTTTTTGCCCATCTATACTAATCCCAATTGCCCTTATTAGGACCATATCCTTCTACGTTATGCCTATTTAAGTGCCTGTTTAAATGCCTCTTAAGTGTAGTAATTGTATCAAATTCCACTACCTACCCTGACAGCGAGTTCCAGATATCAACCACTCTGTGCAAAAAAAAAAGCTTACTCCTCAGATCCCCTTTAAAATTTTTTCCCCAAGATTTAAACCTATGTCCTCTTGTTTTTGATTTCCCTATCATGGATACCTAGAAGAAGGATTTTGACTATCTACCCTATCTATGCCTCTCATAAGTTATTTACCTCTATCAGGTCATCCCCTGAGCCTCCTTCGCTCCAGGGAAAACAAGCCCAGCCTATCCAACCTCTCCCCATAACTAAAGTCCTCCAAACCCAGGCAATATCCTGGTGAATAAAAACAGAAAACACTGGAAATACTCATGCATTCTGAATGGTCAGGCTGCATCTGTGGGAAGAGAAACAGAGATAATATTTGATGTGGAAGACCCTTTGTCCATTGACCTGAAACATTAGTTCTGTTTCTCTTCCCGCAGATGCAGCCTGACCTGCCGAGTACTTCCAGCATTATCTAGTTTTATTTTAGATTTCCAGCACCTGGAGTTTTGTTTTCATTTTCCTGGTGAATCTCCTCTGCATTCATTCCAGCACAATCACACCCTTCATATAGTGTGGTGACCAGAACTGCACTCTATACTCCGGTTAATGAGAATAGGTTACGGAGAAAATTAGTGGGGGAATTGGATTGCTCTGCAAGCTGACATACACTTGATGGGCTGAATAGCCCCCTTCTCTGTCATAAGGAAGTATGGAGCCAAACCAAAGTTGGCTACAGGGAAAAAACACTCCTGGCTTCTGTGAAAAAGAAACACAGAGGATACCAGATCTACAACAAAAGCCATGTTGTCACACTAAATATACCTGAGCAAAGCCATGACATTCTCATGTTTGAAAAGGCCACTCAGGAGTAGCCCTGAAACGCTCATTGCAGTTGGTCTCAATACTTATGGTGGCTTGCTTTATGAACATGTGAACCATAGGAGCAGCAGAGGGTTTCTCAGCCCCTCAAACCTGCTCCACCATTTAGTAATATTATAGATGATGATGACTACATGCTTCACACTCTCTCTATTGTGACTGTTTACCTCTTAACACCAAAGTTTCGGATTAGGACTAGGATGCTGTGGTCAGATCAACAAATAGTTTTTTTTTTATCTACAGTGTGGTAATAGGCCCTTCCAGCCCAACGAGTCCGCGCCGCCCATTTTAAACCCATATTAACCTCCCCATACGTCTTTAGAATGTGGGAGGAAACCGGAGCACCCGGAGGAAACCCACGCAGACACGGGAGAACGTACAAACTCCTTACAGACAGCAACGGGAATCGAACCCCGATCGCTGGCGCTGTAACAGCGTCGCGCTAACCACTACACTACCGTGCCGCCCCAAGTTAAGGACTTGGGTAGAGAATCGGGCTCAACTCTGCAGATGGAAATTTGTGGACTCTGGGGATCTAAGGACCAAGGACACAGTAATTTGGGCTTCAAAGGATTGGAGGAGGATCAGGGCCTCATCAGTCTGAGGGTCAAGCCTTGGACAAATGGAGGTCAAAGACCCAGGGCATTAAAGCTGCCAGGGGATTATGCAATCTGGGGAGCAGGATGGTGATCAATACTGTAGGTTATAAAGACATGAGGGATATTTCTGGGTTTGACTTTGGTGGGGTCTCAAGTCCACCAATGTATTCTGAAAGCATGTTTGTCCTGGGAATGGCCAACAACAGGTTAATTTACCCGTGTGTGCTCCAATAACATTTTTGTACAGAGAATGGTTTTGTTTGATGTGCAATTCAGGCCAATAAGTGCCTTACTGAATTTCCAAATTGCACAAAATAACCCAGAAGTGGACATAATCATGTTTCACTCTGTCCAACGCACAGCACATGAGAAAAACATGACGTGAAACTAATTTCTGAGCCAATGTGTTGGAAACATTCAACAGATAAAATACATCTTTGGAGAGAGAAACAAAAAGTTAAGGTTTCAGGCCATTGCTTGCACTCCAGCAGGTTCTGTCATCACTGAATATTGAATCCCTCAACTCGGCCACATTCCTGGGCACTCGGAGCTGACTCTTCGTCCAACTCTTTATGTTCAGCTGAATCTACTCCTCGCCCCATTACTTTGCTGCAATCATTCACAACCTTCCTTGCCGCTTTTTCTGTTCCTTTACATGTATTACCACTTGTTTGCCTTCAATCATAATTCGTCTATTTTTTAAATTTAATCACTCCTGGCTCCCACTGCATCACCACTGTTAACCACACACTCCACTCTTCCACAACATAATAATTAATTAAAAAGTTGTATAATATCTAACAACTTCCAGTACTGATGAAAGGTTACCAACCAGAAATGTTAAATCTGTTTCTCTCTCCATGGATGCCACCTGACCTGTTGAATTATTTCCAAAATTTTCTCTATTATTTCAGATTTCCAGCTTCTGCAGTGTTTCCTATGGTTATGATTCACACAATCAAACAGAAAGTTAATAAATATACATACCTTCTCAAAGCCATCCACCTTCTTTAGATATTTGATGGAACCACTCGCCTTACAGATGTCTCTCTGCAGAACAGCCTTGCACTTCTGCCACAGGAAAAGAAATGCATCCACAACCATGTCTACATCTGGAACAGTAGCCTAGAAATGGATCCAAAAAAAAACCTTCAGTGTGGTTTGATTTACTTTTGACATTGTTTCTTCTTTGATTTGGCATGTTGGTTTGAATTAATGGTGAAGTGCACCGAACACCTCTCCACCTTGAGGCTTCTTTGCTTATGCTACCAATTGATACAAACACATTGGTAACAAACTTCACTGAACGAAGCCTCTTTCCTTTCTGAGACATTGCCATGTTATCTTAACCTACAACAGAACTGCAGATAAAAGCTACTCCTTAAAGGAATGAGGCAGCAAACCTACAATACACCACTATGTATGGCTAAACCATTGTGGTTCAAATGCCATGCTGCTGTAACATAACTTAGTGTGGCCCATGGTATTGTGAGATGGTTCATGGAAAAGACAGCCAGCACTACACGTTTTACCATGGATGCAGATGGACTGTGTATTTTTATTTAAGCTGCCTTCAGCCTCCCAGACAATCTCGACCTACCGCAATTCGCCTACCACCGAAACAGGTCTATGGCAGACATCATCTCCCTGGCCCTACACTCATCTCTGGAGCATCTGGACAGTAAAGACACTTATGTTAGACTATTGTTTATTGACTACAGCTCTGCAATATTGACTATCATTCCAAGCAAACTCATCTCAAAAATCCTAAACTTGGGACTCAATATCTCCCTTTGCATCTGGATCCTTGACTTCCCGACCAACAGACAGCAATCAGTGAGGATAAGCAGCAACACCTCCGCCACAATTATTCCCAACACTGGTACCCCACAAGTCTGTATCCTCAGCCCCCAACTCTACTCCCTATGCACTCATGACTGTGTGGCCAGATTTTGCTCTAACTCCATCCACAAGTTTCAGATGATACCACCGTAGTGGGCCGTATCTCAAATAATGTTGAGTCAGGATACAGGAAGGAGGTAGACAGCCTAGTGACATGGTGTCATGACAACAACCTTCCTCTCAAAGTCAGCCAAACAAAAGAGCTGGTCATTGACTTCAAGAAGGGGGATGGTGCACATACTCCTGTTTACATCAACGATGCCAAGGTTGAGAGGATTGAAAGTTTCAAGTTCCTAGGAGTGAACATCACCAATAGCCTGTCCTGGTCCAACCACATTGACACCACGGCCAAGAAAGCTCACCAGTGCCTCTACTTCCTCAGAAGGCTGAAGAAATTTGGCATGTCCTTCTTGATCCTCACCAATTTTTACCGATGCACCATAGAAAGCATCCTATCCAGATGCATCACGGCCTGGTATGGCAACTGCTCTGCCCATGACTGCAAGAAACTTCAGAGAGTTGTGGAGTTAGCTCCGCACATCATGGAAACCTTCCCCTTCATAGACTCTGTCTATGCTTCTCGCTCCCTCGGTAAAGCAGCCAACATAATCGAAGATCCCACTCACCCGAGACATTCTTTCTTCTCCCCCTTCCCATCGGGCAGAAGATACAAAAGCCTGAAAGCACGTCCCACCAGGCTCAAGGACAGCTTCTATCCTGCCGTTATAAGACTATTGAATGGTCCCCTTGTATGATAAGATGGACTCTTGACCTCACGATCCACCTTGTTGTGACCTTGCATCTTATTGTCTACCTGCACTGCACTTGCTCTGTACTGTACCACTTTACTTTGCACTCTTATTGTTTTACCTTGCACTACCTCAATGCACTGTGTAATGAATTGATCTGTATGGATGACATGCAAGACAAATTTTTTTTTACTGTACCTCGGTATGTGACAATAACAAACCAATTTACATTGATAACATTATCTTTTGACTTGTTCCATTCTCTTCCTCTGCTGTTCTTTTAAAACTATGTTCTTGCCTCACTTCAGTGCTTTTGTTTGTGCAGCTATGCCCATCTATGAGGCAGCATTTCACCCAATGTGAAACAAGAGTAAAATGAGGTCTTGGGTAGTTATAATATCACAAGATCACAAGATCACAAGACAAGGGAGCAGAAGCAGGCCATTCGGCCCATCGAGTCTGCTCCAAGGAAAGGGAAATAGAAATGAGAAATGGGGAATGGGGGAAGAAAAAAAAACTATTCTAATCCCAATTACCGGCCTTATCCCCATATCCCTTGATATCCTGACTATTTAGATATCTATCTATCTCCTCCTTGAACGCCCCCACTGATCTGGCTTCCACTGCTGTACGTGGCAAGGTGTTCCACAAATTCACCACCCTCTGGCTAAAGAAATTTCTCCTCATCTCTGCTTTGAAACTGTACCCTCTAATTCTAAGATTGTGCCCTCTGGTCCTGGACTCACCCACCAAGGGAAACAGCCCAGCCACATCTACTCTGTCCTTTCCTATCAACATTTTAAATGTCACTATGAGGTCCCCTCTCATTCTTCTGTACTCCAGCGAGTACAGTCCAAGAGCCGACAAACGTTCCTCATACTTAAGCCCTTTCATTCCTGGAATCATTCTCGTAAATCTCCTCTGAACCCTCTCCAACGTCAACACATCCCTCCTAAGATGTGGGGCCCAAAACGGCGCACAATATTCCAAATGAGGCCTTACTAGTGCCCCGTAGAGCCTCATCAACATTTCCTTACTTTTATACACTATACCTCTCGAAATGAATGCCAACATAGCATTCGCTTTCTTTACCACCGATCCGACCTGGTGGTTAACCTTTAAGGTATCCTGCACGAGTACCCCCAAGTCCCTTTGTACTTCCGTGCTTTGGATTTTCTCTCCTCCTAGATAATAATCTGCCCGCTTATTTCTGCTTCCAAAGTGTACAACTGCACATTTCCCTACATTGAATCTCATCTGCCATTTCCTTGCCCATTCTCCTAAACTGTCTAGGTCCCTCTGCAACCTTCCTATCTCTTCAATACTCCCTACTCCTCCCCCTATCTTGGTGTCATCCGCAAACTTAGCCACGAAACCATTTATTCCATCATCCAAATCGTTAATGTACAAGGTAAAAAGGAGAGGTCCCAACACCGACCCCTGCGGCACACCACTAGTAACCGGTAACCAGCCAGAACGAGATCCTTTTATTTCCACTCTTTGCTTCCTGTCAACCAGCCAATGCTCCACCCATTCTGTTATCCTACCCGTAATTCCATGACCTCTCATCTTATTAATCAGTCTCTTGTGAGGCACCTTATCAAAGGCCTTTTGAAAGTCTAAATACACAATATCTACCGCCTCTCCCTTATCCACCTTGCCTGCGATTTCTTCAAAAAACTCCAATAGGTTGGTCAGGCAGGATCTTCCCTTCACAAAACCATGTTGGCTAGGACCTATCCTGCCCTGCGCCTCTAGCTATTCCGTAACCCCGTCTTTGAGGATAGATTCCAATAACTTTCCCACCACTGACGTCAGACTAATAGGTCTGTAATTTCCTTTATGCTGCCTCCCTCCTTTCTTATACAATGGAACTACATTTGCGACCCTCCAGTCCTCCGGAACCACGCCTGAATCTATCGATTTCTGGAAAATAATCGCCAATGCCTCCGCTATCTCTAAAGCCACCTCCTTCAGAACCCAGGGATGCACCTCATCCGGTCCGGGAGACTTATCAGTCTTTAGTCCATTTAGTTTTCCTAGCACCTTCTCCCTAGTAATCTTAACTGAACTCAATTCCATTTCGTGAGACTCCTGACTAACCGGCACATTGCTGATGTCCTCCATGGTGAAAACCGATGCAAAATATTCATTCAATTCCTCTGCCATCTCTCTATCGTCCATTATAATAGCTCCTGCACCGTTATCAATTGGTCCTATATCAACCCGTGTCTCTCTTTTACACCTTATGTATTTAAAAAAACTCTTAGTATCCTTTCGAATGTTATCCGCCAACTTCCTTTCATAATTCCTCTTTTCTTTCCTAATGACCTTCTTAGTTTCTCTCTGCAGGTTTTTAAAAGCTTCCCAGTCCTCTGTTTTGCCACTAATTTTTGCTTCTTTGTACGCTGCCCCTTTTGCTTTTATTTTAGCCTTCACCTCTCTCGTTATCCACATTTGTGCCTTTTTTCCATTAAAAACCTTTTTTCTTGGAATATATCTATCCTGCAATTTCCTTATTTCCTGTAGAAATTCCTTCCATTTCTCCTCTGCCGTCCCTCCAGCCAGCTTACTCTTCCAATCAATTAGGGCCAACTCCTCTCTCATACCATTGTAATTTCCTTTGTTCCACTGAAATATCGATACACCAGTTACCAGTTTCTCCTTCTCAAACTTGAAACTGAACTCAATCATATTGTGATCATTGGTTCCCAGTGGTTCCTTTACCTTTCGTTCCCTAATCACCTCCGGTTCATTACACAGCACCCGATCCAAAACAGCCGATCCCCTGGTGGGCTCTTCAACAAGTTGCTTTAGAAAAACGTCCCTTAGACATTCCACAAGCTCCCTCTCCTGAGTACTACCACCATTCTGGATTTCCCAGTCCACTTTCATGTTAAAATCCCCCATAATTATCTTCACATTGTCACTCTGGCATGCTCATTAAAATAACAAAAAACATGGAAATTGGAAACTTTCTATTTATTTTTAACACCCATCCCAAGTTATTCATTATAAAAACAGAAAATGCTGAAAATTCTCAGCAGGTCAGGCCGCACCTGTGGAAAGAGAAACAGAGCTGATGTTTCAGGTTGAAGACCCTCTGTCAGAACTGGGAAGGAGACAAAAGGCATTTGTTAAGCTGCAGGGCGGGTGGGGGAGCAGATGGATGTTTCTGACGGGGTAAAACCAGGGTAAATCTGGGATAAGCTGAAAACAAGGTTATCTGGTCAATGAGCATTTAGAGAGTGAGAACAGAACATAGACATTGTTCTTCAAGTCATTCATTGTTTATTACAATGGTGACTACATATATAGCATACATTAAAATAGATTTTAACAATTCTTTCAATTGCACATAAATGCTTCATCCCTTACTAAAGTGTAATCACAAAATAACAGAATAATACATGGAAGGAAGCCAACAAAAAGCAAGTCACCTTAAATCTATACCTTCTGGTGTAGATTTAAGCTGCACCCACTCACGTGTAAGCAGTTTATTTATTCCATCAACATATGACCTTATACAAGTCAAACAAATCTCCCCTTAGCCTTCCCTGTGCTAAAGAGAACAGCAGCAATTTTGCTCATTCTGTAACTGTAATCTATCATTCCTCTAACATTCGTAGCAAATCTCCTGTGTACAACCTCCAGCGCCTTTTCTAAAGTCTGGCGCCCAGAATGGACACATTTTCATCACCGTACATTGGATCGAACTGGGTTTAAATACAGGCAATAGCTTAACTTCCTGGCTTTTGTATTCCACTCCTCTCTTTCTAAAACCCAGAATCGGGAGCAAGAATGCACTTAACTCAAATTAAACCTACACTCAGGTGGCTTATTATAGAAGGCAGTTTTGTAACCTTCACACACGTAAATTGACCAAGATTCAGATTTCAGTATGCCATAAGGAACAAACAGGAAATTTAAATGAACTTTTACGACCAGCTATGAGCTGGAAGGAATGCAGGAATCAGACGTACTGAGTCACAAACATGATATGCTTATGCTAGAGAGGGTGCAGGGAACGTTCATTAGGATGTGGCCTGGAGTGGACCATCACTTCTGGGAAAACATTAGTAAGGCTGGGTTCGTTTTCCCTGCAGCAAAGGAGGCTGCGGGGTGATCTGATACAGGTATATAAAATTATGAGATGGATTGACAAGGTAGATAATAAAATCTTTTTCCCATGGTGGGGAGTGTCAAAGATAAGTAGGCATAGGCTTAAGGTTAGAGGTAGGAGGTTTAAGAGGGGATTTAAGGGGGAATCTCTTTTCATACAGATGTTTGGTTAGAGTCTGGAATGTGTTGCCTGAAGAGGTGGTGGAGCCAGATACTCTCAGAGACAAAGTAAGCAAGTACTTAAATCAAATTACTGAGACAAAGTACTTAAATCACCAAAGAGTAGAAGGCTATGGACCTAATACAGGTAAATGGGATTAGTGTAGGTAGGTACAATGGGCAGCATTGATATGGTGGGCCAAAGGGCCTGTTTCTGTGCTCATATGTGCTCATGTTCATATAACCACCAAATGGATGTATTTATATTAGTATGTTTCATTCACTGCTTCCAGCATAATGATGGTTCCTTAAAACTCCAGACTTCTCAGAAAATAAAATCATTGATGCTGTCATGGATTCCCAAAATGGTTCATAACATTTTGACACACATACCTGAAATGGAGTACAGGTATACACAAACATTCTTTCTGCTAGTATCACAAGGTCATCACACAAATTGGTAGCCCCGCTAGGTTGAAGTGATCCTCCTGTAAGAAACAAGCAAATTTATGCTGATAGTAGCAGAATGATTAGGTTATTGGTTATGTAATCCAGAGGCCCGGACTAAAAATCCTGAGACAGGCATTCAAATCCCCAGCTAGGGAATTTAAATTCGGTTAAATAAAGTTGGAATTGATAAGCCAGTATTAGTAATCAGTATCAGGAAACAATTGTATTTTTGTAAAAATTCATTTGATTTACTAATATTCCTCAGAGAAAGAAATCTGTTTTCTGGATGTGATTCTGGTCTCTTGACTTTAATTGCCCTCTGAAATGGCTCAGTCCTCAATGACAACAAAATGGTTCACAACCATCTTCTTGGGGACAACAAATATGGATCCTGTCAGCATTGTCCATAACCCATGAATAAACAACATATGTTATTATCTGTAGATTTGCTGTGATTACATCTTCAAAGGAGATGGCATCAGTCATTGAAATACTGTACATCTGCAGTAGATGAATTTAGTTTCCTTTCCCCTTTTCCACAATTCTGAAGCCCTTGTGATCCACCATTTTCATTTGGTAATTATGGCCAAAGTGAAGGGCTTTTTGGCCTGCTGACCCTGAAGATTGCATACCTATTGCACAGTTTTCTCCCGTAGGAAGACCATGCTTGGACTTGCGAGATGAAACAAATGGTTCCATAGCAACAAGTAGATCCAAATCCAATTCAAAACTCTTCCAAGCCAGATTATCATGTTTCTGAAAAAGACAAACAAAAGATGCAACTTTAAAAGAAATACATTTATCAGTTTATTGTTGGCATTGTTCATCCACCAGGACTTACCCTTAAGAGAGTGAGAAGTGGTGCAATGATAGTATCAAATATATCCAAGTACTCAAAGCAGAATGCAGCCTTGGCAAACCTCACAACAGCCTCTACAGATACACCATCTTCACCTACAAACATGATTCAAGAGAGAGAGAAATATTACACAGGCATTTATAATATTTTGCATTCATTCCTGGGTGCATCGTTGCTTATCCATTGTTCCAATTATCCAGTGATAAATTGAATTGCAGGGCCAGATGGCCTACTCCTGCTCCTATGCTCCAGGTTAGAGGGGTTATAGCACAGAAGAAAGTCATTAAGCCAAATGAGAACTGTAAGCACTACCCAATTAGACTCACTTCAGATTTTTCTCCACTGCCCTAAACATTTCAAGTCACTATCCAATTCCCTTTTTAACATTAATACTGAATCCACTTCAATGTTTACAGTGGTGAATTCCATAATGAATTCATTGTTTTTCCTCATGTCAGCTTTAGATCTGTTGCTAGTTGATTTAAATCTGAGTCTTCTGGTTATTAACCATACCTCCACTGGAAACAGTTTATCCTTAATGATCTTCATTACCAACACTCATTCCCAAGCCACCAACTCCATTCCTCACTGTCGTCACTGCACGATGTGGAATCAGACTGATTACAACATTGGCATCTCATTTCTCCAAGGTCACACCCTGTCTCTGTAACCTACACTAGCTTTACAGTTATCCATGACCTCTGTGCTCCTCCAAATTTGGCTTTATGCTTAGAAATGAGTTTCTCTGCCTCACACTGAGTGTAATGCCTTCAGTTGTTTCGGTTCAAAGCTCTGGATTTCCCTCCATAAACCTCATTTTTACTCTACCCCCATTTCCTCCTTTGAGGCATTCTTTAAAACCTACTTCTTTGAACCAATTTTTTGGACATACCTCTTACCACCTCCTCATGCGGCTCAGCATCATTGTTAAGCAAAGGTCTTGGGCAGTACCTTAAGATGTTTTCCTGTGCTGAAAGTGCTACATAACTAAGAGTTGCTGTCATTGTTGTTTCTGTCATCTATCCTCTTCATACATGGTGTACATAACTGCAGCTTTCTATTGGGCTTGCCATACGGACGAGAAGGATTGTGAGCATAGTTGTAACATGGTTGGCATGGACTCGTTGGGCTGAAGGGCCTGTATCCATGCTATATCGCTCTACGACTCTTTCTCTCACCAAATTCTTTATCATGTAGAGAAGGATAACAAATTCAGAACAGGAGATCTTACCATTAGCTGCAAGCTCTATGAGGGAACTCGATGGCTTTATTCCACCAACTGGATCAGTGCAGGCAGCAGAACTGAGTTGAGTATTACCACCACCACCTAAAATAAAGCAAGTTTCAATATTGTTACCATCATAACAGTAGTTGTATATATTCCATAATCAAACATTCATTATAATGATTATTTCCCCAAGACAATCAGGCCCTTAAAAGCTGGACTGGAAACACACAGTTTTTTCTCCTGGTGTTATCAGTGCACAGTTATCTGTTGCAAACCTCATGCAACAGCGTATGTGCATTTTAAAGCTTACTAAATTAACCATAGAACCATAGAACAATACAGCACAATACAAGCCCTTTGGCTCACAATGTTGTGCCGATCTTTAAACCACTCTCTGGGTGAAAAACCTCCCTCTGGTATCTCCCTTGAACTTCCCACCCATTACCTTAAAGCCATGCCCTCTTGTATTGAGCATTGGTGCCCTGGGAAAGAGGCCCTGGCTGTCCACTCTATCTATTCCTCTCAATATCTTGTATACCTCTATCATGTCTCCCCTCATCCTCCTCCTCCTCTCCAATGAGTAAAGTCCTAGCTCCATTAGTCTCACCTCATAATCCATACTCTTTAATCCAGGCAGCATCCTGGTAACTCTCCTCTGCACCCTTTCCAATGCTTCCACATCCTTCCTATAATGAGGCGACCAGAATTGGACATAGTACTCCAAGTGTGGTCTGACCAGAGTTTTGTAGAGCTGCATCATTACCTTGCGGCTCTTAAACTCGATCCCACGACTAATGAAAGCTAACATCCCTAAGCTTTCTTAACTACCCTATCCACCTGTGAGGCAACTTTCACTTGAATGATTGTCAGTAAATTAATACTGGGCAGTTGTACAACTGACTTTGAGGTAATTGACATCAGGGTTCTACTTCTTAGAAAAGATAGGCATCACAATAAAGTTAGTTTTCCCCAACATTTAACTGTGCGGGCTTGATTACTAAAACACACCACTTTAGGAAGTCATTGTGAGAGCTTGCATTGTCCTGGCCAAAGTTAATTCTTTGCAGGCAATGGAGTTAAGTCCCAGGTTGAGTAACATGAACATCAATATCTCAGTGAATGAGGTCAAAAGGAAAGGAAACATTAGGAGAGATGTGTCATTCTGCAACACAGGCATGCACATGAGAATGTTTGGCCAAACACTGGGAAACTTTGATGTTCAAAGGGGTCTCATACACAAGTCACTAAAAGCTAACATGAACGTGACTTAAAGAACTTAGCGCAGAATAAATCCTTACATTTATCGGAAAGAGTCCAATGGTCAAAATCAGCCTATCAAAGATTCCATTTCACGAGGATATATAGAATTTTCTGTGCCCTCATGCAATTGGACATAACAGTGCTTCACCCCATCGTTGAGCACTGTTTAGACACTGGCTTAAGAATCAGAGCTTTATCTGTAATTATTAAAGTAAATATCTTGACACTTGTTTTTCAATAATATATGATCTCCTCTCCATGTTGTGAAGACTGAATCATGCAAATATGTCTTATTCAACATAAATTATGACTTGAATCTTAAAAATAAGAACCTCCTATACAGTACCACTGCCCATCATAATTGAGAATGTTACAAATTCTTTGTTTCACATGGAATTTCATGTTTTAGCAAAAGTGCTTTGTTCAACAGAAAGTATAAAAATAATTTTAAAAAGATATCAAAATAAAAGGTTTTCCTTTGGTTATCTTTAAGAAAATGATAATAGATAAATTAAACATTGCATGGTGGATAATTCATTTTGTAAACAAAGGTGTCCACAAATTTTCCTTCCTTTATTATCCAATCTCCCACATCATGGTGTTCCCCATAATAGCTGCAGCCAGGCTGCTGGATGACTACTCCTTTCAAAGCCATGTGCAGGGCACCCACGATGAACACTTGCCTTGGGAGGTCTAACTTCCAATTGTTACATTCTATCAAGAGAGTGATGACAATCTTGGAAAGCTGGCTCTGGTGAACAGGCAAGGCATTGCCCGAGAGCCTATGGTGAAGGAGAAATTATGGCATCCTGAGAGAGAACAAGACTTTCAAACTCTACAAGAGACTGGGCAGTCAATGCTGATCTACTGCAATACAGATCACAACCCTATTATGATAATGTTCAGATCTCTAACAACCGTGGCAAACACTTCTGCACTCCTGCAAAACATTAGACTTCTTACATTAGTCTTAAAACAGCCGTCTGCCCCCGATAGTTGCAATCTGGTCAAATTTTTTTTAAAATTTTATTTACAGTGTGGTAACAGGCCCTTCCGGCCCAACGAGTCCACACCCCCCATTTTAAACCCCCAAATTAACCTAACCGTACGTCTTTAGAACATGGGAGGAAACCGGAGCACCCGGAGGAAACCCACGCAGACATGGGAGAACGTACAAACTACTTACAGACAGCGACGGGAATCGAACCCCGATCACTGGCGCTGTAATAGCGTCGCGCTAACCGCTACGCTACCGTGCTGACCTGAGTGAGATACCTCCCTATTCCCACTGAACAGCAGTCTGCTCATGCTGGAGATCACGTTGCTGCTGGTTGACCAGTTCTGATGGCACAAGGCTGAGACTCCATGATGGCACAAAGTCTTTGAATGGCCACATCCTGTGCCTTCATAAGAGTAGAAACCTGAACCATCAGCTGGCATGCTACCAAACTGTTGCTTGCAGCTGGTGTAGAAATATGTGCCACCTCCGAAGTAGATAGAATGCTCTCCTAGCTCCAACATGATATCCTGAAAGACCCAAGCCACGGGTTCTCGGCATTTCATGCATTCAGTATGACAGGCTGAACAGTGTTTCACTATACATCCCAACTAGCCTGCTGGGGAAAGCTTCCCTCTTATAGGTCTCATTTAATTCCTCCATAGCAGTGTTACTGTGTAGTCACCCTCAAGCAAACCAGCAGGATAGAATTCTTTTCCCTGATACTAATGCCACACGTGGTGCCAGTGGCCGAGCTGATGCTCAGGAGGGAAATGACACCAGGATGGGGAGCACTCTTCCTCAACCACATCAGCTGCTTACACATTTCTCAGGAATATGAGTATTGCGGGCAAGGCCAGCATTTATTGGCCATCTTTAATTGCCTTTCAACCACTGCGCTCCCTCTGGTGAAGGTATTCTCAGAAAGATACCGAGGGGTGAGTTCTAGGATTTGCAGTCAGTTACAATGAAGGAATTGCTGTATATTGCTAAATCAGGATGGTATGCAACAAAGGATGGACCAGTCAAGTATTCCCATTAGACTGCTGCCCTTATCCTTCTTGGTGCAGAGGTCATGGATTGTCCAAGGTAGTGTCAGAGTGGCTGAGACGAGTAATTGCAATGCAGATTGTAGATTACATGACAGAGATGGAGGAAATTGATCTTTAGAGTGCAAGGTAGCCATTTTGCCCTGGATGGTACTATACTTCTTCAGTGTTGTTGGTGCCGCACTTGTAGGTGGTGAAAAGATTCAGGGGTGTCAGAAGACGAGTCACTCACCGTAGCATACCCAGCTTCTGGGCTGTTCTTATAGCCACAGCATGTGTGTCTAGTCCAGTTGAATTTCTGACCAATGGTGAACCTCTAAGAACATTGATTGTGGGAGATTTCACAATGATCATTCAACTGAACGTTATGGAGAGGCAGTTAGACTCTCTATTGTTAGAGATGACAAATGGATTTTTAAAGCACAAAAGTGGACTTGCTGCTTATCAGACCATCCTTGAATGTTATCTACATCTTGCTGCATGCAGATATGGGCTGCTCCATTTGGTGAGGAGCTGTGAATGGAAATAAATATTGTGCAGTCATCAGTGATCTTAGGATGGAAGGAAGATCATTGATGAAGCACCTGAAGATGGTTGGGTCTGGAAAGTGCTCTGAGGAAGTCCTGCAACAATGTGCTGGGGCGGGGGTTTGAAATTATCTCCAACAACCATCTTCCTTTGTGCAGGGTATGACTCCAACCATTCTGGTGTTCATCCCTTGATTACCATTGACTTCAGTTTTACTTGATGCCAAATTCAATCAAATGTTACCTTAACATAATGGGCATTCACTCTCACTCACCTGGAACTCAGCTCTGGTCTGTATTTGGATCAAAGCTGCAATGGATTCTGGAACCAAGTGGTCCTGACAAAACCCATACTAGGTGAGCAGCTTATTGGACAGAAAGTGAAACTTTCAATAACATTTTCCATCACTTTTTGATAAATGAGATTGGCAAGCAATTAATTTTTTGTTTGTCCAGTTTTTTTTAATGAACAGGACACATCTGGGCTATTTTCCACATTGTCACGTAAATGCCAGCATTGTAACTGTACAAGAACAACCTTAGCCAGAGATGCAGCTAGCTCTCGAGCAAAATTCTTCAATACAACAGCCGGAATGTTCTGGTCCCAATGCTCCCATTTCTTGATGCTGTATGGAGTTGATCAATGTGGTTCAAGGCTTGCTTCTGGGTGCTGGTTTCAGGAGAACTGTGATGGTCGCTTCAATCAATACTGCTGTGATGCCACATGAGAGTGGTGAGAACAATCCCATGTGTTGGTTCACTCACTATCTGCTGCAGACCCTGCGAGTCAAGTACGCGTTTCAGAACTCAACCAGCAGTGTTGCTACCAAAGCAGTCCTGCATGATGCAGAGAGACCAGAGTACATGATGTTCCCTTGCTATTCTCAGTGCATATTGTTCAGCAAGAAGGAGCACTGAAGGTGGATGGTAGGTGGAGGATTCCTTTCTCATGTTTGACACGATTCCATCAGCCTTTGCAGAATCAAAGTTCAAGACTCATAAGGCTCCACCCTTTCACCTGTACACCATTATTCTGGCCTCTCTGGTCAGTGTGTGGGACAGGATACAACAAAGGACTGCAATGGAGTTTGGCACATTGTCTGTAAGGTAAGATTCAAAGTTATCTTTCAACAGTCATGGGACAGCTCTCAATTTGGACACCCATCTCCAGACCCTTTCAATGTGGACAGAGCTGGGAGCAACATAGCCACATCTGAAATCAGTGCCCAGGTTGATGCCAGACGGTCTGTCAAATGTTATACCTTTTCTTCTTTGCATAGTATTTATGACACAACTGAGTGGTTTACTAAACTGTTGGCGAGGACAACCAAGTCAAATGCTTTGCATTGGGTCTGGAATCACATAGAGGCCACACTGGGCAAGGAAGCAGATTTTCTCTACTGAAGGGCAGTGGTGAATGAGGTAGGTTTTTAATGACAATCCAGTAGTTTTGTGTTAATCATTTTTAAGATCAGTTGTTTTAGTTCCAGATTATTAATCTAAATTGATAATTAAGATATTTTGGTGGGATTTGAATTTATTTCTCTGGACTTTTAATCCAGACTTCTAAGTTAATGATCTGGTAGTTCAACTACTATGCTGCCACCTACTCTGCTCTGCACTAGTGGAGTTTCTCTCTGATTAGTCTGCATGGCAGTGATGGTCATATTCCACGTAAAAGCTCTTTACAAAGTGGAGTGATGCGAGAGAAGCCAGAGGTATCTGTGTACTATTAAGATGATACATCTGCTTTGCATGGGACTCAGTTGCTCTAATTCCGATCAGTAAGATAACATTCAAGACCAAAAGAGCATCCTCCTGTCGAAAGTGACACAGGTTGCTTGGCACAAAGGAGCAAACTAGTTGTGTGGACTCATTTTAGGTCAGTTGATGAATGTCATTTCCTGAATGTCAGTGTGTGTGGAGGAGAGTGGGAAAGAGGCAGTCCGTGCGTAAATGGGAGATCTGGTTTGTCAGTGAGCATAGGAAAATATGAGCTGTTACCTGAGTATTCGTAGTTTTGCAGTTTAAGGTGGCAGATTTCAGTGGCACAGTGGGTTTAAAAGTATCTTCTTGATATGCACAGCCCCATGCTTCCGGAGATGCCACTCATGCTGCCATCTCCTGCATAATGCCCCAGATAGTCTGCTGTAACTGCTGGCACTAAGGACTTCACACCGATCCTGTATACTCTCCATAACAATAGCAAGGCTGTGAGGGGAGGGGGCTAGTTCTTCTCGTCTCTGGCCTCTGGCTCAATTGTTTTCTGCTGAACACCATGCACAGAAGTGAGGTGTGAGAGAGTTTCCTGCAACTGCACAAAATTCTATTGCAGATATTGTATAGGACATGCTACTCTCCAAGGAACTGCAAAGATAAAAATACACCTGCATTTGGGATCATGATTGAAGATGCCATGTTTAAAACCAGGGCTTTAGTGTCCAATTCCGGAGCAAATCTATTTCCAGACCTATGGAATTCCATGTGTTTAATTCTTACGATTAAAACCCAACGGCATCAGAAGATAATGACAACAGAAAATACTGGAAATATTCTGAAGGTGAGGCAGTAGCTCTCAAAAGAGAAACCAAATTATTGCAGGTTGAACATTATGAAATTTAAAATGTGTTACCTCAAACTTTTCCTCTCGACCTGAAACTTAAATTCTGTTACTTTTCACTGATACTACCAGACCTGATGAATATTTCCAGAGTTTTCAGTTTTTGTTTTCATTTTAGCATCTCCAGTATTTTCCTTTTGAGGTATCTTGAGTAGCTCAGTTAGTACTAGTAGCAGTTACTGGAGTATCAATGCTGAGCAAACAATCACGTCGTCTCGAAAGGAAGAAGGTTATGGGTTCAAGCCCACTTAAGGGACTTCAGTAAAAAAAAATGTACACCAACAATCCAATGAAGAATCAAAAGAGTTGCCTTTCAGATCAGAACTTAAACCTGCATCATCAAGTCGATCCTTTTACGCAGTTTTAATAAAGGACAAGGGAATTATCATACTTCCTGTTCATTCTACAAACAATGTGACAGAATAAAACAAAATGATATGGTCTTCATCACACAGTGAGCTCCAGCAATGTACTACTGGCCATCATTTTTCCCATATTACAACAGTGACTATTTTTTTAAAAATACTTCATTTCCTGTAATGCACATCAGGATATACTAAGAATGATGTATAAGATTTAATATAAACACAAGTTGTTTTCCCTTCCACTCAAATCCAAGCTTTTTTTAACTATAATTGCTCACCAGCAACTTTAAAGAGAGGGTAAAAACCTCAACAAAAGTTGATTCTGTTCCCTCCACATCCAAAAATAACATTTTTAAAATATAAAGGTAGAATGGTTATGCCACAGTTAATGTCAATGCCACACAGCTCCAGAGACCCAGGTTTGATCCAGACCTCGGGTAGTATCTCCGCAGGGTTTGCACATTCTCTCTGCGATTGTGTAGGCTTCCTCCAGGTACCCAAGTTTTCTCCCACATCCCAAAGATGTGCTGGCAGCTTACTTTGCTCCTGTAAATTCTCACTTAGTATAGGTTAATGGCAAGAAGAATCAAAAGGAAGATGAAGGGCAAGTTTGAAGGAGAATGAATACGAGGAATGCAGGGAAAAATGTTATGAGGGGAAAGGACTAATGGGATTGCCCCACTGTAAGGCAGTATGGACCATTGAGCTGAATGGCCTCCTTCTGTATTGTTCCAAGGACCAGAAAAACTAAAGCAGAAATAGGCCATATAGCCCCTTGATGCTACCCTGCTGGTTAATAAATCAAGGCTGATCCTGCGTTCACTTGCCCTTTTGCTGTTCAATCCCCAAAATGCTTTAATTCCCTTAATGCCCAAAATATATTGATTTCAACCATAAATATACTCAACAGATGATCAGCGCTTCTGAGATAAAGAATGCCAAGTGTTACAACGCTTCATCTCAGTTGGAAACACCTAACAATTATTCCGAGACTATAACCCCTAGTTCTAGGTGTTCCAGCAGGAGGAAACAGTCTCTCAGCTCTGCTCCATTAAATCAGTTCAGAACCTTCTATGTCTGAATGAGGTCATCTCAAATTATCCTAAACTTGAGTGAACAAGGAGAAGACTTCCTCAATCTCTTTTTGCAGGACGTCAACCTCATCCCACAAATCAATATAGTCCATCTTCCAAACCATTATTTAGGTATGGAGATCAAAATCATACACAGTTATCCAAACCTCAGCAAGGCTTTGTTCCCTATATACTCCAAACTGGTAGCAACGAGATCAACATTTCTCATTAAAAGCATCAAATTTTTTTTTAAAAAATCCACGTCATCTGGACTGACCTACTTAGAAATCCCAAAGATATGGGGGTTCATTCTCCTCTAGTCTTCAACTGGGTTTTGCCTTTCTCTGATACAAGCAAGAAGGAAAATTGAGTCTAACTTACCTGTTCACTCACCCAGAGGTATCTGCGAAATACTGGGGCTTCTTTGCATGTGTAAGTAGAACTGTGGCTAAAGCAGGAGGAAGCTGATAAAAATATTTTCAGGAGGCATTTCCTTCATTCAATGGCCCACCAGGAGAGAGGTAACAGACAAACCCAGTCATAGAGTCAGAGAGTCATACAGCACAGAAACAGGCTCTTTAGCCCAACTCATCCATGCCAACCAAGATGTCCATCTAAGTGATATTTGCCTGCATTTGACTAATATTCCTCTAAATCCTTCCTATCCATACACCTGTCCAAGTGTATTTTAAATGCTGCTATTGTACCTGCCTCAACCACTTCCTCTGGTAGCTCGCTCCATATACATACCACCCTGTGTGAAAAAGTTGCCACTCAGGTTCCTATTAAATCTTTACCCACTCACCTTAAAACCTATGCTCTGGTTCTTGATTCCCCAACCTGGGGAAAAGACCATGCATTCACGCCATCTATGCCCCTCATGATTTTATACACCTCTGCGCGATCACCTCTCAGTCTCGTATGTTCTAAGAAAGCCTGCCCAACCTCTTCCTATAACCCAGTTAAGCCCAGGTAACATCCTCATAAACCTCCTCTGCACTCTTTCCAGCTAAATGGCATCTTTCCTATTGCAGGGTGACACAATACTCAAAGTGCAGCCTCACCAACGTCTCCTACAACTGCAACATAACATCCCAACTCTAATAGTCAATGCCCTGACTGATGAAGGCCATCGTGCCAAAAGCCTTCTTCATCACGCTGTCTACTTATGATGCCACTTTCAGGGAACTATATACTTGTAATCCTAGGTTCCTCTGTTCTACAACACTCCCCAGGACCCCACCATTCACTGTACAAGTCCTACCCTGGTTTGACTTCCCAAAATGCAACAGCTCGCATTTATCCAAATTAAACACCATTTGCCATTCCTTGGCCCACTCACCCAGCTGATCAAGATCGCACAGTAATTCCTAATAACCTTATTCACTGTCTATGACACCATCTATTTTTGGGTCATCTGCAAACTTACTAACCATGCCTTGTATGTTCTCATCGAAATCATTGATGAAGATGACAAATAACAATGGGCCCAACACTGACCCTCTGAGGCACGTTACTAGTCACGGGTCTCCATTCTGATAAACAATCTCCACCATACCCTTTGCTTCCTGTCATAAGCCGATTCTGTGTCCAATTAACCAGCTCTCCTTGGATCCCGTGCGATCTAACCATCCAGAGCAGCCTACCGTGTGGAACCTTATCAAAGGCCTTGCTGAAGTCCATATAGACTACATCCACCACCCTGCCCTCATCAACTTTCCTGGTTTCTTCTTCAAAAAACTCAATCAAATTCATGAGACATGATCTCCCACGCACAAAGCCATGCCAACTATCCCTAATCAACCTGTCTTTCCAAATGCATGTATATCTTATCTCTCCGAATTCCCTCCAATAACTTACCACAGATGTTAGGCTTACTGATCTATAGTTCCCAGGATTTTCTTTGCAGCTCTTCTTAAATAAAGGCACAACATTAGGAGCCCTCCAGTCTTCCAGCACCTCACCCATCACTAACAATGATGCACGTATCTCAGCCGGGGCTCCCGCAATTTCTTCTCTAGCATCCCACAGTGTTCTTGGAGATATCCCATCAGGTCCTGGAGATTTGTCTACCTTTATGCATTTTAAGATGTCCAGCACCTCCTCTACTGTGAAGTGGACTATCCTCAAGACATCCCCATTAACTTGCCCCCCCCCCCCCCGAGATCCCTAGTCTTCACGTCTTTCTCCACAGTAAAAACAGAGGAGAAATATTCATTGAGGACCTCGCCCATCTCCTGCAGCTCCACACGATTGTCCACTTTGGTCTTTGAGGGTCCCTATTCTCCCCCAGTTACTCTTTCTTCCTTGATATAAAATCTCTTTGGATTCTTCTTAATCTTCTCAGCCAAAGCTATCTCATGCCCCTTTTTGCCCTCCTGATATCCTTCTTAAATATCTCCTGCATCCCCTCTACTCCTGTAGGGATTCACCTGATCCCAGTTGTCTGTACATAACCCATGTCTCCTTTTTCCTGACCAGAGCCTCAATATCTCGTCATCCAGGGTTCCCTACTCCTGCCAGCCTTGCCCTTCACTCTAGCAGGAATGTGCAGACCTTGAACTTTCACTACCTCACTTTTAGAAGCCTCGAATGGCTGATAGTAAGACTCCTACAGACCAAAATGCCAGAGGAAGTCCCAATGACAGTTATTGGTATTGGTTTATTATTGTCACTTGTACTGTGGTACAGTGAAAAGCTTGTCTTACAAACCGATCGTACAGGTCCATTCATTACACAGTGCAGCTACAATGAGTCAGTACAGAGTGCATTGATGTAGTACAGGTAAAAACAATAACAGTACAGAGTAAAGTGTGACAGCTACAGAGAAAGTGCAGTGCAATAAGGTGCAAGGTCACAACAAGGTACATAGTCCATCTCATTTTATAAGGGAACTGTTCAATAGTCTTATCACAGTGGGTTTAGAGGTAATTGGGCAAAATGGTAGCCAATCACAACTGCATTCCAGGTAAATCAGAACTGCTCTACTGAGAGGTAAGCCTATACAACTTTTGGTCTGAACATGCATTGACCATGAATACTGCAAAATTCCTGGGAGAGACAAAAGGACAACACCATGTGGTTCATCCATTATCATTGGGAATACTTCTGTCCTTCACAATGGCAATCATAACTAGAGAAAGACCAAACATTGAATGATATTTTAAACAGTGAAAAAAAGTGTACAATATCACACCTGAAATGAGTAGCAGGCCTGCCAGGAAAAGTTCCATTGTCACATCAAGTATTTCCTGCTCCGCTGGAACAGGAGGCTTAGTTTGCAGAATGCGTCGATTACCACCAGACAAAGTCTCTGAAATAGCAAGGAACTGGGCTGCACTGCCATTAAACATTTCCACTAACAGAAATTCGGTGGCATTGTGTGGCCAGGGTTGCTGTTGGAAATGAAAGAAGAACATCAGTCCAGAAGAATGCAACAGAATAATAGCACCAACATAAATTGTTTTGTTCATGATTAATGAGGAGTTAAAAAATATATATTCAGTAAACTATCAAGTTTGTAGTTGTACATCTTCATATTTCAGAGATTTACTACAGAAAATATTCCTGGGTCATGTATAATCCACCCGTTTTCAGAAACGTACTCCCCTTACTCCTCACTACACCCCTACTGCACCACTATCATGTTTCATTGGTCTACCTTTCCCATTCTCAATCATATCCTTATAGGGTAGAGCGATTGGGGAGGGTTTTAAATTGGCTCGGCGGGGAAAGAAGGAAGTGTGTCAAAATTCAATGTAGATGGCAGTGGTTAAGCAAATGAGCCTTGAAAGCAGAAGAACTAAAGACTGAGGAAGAAGAGAAAGTTTTGTCAGTTTAATTGTTCACATTTTAATGCAAGAAGATTGAGGGATAGAGATGAATGAACAGGTAAGAGTATGACGAAGAAGCCATTTTTGCAAAGTGGCTTACAAATGGACAGAAGTAGCAACCACGGAGCCTGTTTCTGTGCCATATGACTCCGAACATTCATAGTCACAATGTCAGTAGACTGGTTTGGTGGACACAAAATGAGAAATGGAATTCAATCCAGAGAACTGTGAGGTAATGCATCAGGGGAAGGCAAACAAAGCAAAAGAATGCACGATAGTCAAACATTATCTTGGTGTAGACAAACAGAAGGACGTTTGAGTGTATGCCCACAGGTCCCTGAAGGCAGATTCTTAGAGGGGACAAGGTAAATCCTGAGAGGAAGTTTCCGCTCAGGGGCGAGTCCAGAACCAGTGGGCTGGTTTCAGATTAAGAGGATGTCCATTTAAGACCAAGGAATAATTTCCTCTCTCAGAGGTCTATGAATCTTTGGAATTTGCAGCTGAGTTTTTGTGTCTGTTTTAGGCTGAGACAGATAGATTTCTAAACAATAATAGAATCAAGGGCGATGGTGACAGAGCAGGAAAGTGGACCTGAAGAACGTTGGACTCGCCATGATCCTACTGAATGGTAGAGCAGGCTCTGCTCTGCCATTCAGTAGGATCATGGCTAATCCAACATCCTTCTTTTGGCCTCATGGTTAAACAAGTAGATATGATGGTTAAAAGGGCAAAAGGGATTTATTGGGCAGGGCATAATATACAAGAGCAGGAGGTCATGCAAAACATTAATCGTTCAAGTTAAACTTCTGTATACAGTCCACATCACTACACCACTTGAAGGATGTGATTACACCAGATAGGCTGTAGTGGAAATTTATAAGGAGGTTTCCATGGCCAGAGAATTGCAGATATGATGCAAGATATCTCAGGATTACTCCTTAAGCCATGTGGTAGTGAGGGTAGGAATAAGAGGATAGGGCAAATAAATGAGTAACTGAATAGCTGATACTACTTAGACCATTGGGATTTCTTCTGGGGCACAGGTGATCTGTACAAGAGGGATAAGTTGCATCTGAAGTAGAGGGGGGACAATATCTTTGTGGGGAAATTTGCTGGTGCTATTCAGGTGGGCTTAAACTAGCCCGGCAGGGGTGTGGGACCCAAAGTAGTAGTATAACAGATGAGAAAGTTGAAGCAAATGTCAAGGTTCAAGCAAGCAAGACCAGTAGGCAGGACAGTGAGTGTGGAAGGTCTGATAGGTTAAACTGCATTTATTTTAACGCACGAAGCCTGACAGGTAAGGCAGATGGACTCAGGACATGGATCGATACATGGAATTCTGATATTATAGCCATTATGGAAACATGGCTGAGGGACGGGCAGGATTGTCAGCTCAATGTTCTGGGGTATCGATGTTTCTGGCATGACAGAGGTGGAGGTAAGAGAGGAGGGGGAGTTGCACTGTTGCTTTGGGAGAGCATTACAGCAGCGCTTAGAAAGGATATCCTGGGGGGAACATTCAGCAAAATCATGTGGATAATAAGTAAGGGGTGATCACTTTGATGGCATTATGCTATAGCTCCCCTCAGCAGTCAGCAGGAACTAGAGGAAGTCTGTAGGGAAATCGTGGATAGCTGTTGGAACAATAGGGTTACAATACTGGGTGATTTTAATTTCCCTAATTTGACCGAGATTACCTTAGTGCTAAGAGATTAGGTGGGGCAGAATTTGTTAAGTGTGCCCAGGAAAGTTTTCTGAAGCAATAAGTAGACAGCCCTACTCGAAAAGGGGCTATACTCAATCTCCTCTTTGGAAATGAGGCTGGGCAAGGGGAGCACTTTGGCACCAGTGACCATAATTCTATCAAGCAACAACATTTAAGAGGCATCTTGACAGGTACTTGAATGAGAAAGGCATAGAGGGATATGGAATTAATGCAGGCAAGCAGGATTTGTATAGATAGGCATAATAGTCAGCATAGATGCAGTGAGCCAAAGGGCCTGCTTCTAATGCTGTACAACTCTATGACATTATGAGACTGACCAGTTTGGGTTTTTTGCTTGAACAAAGGAGACCAGGAGGAGAGTTAACTGATGTGTGTGAAATTATTTGAAGTCTCGACAAACTAAACCATAAAGACCCATTTCCTTTGGCAGAAAGGTCAATAACCTGGGGGCATAGATTTAAGTTAATTGGAAGGGACCTGTGGGGAAAAAATGTTCACTCAAGAAGTTGTGGCATTTGGAATCAACGCCTGAAAGACTGGCAGTGGAATAAACGCTGACGGCATTTACAAAGGTAGCTGGAAGACCATTTGAAGAGCCCATATTGCGAATGTGTGATGATCGAAGAAGATAGGTCAAGGGATATTACAGCAGAATCACAGTAGCAAGAAGAATTCTCATCCCGTTTATATCCTGACAGCAAGGGAAAAAACAGCTCTTAAACAGGGCATTTTCCATGACCATACTGAGTAGTGACAGCTTGACACGTGGTAAAGGAGGACATTCTTTATACCGAGACAATGAGATGTTTCATCGTCTCACTGTCCACATTTTAATGAACCAATGAGATGACATTTTTTTATTTAATTATCATTATGGATAGAGATTAATACACAGCAGCTTTGTCTAATGCTTAAAACAAACATCCCAAATCAGTGACGCATTTATGCAGATAAATTTTAGAGATCATCACAACTTCATGTTCCCCAAACAAACCTTGGTTCATTAAAGCAAAAACTGTCCTGGTTAATTAAAAACTTACATTTTGGGTCTCTCTGTAGTTAGTTTTCATTTTAGGCCGCAAAATTCCTTTTGGTTTTCTTCTACTTTCAAAAACAGCCCTTTTAAAGATCATTACAGATACCTAAAATAAGAAGTGTATTTTCAATCCAAATGTACTTTTTTTTTTAAAACTAAAGAGAATGTTAAATTCCATTAAACATTTTACATTGCCGCATCAGGCACCTTGACAGTGGCCTCCCTAAAGATTTTCATAGCTTCAGGACTTGGAGAAGATGAGCTCATCATTTCCAGATGGTTTAATTCGCTGATCTTCCCTAAAGCACGGCGAGCAAATGTCTATTTTAAAACAGCAAAGGAAGCATTAACATGCTGAATGAGAATACATAGCATCTTGATTTACTACAAAATGTTAGGTATATATTAGCCCAGATTTTGCAGTCTGTAACAGAGAAACAGAGTTTGCTGTTCATCTCAAAGGAAGTGTCCTCAAAGACAAAGCATCATCTGAGGCCCAAATTTCCCATTTCATGTTAAAAAGACATCATTTCTATTTCTCTGGTGTCTCCATAGGTGATCTCACTAATCAAGCTGAAGAGGAATTCTTATAGCCAGCAAACCAGAAAGTTTAAAGATACTATAATTCAAGATAATTTGTAGAATGCAAAATAAAGATTGGAATATGTATACCCAATTAAAATATAAAGCAAAAATACCAAAATAATTATTTCAAAATTACATTTAAATATTCATCTAAGGGAATGATAATCTACACATATAAAATTAACATTTTAGAGCAAGATAGACTGCTGTCAATAGTAATTATGACTTAATATGCCATTAAAATCTCACATTCATTTCATGCAACAAAGATTAACATTTTCAGTTGTTACAGAGAGAATAGTTTACAAATGCCTGAAGATCACCGAGAATACTGAAGATTGAAAAACTGATCACTCAGTGGTGGGCGAGAAGATCATTGACTTCAATTTCCAGATTTCTGCATTAAACTGCAAGAGCAAACTCCAGAAGCTGCCATCAGTTCCAGAGTTTAATGACAGCAAACACAAGTAACTGCAAAATCTGAGCCATAAATTTATGTCACTGCATTATTCGCAATATTGTCAGCAGCATGCCATTACTCTTTTCATTTATTAATTTCAAATTGACCTTAATTCTCGAGTTACAGTTACAATAAATTTGTGTAATTATTGAATTCTGCAGCAGAGCAGAGTCTGGATGACGCTTAAGTGCAAAGGTATCTTAACCAAGGAAAAGGTAAGTCATAGATAACATCGGTTGTTATGAGGGGATACATTTGTAATGATGACTTGATAAACTCAGGCTAAATTCTCCGGACGAAAGAAGACTAGCCCAGATGTAATAATGTTGATTGAAGTTAAAGGTGACTCATGGAAGTTCACAGGACAGATCATTGCATCTGTTCCATCCCTATCCAAGAGTAAACCAAAGGTATCCCAATTGCCAAACAGTGCAATTCCAAGTTCTCAGAGATGACATGCAAGGACAAGAGATTAACTGGAACAGAGAAGTTGAAGTCCAGACAATTAAGTATGAAAACAATTAATGACCTCATTTTAAAACATCATGCAAAGAAAGAACATATGTATGCAGGTGCTGTATGAGATTTAAGAGTATAAGAAAGTGGCAGGATATATTGAGAGAGAAGTAAACCATATGGATCCTCGGATTTATGAATCGAGGCAGAGAGTATAAAAGGCAGGGGATTGTATTGAAACTTTAAAAAACACTGGCTGGGGCACAACTGCTTGTGACCAATTTTGGACAGCACACTTTAGGAAGGATTTGCAGAAAAGATTTAATAGAGTGGTTACAATGGAAAACCCAAGTTTGTTCTCTTCAGAGAAAACAAAGCTGAAGAAGATTTGACTGAGGCCTGCAGATTCATTATGGTTTAGATAGGGCAAATAGAGGGAAGCTGTAGATACGGGAGACTGCAGATGCTGGAACCTGGAGCAACACAATAAGTGCTGGACGGACTCAGCGGGTCGGGCAGCATCTGTGGAGGGAAGCTGTTCCCATTAGCACATGGTTCAAGGAATGAGACACAGATTTGGGTAAAAGATCCAAGAGAGATACAAGGTTTAAAAAAAAAATTACCCAGGGAGTAGTTATGATCTGAAACTTACTGCCTTTAGGGGTGGTGGAAATAGAATAAATTAGGGCTTTTAAAAGAGAATTGGATTGGCAGTTGGGAGAAAATAATTTGTCGTCTCTGGGGATATGCAGGTAATGGTACTGATGGTATTGCTCTACTTTGTAACAGGCACAGTCTCAGTGAACATCCTCTTCCTGTGCCATAACAGTTCTATAAGAAATAGCAGGGTTAAGCCATTTGGCCCCTTGCACTTGATCTGCCATTCAATAAGATCATAGCTGATCTTTAACTTCAGTGCTACTTAAGTGTCTCAACCCAAAATGTCAACTGTCTATTTCCCTCTACGGATGCTGTCTGACCTGCTGAGTTCCTCCAGTAGTTCATATTTTTTGCTCCAAATTTCAGCATCTGCAGTCTCTTGTGTCTCCAATAACCACATCTGCCTTGATTCCCTTAATATCCAGTAATCTACCATTCCAGGGCCAGAGTCAGATAGGCATTTACGTTCCTGCATCTATATACCTGACAATAGATAAAACCAAGAACGAAAAGAAGAATATGGATGTGCAAGAGTTTAGTCAACTTCAGGAAAAAAAAGTCAAATGGGAAGTGAAATTAAGAAGCATTTTTAAGACCATTAAGAGAGATGTGGAAGGAAGCTACAGAGGTGATTTTCCTGCCAATGTGAAGCTTTGGAAAATTAAAAATAATTTGTATTTTTACCCACTGCATTGCTCATTTGAAGAATGCATTATGTGGTGTGGAGTGTATACAAAACAAAAATGCAACATTAACATTTAATAAATAGATGTTGCTTTAGGACAATTAAAATATTATACCTCTCCAAGTATGCCAGACTCACAGTCATAGTAACACTGACACACAGCTGTATAAAGTGTGGCTCTCCAGCTGAGAAAGCGAACTGTCAAAAGTGGGGCAGACGATTCCATGCTGATGCTGGCCCACAGTACGTATTCAAAGGCCTATTCAAACAACAAGACAGTTATGAAAAAGTCAGATTCTTAATATAACTAGAAAACAAGTTATTCCTATAGTGATTTGTTGTTACTTATCTATATTATCTGCACTGGAAATTCTGTCTTTAAATCGATGCATAATCAGGCATTGTGACGATTACCCACACCTGTTTACCCCAGCACTGCTCATGCCCCACTTTGTGTCATTATCCTTGTGCAACAGCGTGTCGCATTTTGTACGTGCAACACATAAGTTTCCCCAATTATTGCATAGCTGGGGCTCGTCAGCAAACCAATACCTTTCAGCGTCGTAGCTGATCCTGTGCTGATTAACATCAGCTCTTAGAGAGGCATCAGGCCACTGCTGCAAGTCATCTTGAGGCTTCCCACCAAGCTGCCAGGAATGGATCCTCAACAGGGAAGGTAGTGAGCACTAGAATTCACTGACACTAACCTGTCGGTTGCAGGGTTCAAAGGGTATAGGGATAATACTTTTTACCTGAACCCCCATATCATTACCACATGTATATGGCTTTATCAGTGCAGCCTCACAGGAGATCTCACTTGCCCAATGCCCATTCCCAAGGTAAATGATGCTAACAAGCAAGAGGCAGAGGGCACTGTGTCACTGTGATCGACATCTCCAAGCAGAATCTCAGACCAGGATGGGCTGAGTAAGCAAGGTAAGGCGTAGAGGTAGCAGCAGCACCAACAGCACCTTCAGGACCATCGACAGAGAGGCATAAAAACAGAGGCAGGTATAATGGGAGCAGCCATTTTGTGAGGAGCTGTGAGGTCAAAGTACTGCTGTTGAGGTCAAAACGCAGGCTTTGGTGAGCATAGGGCTTTCGTGAGAAGCATTCAGGTTAAGGTGTTTATTCTTCTTCTCTTTCTGAGATGACGACATTGGAGATAGAGGATATGGGAGCTAGGACAGTAGTAGGCTCTTCCTATAACATGTGGAAGATCAGGGACATTATCTGCAGGAAGTGTGTCCGGCTGCAGCTCCTGCCGGACCACACAGAATCTTGGGATTATTCCCTGTGCCACGTGCTAGTGAGGGTAAAAGTAGGAGGATAGGACAGATGAACACGTGACTGAAAAGCTGATGGAGGAGGAAAGGCTTTAGGTACTTAGATCATTGGAATCACTTCTGGGGCAGATGGGAGCTGCACAAGAAGAACAGGTTACACCCAAACTGGAAGGGGACCAATACCTTTGCAGACAGGTTTGCTCACGCTATTCGGGAGGGATTAACTAATAGGAGAGTGGGAAACATAGCAGCAGGTGGGGATACCGACTCAAATCAAGCCAGTCCAATGGACAGAGCAGACAGAGGCAGGATAGGGTGCATTGAAGTGCTGGCAGGTTTATCACATTTAATCTAATGCAAAGAGCCACACAGATAAGTCAGGTGAGCTTAGAGCATGGATCACTACTTGGACTTAGATATTATTGCAATCACAGAAACGTGATTCAGTGAAAGGCATGGCTGACATTCTTTGATATGGGGGATGTAAAAGAGGAGAGGGTATCGCACTATTGATTAGGAAGAAAATAATGGCAGTATAATGGCCGAAGGGCCTGTTTTGTGCTGTATAGTTCTATGGTAATTAGAGGGGATATCCTGGAAGGATCATCCAATGAGGTCATATGGGTAGAATTTAGGAATAAGAGAGGGGTGATCACTTTGCTGGGGTTATACTTCAGGCCTCCAAATCGTCAACAGGAAATAGAGGAGCAAACCAGTGGGCACCGGTCTGTGCTAATCCCATCTTCCAGCACAAGGCCCATAGCCTTCTATGACTAAGCAATTCAAGTGCTCATCTAGATACCTCTTAAATGCTATCAAAGACTCTGCTTCCACCACTCTCTCCTACACTTACCCCCTCAGACCCCCTTTACCCCAAACCATCACACCCATTACCCCAAATCTAGGACTCTTTGCGAAACCAAAACCAGCCCTGCTGCCTCACTTTCTAAGCCCAGCCCAGTATTAATCCACCCAGCCCATTTCCCCACTCTCTCCTTACAGCCCAGTATCAATTCCAAACTAGCATCTCTATCCCCGCTCTCATAGCCCAACATCAAACCAACCCAACTCTCCCAGTCTTTCCCAACGCCCGTCTCTTACTGTTACAGCCAACCCAATTTTGGATCCAATTTACCAACTTGCCTTGGGTCCCATGGCGCTAATCTTATGGACTAATCTGCCATGTGAGACCATGTCTGCCCCGCCGTTGGCTCCTCTCCTTCAGCTTCCACTCCTGCAGAAACCCGAGCAGGGCAACCACCCATGGCAAAAAACAAACTGGAGAAATAAGTGGACAGCCCACACACAAAGTAGTTTTTGTAGTGGTTGGAATCCATTTCTGTGTCCACTGTAGAAGTGCTTTCGTATTTCCCTTCAAAATAAGTGCAGGTCCTGGAATTAGGGCCTGTGAAGAGGTGTTCTCTACTTCCCTCAGCTCCCCTCCTCCATTATCCCTCTACCCTGATTCCCTCAGTCTTTGGCCTATTTCCCCTATCTGCCTCCATCAGTCTCCCCACTCACTTGGTCCCCATCACCTTCAGCTCCCACTCCCTTGGTTCACCTCCTTTCCAGTTAACCATCCTCTTCCGATTCCCACACGTCCACTCTACCCCAGCACTCCCCATTGACAGCTGCCAGCTGTTCACTCTCTCTAAAAGCAAGGTCAGCCACCTAACACAGTGGATCAACCACCTCAGAGTTCGCGCCCCAATTACCATCCTCAACACTTGGCGCACTAGAAACGTTGAGCAAAGGGAAACACATAGGCATCAATTTTTGTTTAAAAATATTCCTGTGAAGCGCTTTCAATATTTTACTTAATTAAGGATGCCACATAAATGCATGTTATTATAGTAGCATGTTATTATAGTATTATAATGGGAAACATTTCTTTTAATCTTCTGTGAAGTATAAACACTGCAGGAGTGTACCACATGTGAAGTTGTACCTACTTAGCACAAAAATAAATTAATTCCAGCAGCTCTGTGTGTCTTCCCTGACAATCAACGTTACAAAACTAACCCCAACAATGAAAATAAAAGAAGAGCAAATGTAATATGCTTGTTGCCTCACCTGAGCATAGAGTGCTAAAACCATCAAATGTCTACAGATGGTGTAAATGTAAGTTGTACCTAAAAACATAGAAGCATATTAATACATTTCTAACCAGATAGAAAGATAAATTAAAACCAATGGTACTTCATTAGATAAGATCAGATCTTTATTAATCACATGTACATCGAAACACACAGTGAAATGCATCTTTTGCGTAGAGTGTTCAGGGAACAGCCCGCAAGTGTCGCCACGCTTCCGGCGCCAACATAGCATGCCCACAACTTCCTAACCTGTACGTCTTTGGAAAAAGATGTCAATGTTGTAAAGGCTAACAATGCTCAGAGTGGAAGAGAACACGGTTTCAGAAGGAATGCACCTGAGTTTGTTGGTCTAAGTATTCTCAAGTCCTACTTAGAACAGTGTTAGAAAACGGTGTTTGCTTTTAAGGAAAACACACGTCTGCTTTGAAACATCAGAAGAAACAATTGATAGCTTAAAACTAATTATTTTGCCTTCTGTAAATTAAAAAATTCTGCATTTAAATGGCTGTAAGGAAACACGAGAGCATGCTCAGATTATATGCTATTTGCATGCATATCACTGTTAATGTTATAAAATTGTGCCATCGAAAATTAAAAGGACAATTGTGTTTATTAAGCACTGATTTAATGTCCTGGAGTTATCTGTTCAACTGCTGAATTAAGTTCATAATAAAGCAGCAATCAAAGGGTACCAGACCTAGAATGGTCCCAAGAGCAACAGCAGTAAAATTGTTACAGTAGACCCACAAAAATTAAAATTGTAAAAACAAATACTAAAAGGAACATTATTCCTGATGAGCTTCTTACTATTATCAAAATTGCTAATGAACTGAAATTTACTGTGACAACTAGTGGTTACTTCCTGTAACAAAATGTAAACTCAAAGTAGTTCTTAAAAGATTTTGGCATTATAGACGGTCATAAAATTAGGTAATACTATTAAAGTTGCAACAGAACAAACATCACTCTGTGTCATTGAGTTGTAGGCTAAACTAACACAGGCATTAATAATGCTTGCTGATGAAGCAGCCGGTCTATTTTGAAATACATATTGTCTACCTGACCATTCATCATCTGGAAAATCCTCCATAGCGTAGTAGTCTGATGCAAGGGACTGACTGAAGAAAAGTTGTCAACTCTGCAAATTAGCAACCAATCCACTCTATGACCTGTATCACACCAAATCATCTCGTGTGAATCTGTTTCACTCATACAATGACCGCTGCCTGTAAAAAGTCTGTACATTCTCCCCGTGTCTGCATGGGTTTCCTCTCACATTCCAAAAACATACGGGTTAGGAAGTTGTGGGCGTGCTATGTTGGTGCCAGAAGCGTAGTGACACTTGCAGGCTGCCCCCAGCACATTCTCAGACTGCGTTTGTTGTTAACGCAAAAAAGACGCATTTCACTGTGTATTTCAATGTACATGTGACTAATAAATAAATATTATTATTATTAAACAAATAGTGGCACCCAATATTGGACAAACCTGCAAAGCTGCCAGATGTCCCTTTATCTACAATGGTGCAAAGCCCTATCTGTCAGGCAACAGGCAGACAATCTGTTCATCGCAGAATCATACAGCACAACAAAATGCTGTTCAATTGTGTTTTTTTTATATAAGAACTGACTTATGCCACTCCCCTATTTGTTCCCTATAGCCTTGCAACTTTCTTTTCATCTATCTTTCTAACTCCCTTTTGAAAATTATTAAAAGAATCTGCTTCCACTACTCTTTCAGGCCGTGCATTCCATGTGAAAAATCACAGACATGTCCTTAACAATTACACATTAACTTATTTATAAATGTGACATTTTTGTCCCCAGATTATGGCATTGAGAAATGTCTCAACCACCAATATAGCATGATTTGCAGATAGTTATCCATCATGATTGACCCTTTTGTCAACTATTAAAAACATTAATTGGTGTCTTCTTTGAAGAGAAAACCTTTGTGCACTGTAGAAATTTCCACACCATGCCTGCAACTTTCCATTATGTTCAGGTGCCAGATGAGACTCCATGCCAACCTTGCAAACACAGAAAACCATGCTTATAGGCAATTTAGAAAAATCAAAAGAATAAAAGGAAAAGTTGTACCAGACTTCTAACAGTGGTATTTGAATACTGCAACATAAGTAAAATAATTTCTGACTTCTCAATAATCAAGTGAGTATAGGCAATAATCTCTTTTAATAGTATAAATTTGTTATAGATTCAGAAAATCAAGAAAAAAAAATACAATACCATTGAAAATGAGCCAGAAAAGATGTTCCTTGGGCAAAGCAACTTGCATAATGAGTCGAAGGAATTTAAGAATACTCATGCACTTCTTCTTTGACTCCAGATTCAGTAGTTTTGGATCAACTTTTTTCACCACTTGGTAACAGCAAACACTGTACATTTGCAGTGCATGAAACTACAAAGCAATAGAATAATGTTATAAATGATTTTGCACAACAGAATTTACTCCAATAGCTATTGAATCAACCTTCATCCTATTTGTTTCGATATATAACTACTTACTATATTCTTGTATTATCAAATGTGTGTGCTTCAAAATCTCACATGGCAACAAAACAATTAATTTCAGTGATGTAAGGCAAGAATTACACCAAACATTTATTCACAAAGGCATATGCCTCTACTGATTGTGACTCGCAATTACGCAAAAAAACAGAAATTCAGAAGGTAATTAGATAGGAACAGAAAATGGGTGAGGACGTGATAGCATTTAACTGCCAGAGCCTGTCGTTCTCAATCCAGGAAGCATACAAGCTTCCTACTGTCTGCTAATTAAGTTATCATAGTATGCAGTCAGCACTTCCAAGCTACTAAGTAGCTGCACATCTCAGGAGGGGTGGGAGTGGGAAGCATATATTGGAAGTGGCTATTACAAGACATTACCTAGATCCAGCCTGTACAGCAAAGGAGATGTGTACTGTCATTTCAAAAGGTTGGAAAATTGATTGTGACCATTCAAGACATGGCACAAGCCTGGAAAAAAATTGACTCCCCGATTCCTGGGTTCTGCATGATAGGACGAAATGAAGAGGATATACTTTATGACTACCAGCAGCCAGCAGGCCCTAAACCTGTACACTCAGAAAGCTGTGGAAACGTTTGGCCCTGGCGATCAATGCCAGGAGTCGAGTGCTGTCAGGATTCCAAGGACGAGTAGTCAAGATTAGCAAATGCATCTTCAAATGCAATATTCCAGCAACCAACACTATTAGCCTCAGGCACTGGCCAGTCATACCCCATCATTCACATATTAGCAATCTCTAGTAAAACAGACACAACAATCATATGCTCCTTCACAACCTTGCACTCTATTATACTGCAAGCATCACAGTCTGCACGTACTGCCAGCTATTCAATCACCTAAACATATCAAATTTCATTCTTTGACACATTTCCTTCTCTCTTCCAGAACAAGAATGGTCTTAAACATGATCTTACCCCAAGCAGTACAGCTCACCACAAACGGAACACTGCCTCAGTAATATAGCCAAACTAAATGAAGATGACAGCGAAAATGAAGATCCTCATAACCAATCTTTCTGATTTACAAGCTACAGGTAATAGAACTATGCACATGTTACATTCTACTTTCTCTACAGTACAACCTTTCTCCTTGCAGATCGTCTAAGATTCCAACAGAGCCATGAAGCCTGAGGCAGTGATGACAATGATGATGATACACCCACCACTACTCTATTTCTTAATCAAACCCAGAAGCTCATATACAGTACATAATTGAAAATATGGCTTAGAGTCACAGTGAGTCATTGGGCACAAATGCCAGCTTCTCAGAGGGCAGGGTTACCAATGAATTATGCCGCAGAAGATTGAGGCAAGGTTATGCAGAGTTACGTAGAATGAAATGCTTGGTGCATTGACAAGCATTCCAGCAGTTTTTGTACAAAATCAAGGACTATGAAGCTATCTGGCACAACTCGGCACACAACTTCTCATAGACTGAAAATGGTGGGGAAGTGACATCAGTGTAGTTGTGAAGCCAACCATGAGAGTATCGCCTTCCAATGCAACGCAAACAACAGCCACCCAATGTCCGCACCAGCAGAGGAAGCTCATGAGTTGTCATTCAAGCTCAGCTTGTTACCATGCAAGCCCAAGCAGCTGCTCACCTACAAAGGGACATTTAGGCCTTCGCAAAAATGCAGCAATCTGTCCTCCAAATGATTACTAGAAACTGTTCAAGCACTGCCCCAAGCTTCTGGCAGTGACTCCATGTAGTGTGAACCAGCAGACCTCTCTCAGGTAGACCGCAATTATCACGCCACCACTGCCAGCGTCATTGCTATTACCTGTCAGGCAGTCAGCTCATAATGCGGTGGCCAATGCCAAGATGGTGCAGACCTAATCTGGGCCTCCTCAGACTATATGTCATCTCCAAAACCATCTGCTAATTTCTTCCCTTGGAGGGCAGCAGCTTTATACCAGATATATTTTAATAATTTCAGAAGAACCGCATGGGAACACCAGGAATGAAAAAACATATAGAGGAGAGGCTCTGAGAGAATGCACAAGGGTGATCAGCCGAAGTTGCTGTACAATTTGGCAGGCTTGGATTTATAAACCTGGTTTTGAATGTATAAGCTTTGTGTTGGCTTTTCTTTTTACAATGAGGCCAAGTGGACACTCAGTATTAGCAGAAGAAAGCTTATGTGTGGGACTACTGGTGAAGGTGAAACTGCCTTTACTGCAATCACATTTGGATGAATTGGTCACAGATAAACTATCCTGAAAAGGCCACTTCCTCCTCCTCCCCACATGTTGGATGCAAGGTCTAAGCTCTCAAGTGGTGACATGCTAACTCATGCAGCATCTAGCAGACCACTATGAATCTAGACAAATAATCTGCTGCATGCTACAGGGCTCCTCCAGATTGGTACAGCCTGCAGAAGCATTATCCTAAAACGCTAGTGGTCTGTTTGTCATTCTTCATGTAGAACCAGGGTTTAGTTGTGCTTATGATGCCCAATGTACATTAATTAAACGCCAGAGTAATCAGCCATGCTGTCAGTGTATAACGTTTAGTGGCACAAGCCACCATTCAGTCGATCATGGTGGCTCAAACACTACAAAATGAAGGCATCATGGCGTCTGCTAGAATGCCAGACAAACTGTTTACGGTTGTACAACAGTTAGATGCTGAAGGGACGCAATTCCTTTTGGTCAATGAAGTGCAGATTTATCATGTGGTACTTGCAAAGCTACGCACCTGCAGACTGTGTCACTGGCTCGCCTACATGTGAATATTACAGTTAAATAGGCATTACTTCAGACATTATCCATTTATTTACACACACAAAAACAATAACAGGTTTGCTTGGACACCACTGACACTTTTGTACTGTATTAGTATCGGTTTTCTCATGATTTTCTCAAAGTTAACCCACTCACTTAAATGGATCAATGGAGGAACTGACTGATGCATGTTTTGTGTGGTATTTAAGGACAATGAAATGCTATGAATAATAAATTTCTGAATTTGAAATATTATTAATATTCACGTACCTTTGGGAAATCTGCAACCTAACTAAAATTAGTGTACTTTCTTCCTTTGTTTAAATTTAGTTTTTGCTGCAACCACGGATATTTTCAAAACAGCAAAGGAATATTCTGCTTTAAAACCATATCTCCGATCAAGAGCCCTTCATTGTCCCACTATGGAGTGGCCATTAATACAAATCAGAACTAGTCCTCAAATTGCAAAGACAGCTGTGTAAACAAACACTGCATCTACAAAGAGAGCGAGCTACTGGATCACAGTGGGCAGCCACCTCAGAGTTATGCAGAAACTGACATGACCACAAGATTTTCTGGTATGCATCGGTCAAACCCACAGACAATGGGACTATGTTAATTAGCCTGCATTTTCACCAGGCATCAGACATCTTGAATTAAGTTACTTTGCACCATTGTGACAGAAATCAGGAAGGTTCCAGAACAGCTATTTTGCCACTTAGCACATCAAACATGGTCACAATCATAGCTGTTCTGCCAAGCAATAACTGGGGGATTTGTATACCCGCACAGTCAGCCATCACAATACTAGCTTTGAGTGCCTGGGGTTTTTGTCCTCAGAAGATTTTGGAATACTTGTGTCAACTACTTTACCTCAATAAAGGTGTTTGATGGCCCTGTCAGTTCAGATGTGTTCCCACTGTAAATGTGTAAATGGAACCGTTTGTCTATACCTAAAATATTGAAGTAAACTATGCAATTTCAACTATTAACATTGTATCGATCACCTGATGTTACCTTTGTGCTTAAGAGTACATAAGCTCAAAGTTCATTCAGAGAGATTCCACCAAGGACATCTCCTGCTAGGACTCCCTCTGCATGTCTGCTTGTGCTGAATAAAGACCTATTCCATCCACAGTCTCCATGCGGCTCATTCAAAGTCACAACATCTCTGGCCCCGCTTTCATCTAAAAGTTTAAGGAAGTTAGTTTTTGAGGATGATAAAAGCACGTCAAATAAAACAGAAATAAAAACAGAAAATGCTGGAAACACTCAGCAGGTGAGGCTGCATCTGTGCAAAGAGAAAGAGGGTTAACGTTCGAGGTCGAAGACCCTTAATCTGGGAAAGAGAAAACAAGTTAGTTTTCAGTCGCAGGGAAGGTGGGGGAGGAATGGTTGGAACAAGTAGGAATATCTCTGATAGTGAGAGACCAAATGAGTTAAAATAGCAGTTAGAATCAGTTTATTCTAACATAGGTCTATGGGACGTACGCAGCAGTCCAGACTTTCTCTTCCAAAAATCACAGATGGATGACTGGCAGAAATGGCCAGATCTGATACAGACAGAAAGAAAGAGCAAGTTACCAAAGGTCAGAGAATTCAATATCCAGTCCTCAAGGCTACAACATGACCAGACAGAAGATGAGGTGTTATTCCTCAAGCTTGCATTGGGTCTTGCTGTGACAGTGCAGGAGGACACTGACAGATAGGTGAAAGTAAAGTGGGATAGGGAATTCAAGTGGCAGACAACTGGAGGCTCAGGGTCACTCCTGTAGACTGAACCAGGTGCATCGCAAAACGATCACCTAATCTGCATTTGTTTTCTCCAGTGCAGAGGAGACCACGTTGTGAACACCAAGTGCAGTGCACTAACTTGGAAGAAGTGCAAGTGAATCATCGCTTCAATGGTTTGCCACATTAACTGATTTGGTCTCACCCCATCGGAGATGTTCTACTCATTCTTCTTTCACCTTCTCTACTACTGAAAACAAACTTGTTTTGTCTTTTTCCAGGTTCTGACGAAGGGTTTCTGACCTGCAATATTATCTCTGCTTCCCTTTCCACAGATGCTGCCCAACTTGCTAAGTGCTTCCAATATTTTCTGGCTTTATTTCAGATTTCTGTTATCCGCCATGTTTTAGTTTTGGACTAAAAGCACCTTATCAGCAGCATAGAACAGTGGATCGATTACAAATTGTGAAAAAAAAACAGTGGATAGACCAGGACAATAAAGTCATCGAAAAGACATGTCTCAGGCATTCAGTGATAACAAATATATAGTTTTGCATTTCTTGTCATAGAAAGACACATTTATGAACATACCGTAAAGCTAGAATTATCCACTTCAAATCCATTTACAAAGAATGTTGTTTTAAACTTGTCTATGTCGGTGATATCATCAATCCTGAAGGAACCAAATTGCTGCAGGTATCGTCCATAACATTGCCACGAGGCCAACTTATGCAGCTAGGAATTAATGCGAACATTTGTTAGAATATAACACCACAAAAGATTGGAAAAGCAAGTTATTACTTAAAAGGAGCAAGACAACAAAATGTTGCAATACAGAGGGATCTGGGGATCCAAGTACATGAAACACAAGTGTGATAGCATCCAGGTGCAACAAATAATAGGAAGGCGAATAGATTGTTGGGCTTTGCTGTAAGGGTATGGAGTATAAAAGTCAAGAAAATTTGCTACAAATTTCTATGGTGTTGGTGAGAACACACCTGTATTGGACATAGGTTTGCTCTCCATATTTAAAGGAGGACATCCTGCATTGCGGACAGTGCAGAGAAGGTTCACTAGGTTGATTCACTGGATGAAGGCATTGACATACAGTATGAAGTGGGTTTGAGCAGGTCAGGTATAGAAGAATAAGAGATGATGTTTTTGAAACAAACAAGACTCTGAGAGGGATTGACAGGGTACATACTGAGAAAGTGTTTTCCCTGGTGGGATTGTCTAGAGCTAGAAGAATTGTCTTACTCATAAAACAGCAAATAATAAGAGCAGTTTTCCAAAGCAATAACGAGCAAAACAATATAAACCTGCTAATTAAAAGCCAGTATTGACTTCGGATAACAGTTAAGACTGAGATGGAGAAATTTCTTTTTTCAGACGGTTGTGAATCTTACGAATTCTCTCCCCCAGAGAGGTGGAATCATTGAATATATTCAAGGTCGAGATTGGCAGACATTTTGGCTACAGTGGGTACAGCACGTGAGGAGAGAGCAAGAGAGTGGTGTTAAAGCCGAAATTGGATGAGCCATGATTTCACTGAATGGCACGGCAGGCTCAAGAGGCTGACTGGCTTATTCCTGCTCCTTCTTATGTTCTTATGTAAAAGCACATTAAAATTATTGTCAGAAACACTTACTTAACCTGAGCATAAAAAAACACAGTGCTGATTCCTCAGTGGCCTAAAACTTCTATTGTGCTGGAAAAAATAGGCTGAAATCACAACTTGCACGACTGCAACATATAGATTGTTGGTGCAGCCGGTAGACCTGCTGCCTCACAGCTCCAACGTCCTGGGTTCTATCCTGACCACTGGTGCTGTCTGTGTGGAACTTCCACATTCTCCTTGCAACCACGTAGGTTTTCCGTGTACTGAGGTTACCTCCCACAGCCCAAAGATTGACAGGTTAGAGGTTAATCAGCCACTGTAAATTGCCCCTATTGTGTAGGTGAATGGTAGAATCTAAGGAATGCAAAGAGAATACGTCACAGGGAAACTTACTGTGAAATGAGACAGACAGCAGAGGTCCCAATATGGTGTCACATCTTGGGTGCCTGATGGTCAACATAGATTTGGTGGGCCAAAGGGGCTGTTTCTGTGCTATAATGTATGGTTTTATGAGATATCAACTCAAACAACAAGTGAAGCCTCAATTGAATATCTCAGCTGAATGTCCACACCATTGCAATGAAATAACAGGATTTGTATTCAAAACTTTCTGCCATTGTTACATTTAGATTATTGACCAGAAAGTTGGCACATTTAAAGTGGGCAGATATTTGTTTTACACAGTAGCATTATATTCCAAAGAATAAAATTATTTTGTTTTATATTTATTTTATTACTAGAATTCAGGCAAACTTACCTTTAGCTGTACAAGGAAATCTCCAACCATCAGCAACTTTTCTTCAAAATAGTGAACTGGTAAAATTTTTTCATACTTGTTCCAGATGCAAAATAAATCGTTGGCTCTAATAAATTGAAGCAGAACAATACCTCAGTTGATGAGTAGGGATCATATTCAATTGAAGGACAAACAAATACACAGACATTTATGGTACCACAATTAGAAATATTTCATGAAAGCACTCAAGATCTTAGTTGATCTCCTGTGAAATTGTGCACAGGAAGTCAAGATCAAGCATCGTCTGTGAAGTGGGATTTGAGAGTGGAAGATAATTAAACCAGAGCATACAAGGATTTTGTTAATTAATTTCTGGGATCCAGACATCATTGACAAAGCCAGTGTTTCGTGCCCACCTCAAATTACGCTTCAGAGGGTGAATGGTAGTCAGTCACAATAGCATTCGGGGTAAAGGCGGCTTGTTACAGCTGGGAATAGAGTTCTTGAGGAACTGGTCATAAAGAGGGAAATGGGTTACAGGATCAGGATCCAGTCATAGCAAGGATCAGAAATTAGATTAGGTCCTAGATTTGGTCTGGTGGAGTCAGAAGATTGGGCACACAATCAAGAGTAGAGGGTGAATTGGTCAGACGTGACATCCAGCTCATCCAATGTGTGATCAATGTGAGAATGGGCCATTTCCACCCCCTCCCCGAACAAAGAGTAATGAAGACAGCACTGCCTGAAGCCCACCATGATCTGAACAGTTGTTGGGAGGAAACTACTTAGAAGAACAGACTGAAGAATTGAGATGCAAAACTCAGACATTATAGTGTCACAGTAGGCAAAAGGGTGCAATTTCAGCTTGCTGTGTTGATGCAGAAAAACGGACATAAAAGTGTGGCTTTGTAAATGGAAACAACAATGGATGCACAATTTTAAAATATGTTAGAGATGAGTGTAGCATTTTCCCCAAAGACAGCAACCTAGCATCAGTGAGTGGCAGGAGAATCGGGGGAATTAATGGACATGCGAGAGAGAATAAGTTACAAGGAAATAAGAGGGGGAATGGGGGACTGTGCATTGGCTGCAATCTGCACCATTTACAAAATGTACTGCAACGACTTGCCAAAATTTCTCTGACAGCATCTCCCTAACTCAGCAAGAAGGACAACAGGCACTCCAGTCTTGTGAAGGATATGCCTGACCTCTGTGCCACAGAGTGTGCTATTCAGCTGGACCGCGCTGCACTACCCATCCCATGTAGAAAAGTTTCTGCAGATGAACACCTTTAACTACAAGTCAGTTATTCAGCAATCTGCACAGATTGCCCTTCAGGCCTTGTCAGAGAAGGAGACAGTGGACCTTGTCAGCTGGTCCCTGAGCAGACCGTCAAAGTCACTTGACAGAATACCTCATTGCTAAGGGAGGACATAACAGCAGTACTTAGAGACAACATTCTTGGGGGATCGTCCAGTGAGGCCATATGGGTAGAAACAAGAAGGGGAGGGTCACTGTAGTGGGGCTGTATTATAGACCCCCCAACAGTCAGCAGGAACTTGAGGAGCAGATGTGTATAGAAATTGCTGATAGTGGTAAGAATAATAGGGTCATATTAGTGGGAGATTTTAATTTCCCTGGTATTGACTGGATTACCCAGAGTGTTAAGGGGCTAGATGGGGTGGAATTTGTGAAGTTTGTCCAGGAAAGTTTCCCGATTCAACATATAGAGGAGCCCTACTTGGGAGGGTGCAATACTGGACCTTCTCTGAGGGAACAAGGTAGGGCAGGTAACTGAGGTGGCAGTCAGGGAGCACTTTGGCTCGAGTGACCATAATTCTGTTCGTCTTAAAATAGTGATGGAAAAGGATAGGACAGGTCCACAGGTGAGGGTCCTAAACTGGACCAGGGCAAATCTGGGGGGAAATTAGGCAGGATCTAGCAGAGATCGATTGGGTGAGCCTGCGTGAAGGGAAAGGAACAAATGGTAAGTGGGAGGCTTTTAAGAGCGTGATATCAAGAGTCCAGGAGCAGCATGTTCCTGTTAGGGTCAACCTGGCAAGTTTAGGGAACCCTGGCTGATGAGGGATATTGAGGCTCTGGTCAAAAAAAAGGAAGCTTACATTGCGTTTAGGAGGTTGGGGACGAGTGAATCCCTTGATGACTATAAAAAGATTAAGAATACTCTTAAGAGGGAAATCAAGGGGGCAAAGAGAGGATGGATGGACCTGGCAGGTAAGGTTAAGGAAAATCCCAAGAGGTTCGAAAGCTATATAAAGAGTAAAGGGGTGGCAAGAGAGAGAGCAGGTCCCCTCAGAGATCAGCGGTGCCGCTTATGCCTTGAGTTGCAGGAGATGGGTGGGATTTTTAACAAATATTTCTCCTCTGTGTCTACTGAGGAGAAAGTCATGGTTGCTCAAGAGATAAGGGAATCTAGTGGAGATGTTTTAGAGGACATTCGTATTACCAGGGAGGAGGCATTTGCAGTCTTATTGCGCATTACGGTGGATAAATCCCCAGGGCCTGACTGAGTGCATCCTAGGACTTTGTGGAAGGCTGGAGAAGAAATTGCAGAGGCTCTTGCAGAGATTTTTGCTTCTTAGTTAGCTGCTGGTGAAGTTCCCAAAGACTGAAAGGTGGCTAATGTTGTTCTGTTGTTTAAGAAGGGTAGCAAGGACAAGCCAGGGAACTACAGGCCAGTCAGCCTAACATCAGTAGTGAGGAAGTTACTGGAGGATATTCTGAGGGACAGGAACTACCAACATTTGGATAGACAGAGTCTGATTAGGAGGAGTCAGCATGGCTTTGTGCATGAAAAGTCATGCTTGATAAACCTTTTAGAGTTTTTTTGAAGAGGTAACCAATAAGGCAGATGAGGGTAGGGTAGTGGATGTTATCTATTTGGACTTCAGCAAGGCCTTCAACAAGATCCCGCAGGCTGGTCTGGAAGGTTAGGTCCCATGGAATCCAGGGAGAGCTAGTTAGATGGATTCAAAATTGGCTCAGAGGTAAGAAGCAGAGAGTGGTGGTTGAAGGTTGTTTCTTGCAATGGAGGTTGGTGACTAGTGGTGTGCCACAGGGGTCAGTGTCGGGACCCTCGTTATTTGTTATTTATCTAAATGATTTGGACGTGAATGCACAAGGCTTGATCAGTAAGTTTGCAGATGACACAAAATTAGGAGGAGGTGTTGATAGTGAAAAAGGTTATCAAAGATTATAGAGGGATCTTGATCAGTGAGGGAAGTGGGCCGAAGAGTGGCAAATGGATTTCAATACAGATAAGTGTGAGGTGATGCATTTTGGAAAGTCAACCCAGCGTAGGACTTGGACTATGAATAGTAGGGTACTAGGGAGTGTAATAGAACAGAGGGAGCTCGGAGTACAAGTGAATTGTTCATTGAAAGCAGCATCACAGGTAGATAGGCTAGTGAAAAAGGCATTTAGCACACTGGGCTTCAGTCAGGGCACTGAGTATAGGAGTTGGGACATTATGCGTATTGGGGAGGGTTTAAACTAGTATTACAGGGGGATGCAGAAAAACCGAGGGAAGCAATGCAGAGACCAAAGCAAAAGTTAGAGGAGAGAAAAGTAAGAGTGGAGTACAGAAAAGCCAAATGCAAAAGCCACAAAGATTACTAGATTCTAGAAGGACAATGACTGTAAGGGCACTTTATCTGAATGCCCGTAGTATTTAGGCAGAGATGTTTGTGAATTAAATATTCAAGGGTATCAGGTAACACAGAAGGACAGGCAGGAAGGTAAGGGAGGTGGGGTGGCGCTCGTAATTAAGAATGAGTTCAGGGCGATAGTGAGAGATGATACAAGACCTAAGGAACAGAATTTTTTTTTACCATAGAACAGTACAGCACAATACAGGCCCTTCAGCCCACAATGTTGTGCCGACCTTTAAACCTCGCCTAAGACTACCTAACCCCTTCCTCCCACATATCCCCCTATTTTAAATTCCTCCATATGCTTATCTAACAATCTCTTGAACTTGACCAATGTACCTGCCTCCACCGCTACCCCAGGCAGTGCATTCCACGCATCAAACACTCTCTGGGTAAAAAACCTCCCTCTGATATCTCCCTTGAACTTCCCACTTCTAGTTTAACAAAATAAACTTTATTCATAATAAAAGAAACTATATACAATAATAAAAACAGTGCAAACCTTTACATTCATGTCCAGATCAATTCTTAGTGTTACTTTTTATAAAAACCACAGCACCAATGCCACTCGTGTGGCGCCCTGGGGTGATACCCCAATCCCATATTTACAATATTCGAGGGGCTTCCTCACCTGACTGTTGAATCCATCTAGGTAGAGATGAGGAACGGTAAAGAGAAAAAAAAATCACTGGTGGGAGTTGTCTATAGGCCATCACATTACAGTGGCACAGACAATAAACCAAAAAATATCTGATGCATGTAAGAACGGAACAGCAGTTGTTATGGGGGACTTTAAGCTGCATATAGATTGGCTGAATCAAGTTGGTCAAGGCAGTCTTGAGGAAGTCTCCATAAAATGCATCCGTGGTGAGCTGCAGGGATCCGTGCATCACCTGCAACTGTTCACGATATACATACATTAACGATCTGGAAGAGGGGACCAGTGTAGCGTATCTAACTTTGCTGATAACACTAAATTGAGGGCCAAAGCAAATTGTGCCGAGGATGTGGAGAGTCTGCAGAGAGATATAGATAGGTTAAGTGTGTGGACAACGGTCTGGCAGATGGAGTACAATGTCGGTAAATGCGAGGTCATCCACTTTGGAGGGAAAAATAGAAGACCAGATTATTATTTAAATGGTGAAAGATTGCAGCATGCTGTTGTGCAGAGGGACTTGGGAGTGCTTGTGCATGAATCGCAAAAGCTTGGTTTGCAGGTGCAACAGGCTATCAAGAAGGCAAATGGGATGTTGGCCTTCATTGCTGGAGGGATCGAATTCAAGAGCAGGGAGGTTATGCTGCAACTGTACAGGGTACTGGTGAGGCCACACCTGGAGCACTGCATGCAGTTCTGGTCTCCTGACTTGAGGAAAGATGTACTGGCTTTGGAAGTGGTGCAGAGGAGGTTCACCAGGTTGATTCCGGAGATGAAGGGGTAGTCCAAGAGGAAAGATTGAGTCGCCTGGGACTATACTCACTGGAATTCAGAAGAATGAGAGGGGATCTTATAGAAACATATAAAATTATGAAAGGAATAGATAAGATAGAGGCAGGAAAGTTGTTTCCACTGGTAGGTGAGACTAGAACTAGGGGACACGGCCTCAAGATTCGGGGGAGTAGATTTAGGACAGAGAAGAGGAGGAACTGCTTTTCCCAGAGAGTAGTGAATCTGTGGAATTCTCTGCCCAGGGAAGCAATGGAGGCTACTTCATTAAGTATACTTAAGTCACAGTTAGATAGATTTTTGCATCGTAGGGGAATTATGGGGGAAAGGCAGGTAGGTGGATCTGAGTCCATGGCCAGATCAGCCATGATCTTATTGAATGGCGGAGTAGGCTCGACAGGCCAGATGGCCGACTCCTGCTCCTATTTATTGTGTCATTATGCTGCAGTTGTACAAGTCATTGGTGAGGCGGCACTTGGAGTACTGTTTTGGTCACCCTGTTATAGGAAAGACGTGGTTAAACTGGAAAGAATGCAGAAACAATTTATGAAGATGTTGCCAGGACTAGAGGGCCTGAGTTCTTAGGAGAGGTTGGCCAGTCTAGGTCTTTCTTCCTTGGAGTGTAAGAGAATGAGGGGGTGATCTTACAGAGGTTTATAAAATAATGAGGGACATATATAACGTGGATTGTAGCAGTCTTTTCTCCAGGGTAGGGGAGTCTAAAACAAGGGGGCATAGATTTAGGGTGAGAGGGGAAAGATTTAAAAGAGAGCTGAGGGACAACTTTTTCCCACACAGAGAGTGGTGAGTATATGGAACAAGCTGCCAGAGGAAGTGGTTGAAGCAGGTACAATAGTGTCATTTAAGAAGCACATATATAGGTACATGCGGGGGCAGAGCTTAGAGGGATATGGGCCGAACACAGGAAATTGGGACCAGCTGGGTGGGCACTATGGTCGGCATGGACTCATTGGGCCAAAGGGCCTGTATCCGTGCTGTATTGCACTATAACTCTATTTAGGTATGCAAACACCAGTCGTCATGATGTTGAGATTCTATCCGTCCCCAGTACTTCAAAGGATGGATTTGGCCATTTTGTCAGAGAACGTTACTTAATTGGACCATTCTACACCACCTTTCTCTCATAGAACACTTTATCAAGAAGACCTTTGATAACGTCAATCAGGCCCAGTAGGAAAAGGAGACGGTAGATCCAACGGATTAGTTCCCCCAGAAGATCGTCAATGCCTCATCACCAAAGCTTTCAAACAAGTACGAAGACCTTGCTTGATCAGTGGTGCCTTCCTCACCACTGACCAAGCCTTTCATGTATGGTTGGAATATTGGCCACAAAGTCACTAACCACGTCACCCTTGCACCTGAAATGCGACGGTTCTCCATCTTTTTAGAGAATGGATCTTTACCAGGAAGGCCCAAGAAGAGAAGCAGAGGCATTTGTTGAGGTTCATCCCAAACAACTGCGTTGCACTGTACAGGCATTTCCAGGGATACACTCTGAAATAAACATCAGCTGCTGCTGGCAAACCAGCAGCACCTTGAGAGATGCATCTGATATGTCTAAAACTACCTGGTATTCCAAAGCAAGGTGTTGTCCACAACCACGTTGCAAACTGCCAGGCTCAAACGCCCACGACTATGCAAGATACACTCTAGGTAGGCGCAACCTCTGCAAGGGCTCTATGGAAAAAGGCCACAGTGTAAGGGCCCTCCTGCCCACACACAAAATAGTTTAAATCTGTGTTAAAACCCCGTGAGAACCATTTGTTGGAGGGTTGTAAATGAATGATAACCCATGATGTTGTAAATATTGGTTTGTTAACGTGACTGGTTATGAAAATGTTGATTTTTATGTTCTGTTTTTCCACTTTTTTTTAAATAAATGAAAGGTTTGGTTTGAAATTTTGGGGGAAAAAAGCAGACCATCACCTATAGACTCCTTTCCAGGTCCCACACCATTTGGAACTGTCACCAGTCCATCATCACTGGGTGTATCTCCTGGAGCTCTCCGCCAGCAGCACAGGGCAAGCACTTTCACCAGAAGGGCTACAGCGGTTAGAGAAGGCGGCCACTGCTGCCACTGCATACAGGACCCGCTCTTGGACAAAGTGGGATGGCAATAAATGCTGGCACTGCCAGCGACGACCACACGGCACAAATTAAAGCCTCGACCTGTCACGACTGTCTTCAGCTGGGGATAAAACTTAACAGGACGATAAAAGGTAACAGGACAATAAAACTCAACAGGACGATGAAGGACATGCAGGGAAGCGCCCAGGTTGTGAAGGCTGCACAGCAGTAAGAGGAGAGGGTTCCGCCCTTACCCCCTGGTGTGAGCGTCGGCCGACACCGCCTTCTCCATGAAGTCCCTGAAGTCGTTCAGCTCATGCTCCAGCGCCAACACGACGGGATTCTTCTGGTCCAGCTTCCCGTAAAAGGTGGCGGACAGGGGCTCCATGGCGGCCGGGAGTGGGGCTGCGAGCCGGAGCAGGCCCCGGCCCCGGCGGTTGGCACGCCGTTGCTGGGAGACCAGCCGAACGGGCGGGCCCGAAGCTGATTGACGGCTTGGGGCACCGCCCCCCCGGGGGGGATGATTGACGAGCGTGAGCCCCGCCCACAGCTTCACCCCAGGGGTTGAGAGGGGCAAACGCCTCTGGCTCTGTGCAGAGATTAGGGGAGGTGAGGGTGGGCTTGTTCTGGCACGGAATGAAATGACTCCTCAACAAAGTTTTCCTTCTAATTCCAGTTACTGCTGATGTACTGAAGCTACTGGAAGTTTGCTTGCAAACTCTTATTGCCAATGAAGACAAGACACTGCAGAATCAGTCCAAGTGAAGGGTCACAACCCAAAACGTCGACTGTCCACCTCCCTCCACAGATGCTGCCTGGCCCACTGAGTTCCTCCAGTGCTTCTTGTGTTGCTCCAGATTCCAGCATCTGCAGTCTTTTCTATCTGTATCTTTCTCCAGCGTTGCTGTTGCTGGACTGCCAATGCTGTTTTAAAGGTAGCAAGCAGGCTGGAAGTGGGTATTTGGACCGTGGCCTGGTTCCTGCTGCCCGGGATTTCATTGAAGCACACGAAATTCTGACGGGGCTGACAGGGTGTACTTGGGTTCGCGTTTGCTGAGAACCAGGTGTCACAGTCTTCAAGAGTTGACAGAGATGAGAGTTCCTCAAGGTGTGAATCTTTGCACTTCTCCACCTAAGGTAGTTGTTGAGGGAATGAGATATGGGGTTAGTGTGGGAAAATAACGCTGGGGTAAAAGATAGCCATAATCATTGCATGGGTGAGTTGGCACCAGGTGCTAAATCCTGCCTGAAGTTCTTTGTGAGCAACCAACTATAAAGGTTGGGAGCAGAAAGGTCACAATTACTATGCAGTTAGTGTTGCAGCATATAATCTAACAGCTGGGGTACTTCTGGCCGAGGTGGGGTGGAAGATGGATCTTTGCTTTCTGTTATCACTATTCAGTGATCTCCTTGCCAGCATTCTCCTTCCCTCTCTCGCAGCCTCTGTACCCACTCTTACTGTGAATTTCCTACCCCATCCCCCTACTGTTTGTCTCCTTAGCACCCGTCTCCCCACTCACTACCTTTCATTCAACCCACCCTCCCCCCCGCACCCCCCAAATTTTCTGCCTCTGGTTCCCATCCCCCTTGGTGCCTCAGGTTCTCGTGTGGTTTTCCCCCTTTGCCACTTCTATTGTCTCCCCAGCACCTTCCTTTCTCAACTCCGTGACCCCCACCATATCGGTTGCCCCTACAGGGACTCCAGGCCAGAAGAACCCCTGTCAATCAACAAAGGCACTGGGAATGCATCGTCATTGGTCAGAGTCCTGCTCAAGTGGATCACCTGTTTTAAAGCTACTGGCCCTTAATCAAATATTTAGATTTCAGAAATTAAGAGATTGTTTGAATAAAATGAACTATTTTTGCAGAGTTTATAGTGTTTTCTGTGACCTGCATATAATTTGCCAAGCTTGTTTTTTTTAAAGGGGCTTTTTTCAAAACAAAAACACTTCCCCCCCCCACCCCTACTGAAGTTGAGAAGAACACTGAGCCTTCTGTTTAAGATGCATAAGATTCTGAGAGAAATATCAGAGCAGGCAGTGAGAAGCTGTTTTCACCAGCTTGAGATGGACTATGTTCTCGAGGAAAGAGGTCAGGTTTTTTTCAAGAACAGTGATGCAGGGAAGTTTCTCCAGCTCAGAGGAGTGTCAATTCTCAGTCACTGAGTACATCCAAGGCTGAGATCGACAGACTCATTTATGGTGTTAAGGGAATTTGAGAATAAGGGGCTCTTGGAGGAAAGTAGAGCTTAGGCATGAATGTCAGAACAGGCTTGGAGAGGTTGGATCACCGTTTCCTGCCTCTGTTTCTCATGTTCTTATTGTATCAATTCCTCTTTAATAATGTGTAGTGAAGTTGGTTACAAAGAGAAATAAACATTTTAAAAGTTTAATGGGATGAGGATTCAGTAGTACTCACCTACAGACTGCCTTGCTGCTTTCACAGACACAAATACAGGTACTCTATTGAACAATATAAAGCAACAAACATTTGTGTGTCCTCCCTGAACCATAGCAACAGTACTTACACAGAGAAGTCATGGGTGGGGCACACTGGCACAGCAGGTGGTGCTGTTGCCTCACCGCTCCAGCAACCCAAGTTCCATCCTGACTTCAGGTGCTGTCTGTGTGGAATGTTCACATTCTCCCAGTGACTGCCTGGGTTTCCCTCGGGTACTCTGGTTTTCTCCCACGTCCCAAAGATGTGCCGGGTATGCGAGTTAACTCGCTACTGTAAGTTACTCCTGAGTGTAGGTGGGTGCAGAATGATCAGGGATAGTTGTTAGGTATGTGAAAGAGAATAGGTTACAGGAAAAATAAGTGGGGAAGTGGGACTGATAGGAATGCTGTTGTAAGACAAGTTCTTTAAGGTTTCAAAGGGCAAGGACTCTGGACACAGTCTTTGGAGTAAGAAAATGATTTATTCACAAAGACAAACGCGGGACAGAATGAATAGGAACGGATGCACACTTACACACGGGTGATCACGAACATGGGGGTGATCGCAACGAGGGTGAGATGCGCGCACACACACACCCCAAACTGGTTACAAATGATCAAGGAAGAAACAATACAATGCCTGACTCTCCTGACTCAGTGCAAACATCGGCTCTATGCTCCCGGGAATCTACTAAGGATGCTCCTAACCCTTGTGGAAGTGCACACTCTCACCAATGGTCTATTCAGCGTTGTTTCACGATTCCTGGAGCAATCAAAAGAGAGCGAACCACGCACATGTGGCATTCTTTATAATGCTGGAGGGCCGGGTGGTCCAGCCCAGGTAATTCAAACAATCCAATGATTCAAGGCCAGGTACAAAGGTGCGTACAGGAGCCGATGGTCAAGGGTGTGCACTAATGGGTGGGTGGAGCCAGACCTTGATTGACAGGGGTGTGGCTTTCGACCATGTGCTCAATGGTGTCACGACAGCCATGACCCTTCGCAATACTAATGCTGATAGAGCCCACATGGATGCAATGGGCTGAATGGCCTCCTATGTCATAATATGAAATATATTTACACTTATGCTTTTATTCTTTTGCATTTTTCAGGATAAGGGTACTCTCACAATGCTGTTGGAGAGATAGTTCCTCAGACCCAGCAACAATGAAGAACCGGCAAAATGTTTTTTTAAGGCAGGATAGTGGTCGACTGGAGTGGAACTTCTGCTCTCATTCCTTTTCCTCCTGAACAGAGCAACAACAGAATTCCTCTGATCCATACCTTCAAACTTGGAATCAATGAGCAGGCTGTTAGACAGAAGGTGACATTGGATATTGCTATTGACAGCACTTTCCATAACCTTACAGATGATTGAGAGTTGACTGATTGGGTGGCAATTAGCTGGAGTGAATTTGTCCCTCCAACTGCTTGAGACAGAGCATACTGTACATGGGCAACTTTTCACATTGTTGGCACGATGCCAGTATTGTAACTATATTGAAACAGCTTGGCCAGATTGAAATTGGTTTGTTATTGTCACATGTACTGAGGTACAGTAAAAAAACTTGTCTTGCATACCATTCATACAGATCAATTTATTACACAGTGCACTGAGGTAGTACAAAGTAAAACAATACAGAATGCAGAATAAAGTGCAACAGTTACAGGGGAAGTGCAGTGCAGGTAGACAATAAGGTGCAAAGTCATAACGAGATAGATTGAGAGGTCAAGAGTCCATTTTATCGTACAAGGGAGCCATTCAATAGTCTTAAAACAGTGGGTTAGAAACTGTCAAGGCTGGTACTGGTGCTCAAGTCTTCAGTGCTGCCAAGTTGTTGAATAATCCAATAGACCACTGCATCCAGTGCTGCCAGCCATTTCTTGGCTGAAGGCAGATGGGACTCTCAGGAGGAAGATCAGGGGAATCACCAGCTTCCAGCTGAATATAGTTGCCAATGCTTCAGCCTTCTGTACTCACATGCCGGGCCTACAATCACTGAGGATGGGAATGGTTATCCATCTTCCTCCTCCTATTCACTCTTTAATAGTCCATCATAATAAAAAGAGAAAATGCTGGAAACACTCAGCAGGGAAGTTAATGTTTTGGAATCAGGACCCCTCAACAGAACCGGGAAAGAGGAAAACAAGTTGGTTCAGTTTTCAAAAGCAGAAAGGGTGATGGAGGGATGGGTAGAAGTCAGCATGTTGGACAGATCTCTGATAGGCTGAGTCCAAATGGGTACAGTTACAAGCATATAGTGCTCCTTTTTCTGTGTAATGTGTAGTTAAACCAGCCACCACCGGGGACACACTTCCTTCCCCCTCCCTTTCTTCATTTTGAAGGAACCGCTCCCTTCATGACTCCCTGGTCTGTTGTTCTGACTCACCACTGCTTCCCATCTTATGGCACTTTCCATTACAGAAAGCATCCTGTCTGGATGCATCACGGCTTGGTACGGTAACTGCCCAGGACTGCAAGAAACTGCAGAGAGTTGTGGACACAGCCCAGCGCATCACGGACACCAGCCTCCCGTCCTTGGACTCTGTCTTTACCTCTCGTTGTCTTGGTGAAGCAGCCAGCATAATCAAAGACCCCACCCACCCAGGACATTCTCTCTTCTCTCCTCTGCCATCAAGTAGAAGATACAGGACCCTCCGGGCATGTACCACCAGGCTCAAGGACAGCTTCTATCCCACGGTGATAAGACTATTAAATGGTTCCCTTATAGATGAGATGGACTCTGACCTCATGATCTACCTTGTTGTGACCTTGCACCTTATTGTCTACCTGCACTGCACTTTCTCCGTAGCTGTGACACTTTACTCTGCACTGTTATTGTTTTTACCTGTACTACATCAATGCACTCTGTACTAACTCAATGTAGCTGCACTGTGTAACGAATTGACCTGTACGATCGGTATGCAAGACAAGTTTTTCCACTGTACCTCGGTACAAGTGACAATAATAAACCAATACCAATACCAACCACAAGAGATGCAAATGTGCCCGTTTTCCTTCCAACCATCCAAGGATTCAAACAGTCTTTCCACGTGAAACAGTGAGTGATTTGCACTATTTGGTGTTCACAAAATGGTCTTCTAAACACTGGAGAAAATAGATTGGGTGATTGCTTTACAATGTACCTGCACTCAGTTTGCAGGTGTGGCCCTGAACACTCAGTTGTCTGTCACTTTAATTTCATATCCCATCCCATCCCACTCCTACTCCAACCTTCCTGTTTGTGGTCTCCTGCATTGTTACAACCAGGCCCTACACAAGCTCAAGGAACACCATCTCATCTTCTGTCAGGGCACAATGCAGCTCCAAGACTCAATATCAAATTCTTCAACTTTAGATAACTCACTCTCTCTTTGTTTGCATGAGAAATGGCCATTTTTGCCTGCCATCGTTTTCCCTTTACATCTGATCTGGCCTGCCGGTCATACCCAGTAGCCCAGACCGTGCAACACTCCACAGACAATACAACATTAGCAACATATTACACCATCAATGAAGCTTAATCTGATGTAAACTGCCCCATAGAAGACATATTATATCATATATACCCTTGTTCCACTCACCATCCTCCCCCACCTTCTCTGCTACCTCGACTAACTTGTTTTTCTCTGTCAGTTCTGACAAAGTGTCCCGGACTTGAAACGTTAATTGTTTCTCTTTCCACAGATGTTGCCTGATCTGCTGAGTTTATTCCAGCATTCTCTCTATTTTTCATGGACAGGATGGGGGCATTAGTTCAGTTTAGGAGGACATTAAGTTTGAATTCAGCTCACAATTCTGCCCTGATGCCCATTGACTTCAGTTTTACTAGGGATCCTTGATGTCATACTTGGCCAAATGCCAGCTTCATGTCAAGTGCAGTTACTCTCTCCTCACCCCCGGAATTTGTCATCGTACCTGCAGGAAGAGTGGTTAACGGTACCTGCATTAACAGGGCTGACCGGTCGTGGAGATAGTTTGTGCTAAAAATCTGGAAAGTAATCAGAAGTTTAACATTTCAGCATATCTTGAGAAAAGCAAAGACCCTCTAAAAGTACAAGCTGAACATGACCTATGAATAGGTCTATAATAGTCACAATATAGTCATGAATATAGACTCCAAATAATAAGAGGCTACAGAGTTATAATGCATTAGGAAGAATACTTTACTTAACCACACAATAGGGCTGCAATTGGAAACCTTACAGTTAGTCTGAAGGACTTATTTGTTTATGCAAGGCATTTCATAGAAATACGAGGTTAGCTGGTTGCAACAACAGACACAGGTGTATTTCCCCAACTGACTATGTAAATCTAGTGAAGCAGGCTTCCCTCCGGAAACCCAAATGAAGGAAAATCCAACTGAGAGTGTAATCTTGTGGTAGCTATTGAAATTGTGTCTGACAACCTGGAATAGAATTCAAAACTGTAATTTTGCAACATATTAGGACTGTATCATACAGTTGACACAGATATCAGATGGGAACAGAAGAAAGCTGGTATTCTGTTTGCTCAGTCCAGGAAAGTAAGGGGAGAGTGCCGATTTTCAGACAGGAAGCTGCAATTTCAGCAGTTAATGACTGGGGGGATTTTACCTTTAAAGTACGACCTCTCTGCCACAAAGATGCTGCATGTGGGGGTGGGTGACCGGGTCACTCATGTCATAGGATCGTCAGCAGATTGACCCTGGAGACAGTCATGAGAAACACGGGGCTCAGGTCATAGCATAAAGTGGTAGAAAGGAAGGGAATGGTATCATAGTGTCAGATGTTACATTACGGTAATCTCAGAACCTCAAGGTATTTCACCACAGAAACAGGAATCTTAGTCTGAATTATTTACTGAATTCCCTTGTCAGGACTTCTGCACAGCCAACAGTAATTCAGTTATCAACCCACTGTAAATGCAGGTACTCAGGGCAAGACATCAGTCTTACAAATTAAGTTTTTTAATCCTCGTTGTAATGAGGTCTGGAGCCAAGTGTTACTGACACCTTCCATCTCTGCTCATGGAACATGGAACAGTGCAGCACAGGAACAAGCCTTTTGGCCCACAGTGTTGTGTCGAACTAATTAAACTAGTAATTAAATGCCAACTAAACTAGTCCGTTCTACCTACACAATGTCCATATTCCCCCCATTCTCTGCATATTCATGTACCTATCTAAGAGCCTCTTAAATGCCTCTATCGTATCTACCTCCACCATCACCCCTGGCAATGCATTCCAGGCACCCACCACTGTGTAAAAAAAACTCCTCACGTCTCCTCTAGACTTATCTCCTAACCTTAAATTCATGCCTTCTAGTATTAGACATTTCAACCCTGGGAAAAAAAATACTTGCTGTCTACTCCATGCCCCTCATAATCTTATAAACTTTTCTCAGGTCTCCCCTCAGCCTCCACTCTTCCAGAGAAAACAACCCTAGTTTGTCCAACCTCTCCTCATAGCACAGGCTCTCTAATCCAGGCAGCGTTCTGGTGAACCTCTTCTGCACCCTCTCCAAAGCTTCCACATCCTTTCTATAATGGGGCAACCGGAATTGAATGAAATACTCCAGATGCAGCCAAACCAGAGTTTTATAAAGCTGCAACTTAACTTCCTGACTCTTGAACTCAGTGCCTTAACTAATAAAGGCCAGCATGCCATATGTCTTCTTTACCACCCAATCAACCTGTGCAGCCACTTTCAGGGAGCTATGGACTTGAACCCCAAGATCCCTCTGTGCATCAACACTGTTAAGGGTCCTGCTATTAACTGTATACTGTCCCCTTACATTTGATGTCCCAAAGTGCAAGACCTCGCACTTGGCCCAATTAAACTCAGTCTTCCATTTTTCTGCCCATATCTGTAACTGATCTATATCCCACTGTATCCTTTGGCAACCTTTTACGCTATCCATAATGCCATCAATCTTTGTATCGTCTGTGAGCTTACTAACTCACCCATCCACATTTTCATCCAGGTCATTTACATACATCACAAACAGCAGAGGTTCCAGTACGGATCCCTGCGGAACACCACTAGTCACAGACCTCCGGCCAGAATAAGACCCATCGACCACTACCCTCTCTCTTCTATGGGCAAGCCAATTCTGAATCCAAATGGCCAAGTCACCATGGATCCTATGCATCTCAATCTTCTGGATGAGTCTACCATGTAGGACCCTGTCAAAATCCATGTAGAGAACATCCACAGCTCAACCCTCATTAAATCGGTCCCCAGTTTAGATTTTGCAGTAACAATATTTTCTACGTTGTTTCATATCACTCAAAATTTCAGCCAGGCATTGTTAGTGCGAGTTACTCATACTACATTTGGTGTGTACATGATGGTATCATTCCCCTGCAGCATCCCTTTCTCAGCCTTGCATGGAGAACTTGCACCACCTTAAACTGGGATCAACCTTATTGGGCACTTCCAGGACAACCTGGCCTTCCCAGCACAATGCTGGATGGGGACCCCTATCAAGTAAATCCCCAAGTTATCTTTTATTCTTCAGGCCAAAACCCCATTAATTCCTCTGTCTACAATCCCTAATCTCCATCCCAACTCCACGAACCCCTAACGTGCAGCTTTCAAACCTCCAATGTCCCAGCCTACAAAAGGATGCAGCTGAGGGTTCTGCCAACCAGTTGACTTAAAAACAAATAAGTGGATACCACAAACAATGGTTTGAAAGGTTATGTCAGCAGAGTAGAAACTCACTCCAACTGTGCATTTTTGGACTTGAATAGAATATGCAGAATAGAACCAGATCATTCAGTGTAATTTATTTCTAAGAACATTATAAACAAAAATAGCAATCGACCAATAGCCCTTCAAACTTTTTGTCATTCAATAAGGTCATGGCTAATCCAATCTTGGCCTCAATTCCACTTTCTTGCTCTCTCCCCCTTGCCTCCTGTGTAGTTCCAATATCTATCATTGAAAACATTCATTGCCTTCACCTCCATAGTTCTCTGGGCTGGAGAACTCCAAAGAGTCATGACTCCCTCAGTGAAGAAATCACTCATCTCTAAAGTAGGTGACCCCTCATTCTGAAGCTATGCTCACTACTACTAGATAATCCTACTAGGGGGAACATCCACTCAGCATTCACTGTGTCAATTCCCCTCAGAATCTTGTGTTTTAATAACTTCAACTCTCATTCTCCTCAACCCCAATAAACATTGGCCCAACCTGCTCAACTTCCCTTGTACGTTAACCACTTCATACCCAAAATCAACCTTGTAAACCTTCTCTATACCGCCTCCAGTGTGAGTATAACTTTCCTTCAGAGTGAACCAAAACTGTAGTCAATACTCCAACAGGTAGAAAAAGTGGTGAAGAAGGCACATGCTTGCCTTCATCAGACAGGGCATTGAGTACAAGAGTTGGGATGTCATGTTACAGCTGTACAAGACATTAGTGAGACCACACCTGGAATATTGTGTGCAGTTTTGGTCACCATACTGTAGGAAGGATTTGATTAAGCTAGAGAAGGTGCAGAAAAATATCACGAGGATGTTGCTGGGACTGGAGGGCTTGAGTTACAAGGAGAGACTAGATTGGCTGAGACTGTTTTCCCTGGAGTGAAGGAGGCTGAAGGGTAACTTTATGGAGGTTTATAAAAGCACAAGGGGCATGGATAAATGGATGGTCACAGTTTTTTTTCCCTACGATAGGGGAGTCTAAAACTAGAGGTTTAAGGCCAGAGGGGAAAAATTTAAAGGGGACCTGAGGAGCATGTTTTTCACACAGAGGGTGGTGGGTGTATGAAACGAGCTGCCAGAGAAAGTGGTAGAGGCGGGTATAATTACAATGTTTAAGATACATTTGGACAGTTACATGGATAGGAACAGTCTGGAGAGATATGGGCCAAATACAGGCAAATGGGACTAACTCACAAAAGTACCTTGGTCAGCATGGACAAGTTTAACCAAAGGGCCCGTTTCTGTGCTGTAAAACTCTAAGACTCCATTATACTCCATACCTCTTCCAATACACTTCCTTCTTATTTGCTGTACCTGCAGAAGGCAAATGATAGCCATTACTGCAGACAGTCAGAGCTTAAGATAAAGTCTTTATGCAATTCTATAGATCTTTGGTGAGTCCACACCGTGTATCGTGTGCAACTTCTATCTCTGTCCAGATGAAGGGTCTCGGCCCAAAATATTGACTGTCCATTTCCCTCCGCAGATGCTGCCTGACCTGCTGAGTTGCTCCAGATTCCAGCATCTGCAGTCTTTTGTCTCTCTATTATGGGGATCAGGCAGGAAAGTGGAATTAACATAGAAGTTCAACCATAATCTTATAACATGGCATACTTGCACTGAGGGGCAGTATGGATCAGTCCTTATATTTGTGTGACTCATTATGGGCCATAAATTTATATTTGGGAGAAGGAATTGGGAAAAATGGGCAGCATTAAATTGGCAATCTATTTTGCATCTTGTCTAAATTTCTTCATTCATTTTACTAGGAAGGAAGATCAAGAAGCATATAATAGAGGGCCAATTAGTTGTCACCATTGTATGCTACTGACAAAATGTATTTATACCTGTATGTCTTTGAACTTGAATTTATGATACACATCCCAGCTAAAAGTGTTTCTTTCTTCACTGGCCTTTTTGGGATAGATATTATTTCCCACAAAATCTTCATTTCCTTGTTCAAAGTCAGAGGGGGCGGCACAGTAGTGTAGCAGTTTGTGTGATGCTATTACGCCGCCAGCTATCGGGGTTCAATTCCCACCGCTGTTTGTAAGGAGCTTGTACGTTCTCCCCGTGTCTGCGTGGGTTTCCTCCGGGTGCTCCGGTTTCCTCCCACATTCTAAAGACATACAGGGTAGTAGGTTAACATGGGTGTAATTGGGCAGCGTAGGCTCATTGGGCTGGAAGGGCCTGTTACCATACTTTATAAATAAAGTTTAATATATAGCTTAGTTTCAGCTTCTGAACAGATATTTCAAATCTAAATGCTGGGCAGAAAAAGCTACTTTTCCACACACCGCATCAGTAAACATAGAACATAGAACAGTACAGCACAATACAGGCCCTTTGGCCCAACATGTTATGCCGACCTTTAAACCTCGCCTAAGACTATCTAACCCCTTCCTCCCACATATCCCTCTATTTTAAATTCCTCCATACGCTTATCTAGCAATCTCTTGAATTTGACCAACATACCTGCCTCCACCACCATCCCAGGCAGCGCATTCCAGGCCCCAACCACTCTCTGGGTAAAAAAACCTTCCTCTGATATCTCCCTTGAACTTCCCACCCATTACTTTAAAGCCATGCCCTCTTGTATTGAGCATTGGTGCCCTGGGAAAGAGGCGCTGGCTGTCCACTCTATCTATTCCTCTTAATATTAATATAAATGGGATAAGATTGATGCATACGTAGTGGAGAATCCAAAAAATCTTCTGCGGGCATGTCAACAGTAAATGGGTAGTACAAGAGGTGAGGCTGATAAGGGGGTTAAGAAGGTGATCTGCACATGGAGATAGCTGGGCATGGATGAACTTACATCAGTATTTACCAAAAACACATGCAGCTGGAGGCTCAGTAATGGAAGGTATATTTGCGATATTGTACTTAAAGTGGATAAATCATTTGCTTCAGATGGAATGCATCTAAGGTTGCTGAGGGAAATAAGGATGGAAATTGTGAAGGGATTAGCCATAATCCTGCAGCCACCTTAAGATATGGGGTAGTGCCCAAGTACTGGAGAACTGCAAATGTTACTTCCTTGTTGAATAAAGAGAGTAAAGATAAATCAACAATGACAGGCCAGTCAGTTTAACCTCAGCGACGCAGAAATGTTAGAGATAACAATTGTACAGAATCAGCCGTCACTTGGACAAGTGGAGATTCATTTGGACAAGTTAGCATAGGTTTGTGAAAGACAAATTGTGTTTAACAAACCTGACAGAATTTGTGATGACGTAAATATAGTTGTTGCAGCCTACACCGAATTTCAAAAGGTGTTTGATAATATGCCGCATCTTAGGCTTGTCTTCACGACTGTAGTCCTTGGAATAAAAGGACAAGAGCAGAAAGGATGGAAATCGGCTAAGTGACAGGAAAGAGAGAATAGTTGTGAACAATTGTTTATTAGATTGGAGGAATGTGTATAGTGGTATCCCCTGGGGTCAGCACTAGGACCACTAGTTTTCTTAATTTATATTAATGACTGAGGTGCATGGGACACAGATTCCAAATATCAGAAAACAGAATTTGGAAGCATTGTGAGGGGGATAGTAATAGACTTCTCAAGGACATAGACAGGCTGGTGGAATGGCCGAGACATGGCAGATAGATGAAATTTAACACAGAGGAATGTGAACTGTTGCATTTTGGTAGGAAGGAATAGAAAAGATAATGTAAACTGGAGGAAAAAGAGGTACAAGAACAAAGAGTTGGATATGTACAAAAACTAGAGCCAAGTGACAGGCCGGGTTGACAAAATGGTTAAAAAAAAAATCCTGGGCCTTGTAAAGAGAGGCATAGATCCAAAGAACACCACAGTCATGATAAAATTTTATGAAATGCTAGTTCAGCCACAACTGGAGTATTGTGTCCAGTTCCAATGCCACATATTCAGAAATATGTGAAAGCCTTAAAAAGAGTGAAGATATTTACTAGAAAAAATACAAGGGCTAGTCGCTTCAGCTACATAGATAAACTGAAAAGACTGGGGTTGTTCTCAAAATTTAAGTCTGAAAGGCAATCCGAAGGAGTTATTTAAAATAATTAAGGATCTATGCAGATTACATATAAATTCTTCCTGTTGAAGGAAGGGTTGAAAACCAGAGGACACAGAATGCAGATGATTGCCAAACCAACAGCGACATGAGGAAAACATTCTTTACACATCAAAATTTAGGACATGGACTGCTATACCAGTGAGAGTGGTAAAGGCAGATTCATAGAGTCATACGGCAGGGAAACAGGCCCTTTGGCCCACTTGTCCATGCCAACCAGGATGCCTTCTTCAGCAAGTCCCATACCCCTCTAAACTTTTCCAAATGTCTTCTAAATGTTGTAATTGTTCTCAACTTCACCACTTCCTCTGACAGCTTGTTCCATATACCAATCACCCGCTGTAAAAAAAATTGCCCCTGAAGTCCCCTTTAAATCTTTCCCCTCTTAACTTAAACCTATGCCCTCTAGTTTTAGATTCCTCTGCCCTGGGGAAAAAGACCATCCACCTTATCGCTGCTCCTCATGATTTTATAAACCTCTATAAGGTTACCCCTCAGCCTCTTTCTGTGCCAGCCTATCCAGTCTCTCCTCCTAACTCAAGCATCCTGGCAACATCCGTGAATTTTTTCTGCACCCTCTCTAGCTCAATTACATTTTTCCTGTGGTCTGGCGACCAGAACTGCACGCAATACTCCAGGTGTGGTCTCACCAACGTCTTGTACAGCTGTAACGTTACCTCCCAACTCTTGTACTCAGTGCCCCATCCAATGAAGGCAAGCGTGCCATACGTGTTCTTCACCACTTTGTCTACCTGTGTCCCCACTTTCAATGAACTGTGGACTTGTATTCCTTGGTCTCTCTGTTCTGGAACACTGCCCAGGGCCCTGCCATTTACTGTGCAAGTCCTGCCCTGATTTAACTTCCCAAAATGCATCATTTTCCACTTGTCTGAGTTGAATTCCATCTGCCATGCCTTTGCCCACTTACCCAGTTGATCTAGATCCCGTTATAACCTCATACAACCTTCTTCACTGACCACCACACCACCAGTTTTGGTGTCATCCGCAAACTTATTAATCACGACACCTACAATCTCATCCAAATAATTAATATGCATGACAAACCACAGGGGACCCAGCACCGATCCTTGTGGCACACCACTAATCACAGTCCTCCAATCTGAAAAACAACCCTCCATTACCAGCCTGACTCCTTCCACCAATCCAATTTTGTATCAAATTGGCTAGCTCACCTTGGATCCCATATGATCTCGCCTTCCAGGACTTGAACCCTAAGATCCCTCCGAACATCAGTACTGTTAAGGGTCCTGCCATGAACTGTGTACAGTCCCTCTACATTTGATCTCCCAAAGTGCAAGACCTCACACTTGCCTGAATTAAACACCATCTTTCATTTCTATGGATCCCTGCAGGACACCACTAGTCACAGACATCCAGCCAGAATAAGTCCCATTGACCACTACCCTCTATGGGCAAGCCATTCTGAATCCCTACAGCCAAATCACTGTGGATCCCATGCATCTTAATCTTCTGGAGGACTTGTCAAAGATTTGAAAGTGTGATATTTATTGTCTTCTGGAGTCAGACAGTGAGCATCTGACTCGCTCTCCTGTGTCTTACACTATAACGGAAGCATCATTATTCATTCTACCTCAATCTTGCCAAGATTTAACCTGACAATTCAGAAAGAACTCCCCCACCAGGGAGCTGGAGGCTGAAAACCAGACCTTGAGAGACCAACTTATACAGAACTGAAAAATAATATTCCCAAGACATCCCTGGTAAAATGCTGGAAAATCTATTAATTTCAAAACAAAATTAAAATTTGACTTCACAGAATGAAACAACATATAGCTAAAATATCCAGAATTTGAATAAGGAAACACAGCACATTTAGTTAGTATACAAGTGGGGCTGCCACGATTGTTTTTTTACCATTGTATTCAGCTTCAATGTCCCTAGGTGGGTAAAGTAGTTTTGTGGATTTAACTGGCATGCTGTGTAATGTTTGCACTAATCCATACAAAAAAAAATCACCAGTAAATCTAAACAGACAGGTGGGAACAACAATGTTTTAATCTGTTCTTCTTGAATTTCTTTCCCTTCTCAAATACCTTACAGACCAGGAGACAGGCAGGTGGGAGCAACAATGAAAAGTTTCAACATTCATCTCGGTAATTGAGCCTTTGATGATCTTGTTTCAGGTCCATGAATCAACTTCTTAATTGCTTACTCTAACTGCATGTTAACTTTCTGTGATGTGCATACAATGAAACACAAATCTGGGTCCTTCACATTCTTTCTGAAGTGTGGTGTCCAGAACTGAATGTAATACTCCAGTTATAGTCTAAATAGAGTTCTACAAAGGTTCAACATAGCCACCCTGCTTTTGATCTTTAGCCCTCTATTTATGAAACCCAAGATCCCTATGTACTTGACTAACTGCTCTCTCAACATGCCATGCCAATTTTCAAAGGTTAATACACATACGTATCTACTTCTATTGCTCCACACCTTTTAGAGCTCTGGGATGCAGTGTATATCATCTTGTTCCTTTGCCAAAATGTATTTCTTTATACGTAGCTGTTTTAAATTGCATGGGCTGCTTGTCTGCCCATTTATGAGTCTATGTCCTCATCGCAGTTTATTTCTATCCTCTTCACTGTTCATCGCACCAAGCTTTGAGTAGTTTGCACAGTTTGAAATATGATCTTGCACACCCATGTTCAAGTCATTAATGTATCTAGAAAAAGGAGTGATCTAAACACTGATACAAACAAGAGAACATAAGAAATCAGAGCAGGGTAGGTCATATAGCTCCTCAAGTCTGCAACATTAATCAATAAGATCATAGATGATCTGATATTGGCCTCCTGACTGTTGCCAATAATCCTCGACTCTCCTACAGACCAAAAATCTATTTTTGCTTTGAAAAAAATCAATGATTTGACCTCCATAGCTCTCTGGGGGTAGAACTTCTTTCTCAAATGCCTTAAATGGATGATTTCTTATTCCGTTACTTTGTCCTCTGGTTCTAGTATCCCTCACAAAGGGTAAACCTGCCTTCAGAGCCATTACATGTGGTAGGAAGACATATGGCATGCTAGCCTTCATTAGTCAATACATTGAGTTCAAGAGCCAGGAAAGTTATGTTACAACTTTATAAAACTCTGGTTGGGCCACATTTAGAGTACTGCATTCAGTTCTGGTCACCTCGTTACAGGAAGGATGTGGAGCCTTTGTAGAGGGTGGCAGAAGAGGTTTACCAGGATCCTGCCTGGTTTGGAGGACATGAGCTATGAGGAGGAGGTTGGGACAAGCTGGGGCTGTTTTCTCTCGAGTGGCAGAGGCTAAGGGGAGATTTGATAGATGTTTATAAAATTATGCGAGGCATAGACAGAGTAGACCACCGTATCTTTTTTCCCAGGATTGAAATGTCTAGTACTAGAGGCCATGTATTTAAGGCAAGAGGGGGAAAGTACAAAGGAGATATGCAAGGCAAGTTTTGTTTTCCTTACACAAAGAGTGGTGGGGCCTGGAATGCCCTGCCAGGGGTGGTGGTGGAGGCAGATAGCATAGGAGCATTTAAGAGACACTGAGATAGGCACATGAATATGCAGAGAAGGGAGGGATATGGTCAATGAACGGGGAAGAGGCCTGAAGGACCTATGCTGTACTGTTCTATGTCCCAGTAGGTCACGTATCATTTTTCTAAACTCCAGTCAGTAAAGGCTCACACTTTCCCCATGGCCCTTTCATCCCAGGAATGAACCAAGTAACCCTCTCTGAACTGTCTTACTGAGTAAGGAGTTTGCATCTCTAAGTAGTACTCTGGATATAATCTCAGTTATATCTTGTACAATTGTCGGACGACTTCTCTACGATTACACTTCATCCCCTTTGCAATCGAGCCCAGCTATTACTTGCTATACCTGCAGTGTGAACTTTGCTTCAACTACGAGAACATTTGCATCCCTCTGTACAGTAACATTCTGTAGTCTCTCATCATTATTCTAATTTTCTCTTCTTCCAACCAAAGTGGATAACTTCACATTTCCCAAAATTATACTTCATCCTCCAATTTTTTTCACTCCACCTACTTAGTCCATCTATGTCCCTTTGCAGGCTCTGTGTGTCCTACTGACAACTTGCTTTCCCAATCTTAATATCATCGGCAAATTTGGCTATGAGATATTCAATCCCTGCATTTAAATTATTAATATATGATATATAAGAAGTTGAGTCTGCAATATTGAATCTGCAGCACCTCACTAGGTATTGAAAATAATCCATTTATCCTAACCTATTTTATATTAATTTGGCAATTCCCATTCCGTCCAATCCTTAAAACTTGTGTTTTTATGTGGCTTCTTATAGAATGCTTTAAGAAATTCACAACAGCACTCTGCTTCTTCCTCCTTTCAGTCACAGAGTCATGGAATTATACAGTGTGGAAACGGGCCCTTCGGCCCAACTTGTCTGTGCCAACCAAGTTGCCTAACTGAGTTAGTCCCATTTGCCTGGGTTTGGCCCATATCCCTCTAAACCTTTCCAATCCATGTACCTGTTCAAATGTCTTTTAAATGTTGGAATTGTACCTGCCTCAACAATGTCCTCTGGCAGCTCATTCCATACACCCACCATCCTCTGCATGAAAAACTTGTCCCTCAGGTCCCCTTCAAATCTTTCCCCTCTCACCTTAAACCTATGCCCTCCAGTTTTGGACTCCCCTACCCTGGGGAAAAAGACTGACTATTCATCTTATCAATGCCCCTCATGATTTTATAAACCTCTATTAGATCATTCCTCAGCCTCCTACTCTCCAGGGAAAAAAATCCTAGCCTATCCAGTCTCTCCTTGTAACCCAAGCCCTCCAGTCTCAGTAACATCCCTCGTAAATCTTTGTTGCACGCTTCTCCATTTTTAATGACATCCTTCCTGTAGCAAGACGACCAGAACTGCACAGAGTACTCCTTTCATCTATGATTTTCCAATCCACTGAGTTTTCCAGAATCTAGGGAACGTTGGGATACAGGCCATTAGGTCCAGAGAACTTGCCAACCATTCATCCCATTCATTGCCTCACACCTTTTCTCCAGCCACTATTGTTTAAAGACCACAAGACAGAGGAGCAGAATTAGGCCATTCAGCCCATCGAGTCTGCTCTGCCATTCAATCATGGCTGATATTTTTCATCCCCATTCTCCCCGTAACCCTTCACCCCCTTACCAATCAAGAACCTATCAATCTCTGCTTTAAATTGATCCAATGACTTGGGCTCCACAGCCCTCTGTGGCAACAAATTCCACAGATTCACCACCTTCTGGCTGAAGAAATTCCTCCTCATCTCAGTGAAAAAGAGACGTCTTTTTATTCTGAGTCTGTGCCCTCTGGTCCTAGACCCTCCTACTAATGAAACCATCCTCCACGTCCAATCTATCCAGGCCTTTCGGCATGCAGTAGGTTTCAATGCCATCCCCCCTCATCCTTCTGAACTCCATCGAGCACAGGCCCAGAGACATCAAACACTCTTCATAGGTTTAGCTTTTCATTCCTGGGATCATTCTTGTGAACCTCCTCTGGACCCTCTCCAGGACCAGCACATCCTTCCTTAGTTACGGGCTCAAATTTGCTCACAATATTCCAAATGCAGTCTGACCAATGCCAAATAAAACCTCAGCAATGCATCCTTGCTTTTATATTCTGGTCCTCTCAAAATAAATGCAAACTTTGCATTTGCCTTCTTTACTACCAACAACCTGCAAGCTAACTTGAGGGAATCCTGCACAAGGACTCCCAAATCCCTTTGTACCTCCCATTTCTGAATTTTCTCCCCATTTAGAAAACAATCTACACCTTTATTCTTCCTACCAAAATGCATAACCCCACACTTCCCTACATTGCATGCCATCTGCCACTTCTTTGCCCACTCTCCCAACCTGTCCAAGTCCTTCTGCAGACTCCCTGCCTCCACAACACTACCTGCCCCTCCACCTATCTTTGTGTTGTCTGCAGACTTGGCCACAATGCCGTCAGTTCCTTCATCCAGATTGTTAATGTATAAAGTTAAATTTGCAGTCCCAACACTGACCCTGGCGAAACTCCACTGGTCACCGACAGCCATCCTGAAAAGGACACCTTTATCCCCACTCTCCGACTTCTGCCTGTCAGCCAATCTTCTATCCGTGCTTGGACCTTGCCTCTTAACACCATGGGCTCTTGTTTAGCAGCCTCGTGTGTGGCACCTTGTCAAAGGCCTTCTGAAAATCCAAGTAAAAAAATCCAAGTAAAAAACATCCTTTGTCTAACCTGCTTGTTACCTCCTCAAAGAATTCTAAAAGACTTGTCAGGCAATATCTCCCCTTAACAAAACCGTGCTGACCTCAACCTATTTTATCACATACTTCCAAGTACTCCGAAATGTCATCCTTAATAATAGACTCTAAAATCTTACCAACCACTGAGGTCAGGGTAACCGGCCTATAATTTCCTGTCTTTTGCCTCCCTCCCTTCTTAAACAGCAGTGTCACAGTTGCGATTTTCCAGTCCTCTGGTATGTTCCCTGACTCCAGTGATTCTTGAAAGATCACTATTAATGCCTCCACAATCTCTTCAGCTGCCTCTTTCCGAACTTGGGGGTGTAGTCCATCTGGTCCAGGTGATTTATCCACCTTCAGGCCTTTCAGCTTCCCCATCACCTCCTCCTTAGTAAAGGCCACTACACTCACCTCTGCCCCCAGACTCTCTTGAATTTCTGACATGTTATTTGTGTCTTCCACTGTGAAGACTAACGAAAAGTACTTACTTAGCTCCTCTGCCATTTCCCTGTTCCCCATTACTGCTTTTCCAGCGTCATTTTCCAGCGGTCCGAAGTCCACTCTTGCCTCTCTCTTACCCTTTATGTATTTAAAAAAAACTTTTGGAATCTTGTTTTATATTATTGGCAAGTTTACCCTCATATTTCATCTTCTCCTCCCTTATAGCTTTTTTAGTTGTCCTCTGTTGGCTTTGAAAGGCTTCCCACTAATCTTTGCCATATTGTATGTCTTCTGTTTTGCTTTTATGCTGTCTCTGACTCCCCTTGTCAGGCATGGTCACCTTATCCTCGCCTTAGCATGCTTCTTCTTCCTTGGGATGAAATCCTGCTGTCTCCCCCAATTTACTCCCAGAAACTCCTGCCATTGCTGCTCCACCATCTTTCCTGCTAGAATCCCCTTCCAATCAACTCTGGCCAGCTCCTCCCTTATGCCTCTGTCGTTACCTTTACTCAACTATAATACCATTACATCTGATTTCAGCTTCGCTCTCTCTCTCAAACTGCAGGGTGAA